>NC_057799.1:513560891-513874067 GCF_018294505.1 Triticum aestivum
ATGCCAACAGCAACGGCACCGGTCGACGACCCCTTCTACAACCAGTACATGGAGAACGTGATCTGGCTGGGCACGGACGTGCCTACGACCCCGAGGAGACCCAAAGTCAGGATGGCCGCGCCCAGTACGTCCCCGATGAAGAGGCCGGCGACCGTGCTGACTATGACCATGGTGACTCGTGGCATGAAGACGATGACATCTATGTCGAAGGTGATGGTGATGAAGAAGAAGAAGAAGGCAATGACGTTGATATTAGTGGCGCTCCATTGTTCATCGACGAGCTGACCCAAAAAGCAGAAGCACAAAAGAAGAGGAAGAGCATTCGCAGGGGTTCATATACACAAGATGAGGACAAGTTGATTTGCCAAGCTTGGGTGGAGATTAGCCAAGATCCGAGGACCGGCGCGCAACAAAAGGGCATTGTTTTTTGGACGAGAGTCCGCAAAACATTCCATGAAAGGAAGATGTTCGAGCCCTACCAAATTACAAGCAACCGTGGCATCGGCTCGATTCAAAAGAGATGGTTGTTCATCCAACAAGAGTGCAACAAGTATCAAGCCGCATTTGAGAGCGTTGAAGCACGGCCCGTGAGTGGTCTCGGCGTTTGGGACACGGTATGCTCTCCTCTTCCTAGCCCTTTCCTTGCTACGGCCATGAGACTTCGGCCTTGTATATGTTTGCATGTTCACTTCTTGTTGATCATGTGTCGTAGGCATTTCAATATTTGGAGGCATTCAAGGCCCGGCATAATGACAAGCCATTCACTCTTACGCATTGTTGGACGATCATCAACAATTGCCCTAAGTTCAAGGACCAATACCGTGAACTACAAAGCAAGAGAGGACTGAAGACGGCCAAGTTCGCCGGAGGTGGAGATGGCGAGGCGTTGAAGAGGCCGAGGGGCAAGACCAACTCTAAGGTTGATGACATACGTGATGCCTCATCCATGGCATTGCATGACACTTTACATGGCATGATGTTTCAAAAGATTGTGAGGGACGAGAAGAAGCGGCAAAGTAAGGACGAGCAAATGAAGCAATACCTAGACCTTCAAAGAAAGAAGCTTGAGATGGAGGAGGCGGCCAAGAAGAGGAAGATCGACATGGAGGAGGCGGCCCAGCAAAGGCAGCTCGACATGGAGGAGGCCGACCGGCAAAGGCAGCTCGACATCGAGGCTGACAACGTCAAGGCCAGGCAGAGGCAGCTCGACATCGAGGCCACCAATGCCGCCACCAAAGCGAAGGAGGTGGCCCTTGCGATCATGAGCGTGGACTTGTCGAAGATGAGCGAGAAGACGAGGGCCTGGTTCGAGGCCAGACAGAAGGAGATACTCGACGCCGAAGGCCTGAACTAGGTCGTCCGATCGGCGTGGCCGTTCTTTTTGAAGGCTGGCATGGGTGCCGCCCGCCCGCTGGGCCGCTGGCAGTGTGCCGGCGGGAAAACATTCATTTTGGAGGCCGGCTGTGTTGCCGGCCGCTGGCTGTGTTGCCGGCGAGGACAACTATTCATTTTGGAGGCTGGCTGTGTTGCCGGCCGCTGGCCGATGCCGGCGATGGACGTGTAGGCCGCTGGCTTTGTTGCCGGCGCGATGAACTGGGCCGTGAACTAGGGCTTGGCATTTGAAATATTGCTTTTTTTAAATAGACGCGGACATGATGGGGCAAACGGATGCGGCCGCGCGCTGGGCGCACGGTCACCGCATCCAGGACACGCCCGGACACGACCCCAAATCCCTACCCAAACGGACAGGATCCGGACAAAACGGACGTCCGTTTGGCGTCGCGCGGTGGAGTTGGCATTATTCTTGATTGGTGGTGATGGCCGGGTGGCGCTGCTGGCGACGGCACGCACCGGCACCAGCCTCGGCCCCGTCCCGCCCGCCGCCCGTATTAGACTAGTGCTGTAGTGCCGTCCTCGTCTCCCGGCTTTCGGCTCGTTTCATAATGGACGCACAAATGGAGGCAAACAGGGAGGATCTATCTACTCCTACTAGCGAGTTGTCAAGGAGTTCTTTTTCTTACAAGAGGAGTTGTCAAGGAGTTCGTCATCGGACGGGGTGTGTGTTTCATCTCGTGTTTGGCAGTGTATTTCGATCGACGTTGTACTTCTGGCATCTAGTTCACGTCTCTATCCACCGGCATAGTATGCCACTGTGGCTGCGAACCCAGCGATTGCGATTGCTGAGAAGAAATTGTCTGCCTGTCTCCGTACTACTAGCATGACCTTCATCCATGAGTCGGTGATTAATATGGCCTAACGTTAAAAAACATGAATGTTAACTGAAGAAAACAAAAGGAAGTTATGAAGCGTGCCGATGAGATTCCTGATGCGCAGAACACCTTCCAAAAAAGAATGTACTGGACTGGACCGGACGCAGCAAAGGGAAGCAGAGCCTCGGCGATGTTCTTGATGCTAGTCCCGTTTAACTACGGCCATGCTTGGCCTACGGAGCTGTTGGGTGGTCACGGCCCTAATAGTTTTGTTGCCATTCTTCAACAGCAATGTAGCTACGCTCCTATAGCATCCACACAGTCGATGGTACGCTGTACCTTCCTCCAAGCTGTCAGTCCCTTCGCCGTGCTGTGCGAATGCTAGCTAGCTCCTTCAGAGTTGCCCGTGCCCTGCACAAGAATTCCTTCCTTCCTGTGGTGGTACGTTCTAATTAAGCTGGATTTGGTGCCTGCGCCAATAATTTAAGCGCCCATGCACGGTAGCTAGAGAAGGGGCTGATGTCTCCGGCCGGTCCATGGGGACCATGGAGGTTTTGGCGTGGCTCCGAGTGGGAAATGCTGTGCGCCACTGGCCGGCTCGCTGTGCAGTGTTATGATCCGAGCAGCGGTGACAGCTCCGTCGCTCCAACCGCCTCCCTCGGTTGACGTTTTCGGGACGGTGCGCAGGCGTTGAGACGAAGGCAAAGACTGTTTATTGACGGGTCATGCCTTCGTGCCTTTTCTGGGCCAATCATATGGCTGTTTTTGACGCGAGAATATTCGTGTTTTACCGGTCTTGATGATGATCAGTGGCCATGTTTGCTGATTATGGTGCTCGTGTGGCCACCGAACTGTTCCTGGTCGTGTGGCGCTCTTTGGACTGTACTACATCTTTAAAGATACTAGTTACAGCACAAGGAAATACCAAGGAAGGGTATAAATCCCCTCGGCACAGTCGGGGCTTCTTTGATTCAAATCATTCTCGAAGTAAGTTTGGAGGATTCTAATAGGTAGGATTCCAATACGAATTTTTTTCTTAGGATTCACTTCACTAGATTACATATGAAAATTTTCATCCACTCCAACCTCTTTAAAAAAATTCTTCGCTTTTTCTGTGCACAGTCAAATACCCTTGTAATCCTGTAATACTCAAGGTGACATGAAACTCTATTCCTACGTTTGTTATATCCATACGTTTTGGAAATCATGTGATTCAAAGAGGTCCTTATAGCATCTACAACCGGACTTGGCAAATTCGACCCCTGTAACTACCGCGGACGTGCTCGAGCGCGTCCGCAGACAGTGACCGGTCACACCTCAAATAATCCAATCCACAACCGGATACCTCAAATCCATACTATTACATGCAACACAAACTAATCTTTAAGCGGAGCTCGTCCAGCTCCGCCGTGCTCATGTCCGGCAACCGGCTGCGCCCCTCAGAGTGTTGGTTCGGTCGCTGGCGAGGTAGAGTAGGACATGGGACACGAGACGGCTCACGGGACTCAAGGCGCCGCCGTCTCCCGTGCCCTACTATTCCTCATCGGAGCCCAGAACCCTAACGGTGCCGGTGGATGTCAGATCGATGATGGAACGTCCTGGGACGAGCCGATCACATCCACGACGACGCGGTTGCGGCGTCAAGACTGGTGCACCATACGGGCCGCCGGAGTATAATTAGAAAGCGCTTGGTTATCTCCCACATGCAAGATTATTCTTCGAGACGGGGATCATGTGCAGTTGAAACCGCTACTGTAATGTAGAGCATCTACAGCTGTATGTAGCTAATCCGTCCCATCTATACAGTTGCCGGTCACCCAAAAATGCAATGTGAAAGAAACTACGTTGATACCACCATACGAAATATAGAGACAAAAGAGGCATGATTCACAGTGCAAATGGACATAGCCTCACAGTTCATTGACAAAAAGATGAAGGAAATATGCCATCGAGGCAATAATAAAGTTGTTGTTTATATTTTCTTATATCATGATAAATGTTTATTATTCATGCTAGAATTGTATTAACAGGAAACTTGATACATGTGTGAGTACATAGACAAAATACAGTGTCCCTAATAAGACTCTATTAGACTAGCTCGTTAATCAATGATGGTTAAGTTTCCTAACCATAAACATGTGTTGTCATTTGATGAACGAGATCACATCATTAGGACAATGATGTGATGGACAAGACCCATCCATTAGCTTAGCATAATGATCGTTAAGTTTTATTGCTATTGCTTTCTTCATGACTTATACATATTTCTTTGACTATGAGATTATGCAACTCGCGGATACCGGAGGAATACCTTGTGCCCTATCAAACGTCACAACGTAACTGGGTGATTATAAAGATGCTCTAGAGTTATCTCTGAAGGTGTTTGTTGGGTTGGCATAGATCAAGATTATGATTTGTCACTTCGAGTATCGGAGAGGTATCTCTAGGCCCTCTCGATAATGCACATCATAATAAGCCTTCAAGCAATATGACTAATGAGTTAGTTACGGGATGATGCATTACGGAACGAGTAAAGAGACTTGCCAGTAACGAGATTGAACTAGGTATGAAGATACCGACGATCGAATCTTGGGCAAGTAACATACGCTGACAAAGGGAATCACGTATGTTGTCATTGCGGTTCGACCGATAAAAATCTTCGTAGAATATGTGGGAGCCAATATGAGCATCCAGGTTCCGCTATTGGTTATTGACCGGAGAGGCGTCTCGGTCATGTCTACATAGTTCTCGAACCCGTAGGGTCCGCACGCTTAACGTCCGATGACGATTTGTATTATATGAGTTATGTGATTTGGTGGCCGAATGTTATTCGTAGTCCCGGATGAGATCACGGACATGACGAGGAGTCTCAAAGTGGTCGAGAGGTAAAGATTGATATATTGGATGATAGTATTCGGACACCGGAAGTGTTCCGGAATGTATCGGGTACATATCGGAGTACCGGGGGGGTTACCGGAACCCCCGGGGGGAAGATATGGGCCATATGAGGGAGGCACACCAGCCCACAAAGGGGTGGCGCGCCCCCCACGGGGAAGCAGGCCGAATAGGACTAGGAGAGGAGGCGGCGCTCCCCTTTCCTTCTCCCCCTCTCTCTCCTTCCCCCTGTCCCCCTCCAGTAAAAGGAAAGGGGGTCGAATCCTACTAGGAGCCCAAGTAGGACTCCTTCTACTAGCGACGCGCCTAGGGCTGGCCTCCTCCCCCTCCCTCCTTTATATACGTGCGGAGGGGGCGCCTACAACACACATCAATTGTTCCAAGCCGTGTGCGGCGCCCCCCTCCACAGTGAAAGATCGTGGATGTCGCCTAGAGGGGGTGAATATGAGATTTAAAATAATTACGGTTTAGGCTTGAACAAATGCGGAATAAACATAGCGGTTAATTTGTTAAGCACAAAACCTACAACAACTAGGCTCACCTATGTGCACCAACAACTTATGCTAAGCAAGATAAACTACTAGGTGATAGCAAGATATATGACAAGAAACAATATGGCTATCACAAAGTAAAGTGCATAAGTAAAGAGCTCGGGTAAGAGATAACCGAGGCACGCGGAGACGACGATGTATCCCGAAGTTCACACCCTTGCGGATGCTAATCTCCGTTTGAAGCGGTGTGAAGGCACAATGCTCCCCAAGAAGACACTAGAGCCACCGTAATCTCCTCACGCCCTCGCACAATGCAAGATGCCGTGATTCCACTAAGGGACCCTTGAGGGCGGTCACCGAACCCGTACAAATGGCAACCCTTGGGAGCGGTCGCCGAACCCGTACACTTTGGCAACCTTTGGGGGCGGTCACCGGTACCCGTCAAATTGCTCCGGGCGATCTCCACAACCTAATTGGAGACCCCGACGCTTGCCCGGAGCTTTACACCACAATGATTGAGCTCCGAACAACACCAACCGTCTAGGGCGCCAAGGCACCCAAGAGGAACAAGCTCTAGGGTGCCCAAACACCCAAGAGTAATAAGCTTCTCAAACTTCACTTCCACGTATCACCGTGGAGAACTCAAACCGATGCACCAAATGCAATGGCAAGGGCACATGGAGTGCCCAAGTCCTTCTCTCTCAAATCCCACCGAAGCAACTTGTTGAGGATATAGACCTTAGAGTCACCCGCCAGGAGGGGCCGGGTTACTCATATGGTCATTGCCAGAAGCCCGGCGCCAAGCTTAAAGACGGTGGGCCAAAGATGGGCTTAAGACCCGGATATGGCTTAAGGCCCGTAGTACAATCATTATTATGGTAGAACTTGTAGTGTAAGGCCAGAATAGTTGAGAGTCCGAGCCGGACACTCTTATGAGCCGGCCGGGACTCTGAGAGCTGCAGGGCGTCAGCCTCCCTATATAAAGGGACGACCCGGCAGCAGTTTAAGGGCGAGAACAATCTCATCGAGAGCCGGGCAAAGCAGTTTAGCTCCCTAGTTATCGAAACCCTAATCAATACCACATCAAACTGGACGTAGGCTTTTACCTTCACCGTAAGGGGCCGAACCAGTATAAACCCTCGTGTTCCTTGTCCCGCATTAACCCCTTCAAGCTTCCTAGCTGCGATGGCTCCACGACTAAGTCCTAACTCAAGGACATCTGCCGTGACAATTCCACGACAGTTGGCGCCCACCGTGGGGCCAGCGCACGGTGGATTTGAGTTCTTGAAGGGCAGCTTCGAAGGGCTCAAGGGATACGCTGTGGGCCGGATGACCAAGAGTCGTCGCGGCAAGCTCTACATCGACGATGCAAACTGGGGCCCCGACGCCGGCTCAATTGAGTACGGGTACCGGGTCCCCTTCGGCGGGATTCATGTTTTCATTGGCATGATTGGTGAGCCGGGCCCTGAGCCGGGTCTCTGCGCCGATCTCGTCGAGACGGCTCAGCGTGCGCGACCCGCCCGGGCCCGGCCTGCCGTAAGGCGCGCTTTTGTGGGATGTATCCATGGAGGGCCCTCTGATCTATCTGGGTCCGGTGATGAGGCGGCCGCCGGCTCTGACGGCGAGTCGGCCACCGATGAGTCAAACTCGTATCAACTTCAAGATGGCAGGCTCATGGGTTGTTCCGACGGTGACAGTATTCCGGACCCGTTTGAGCCGCCAAGTCAGGTTGGAGTCTTTATGGCTGGCGCGCAGCCTGTTCAGAACCCCGCTGCTGGAGCGGGAAACCCGGTGCCTTCTCCGGCTCAGGTGCTGATGGATCTCACGGACAAGATGACGGCCCTGTTAACCGCCACGGTTGACCCAGCGGATCAGGCTCAGCATGATGCGGAGGTGGCACAGTTAAAATTGGATCTAGTGAAAGCTAAGGAGGAGCTTGCAGCGGAAGGGATCAGGATGGCTGCAGAGAGGGCGGCTCTCGATGCCCAAACTCAGCTGATCCAGACGCAATCCTTCCAACTCACGATGGATCAGAACGCGTCCAATGAGGTCATGAGAAGGAGGCATCAAAAGGCCCAATCTCGACTCCCTCCGGTTTACGATCCACGCAACCTCTTCAACACGCCAGGAGCAGGGTCTAGTAACCCGCGAGGGGTCATAGTGCCCGGGTCTGGAACCCCTATTTAGCCACGAGTGATGGGGCCTCCCCAGGTGCCCCCTGCCCCGCTTCAGTACGTGCCAATACCCCTGGGTCATTATAATAACCCGCTGGAGAACATGGTCACTGCGGCAGCACGGCTGGCGGCTCTCCCAGTTGACGGCGACTCTCCGACGGCTATTGAAACCCGCCGGGTCAGGGAACTCCTTCAGGTGGCACTGGCGCAGCAAGAGGCGTACTCCTACAGCCGGGATAGGATCCACTCAACCCCTCGTCCGGGCCAGAGCCCGAGTTACAGCCGGCACATGGTCTCAGCAACCGGCTCAAGTAACGTCCGACGCCACGACCCGCCCCCTGGCCACGGCCCGGCTTATAACGGAGCCTTTCACGCCGCAGATCAGGACAGAGCGCAGCAAGAGGCGGAGCAAGTGCCTCAATTGACGGCTTACCAGACCCCCCCGGCTTATCCGACGACTTCCGTCGACGTGGGTATCCCCACCAGGACTGGGGGTGTCCCTTGTTTAGTACCAGCTATCCGCAATGAGCGTCTACCCAAGGACTTCAAAGGCCCTAGGAAGGTGCCTAATTACACAGCAGACTTATAGCCTGCAGCCTGGATCGAGAGTTATGAGATGGCTATGGAGCTGTTGGAGGTCAGTGAGGCGGCCATGGCTAAGTATTTCACCATGATGTTAGATGGGACTGCCCGCACTTGGTTGAAAGGGCTACCACCGAATTCCATTGGGTCTTGGGCTGAGCTAAAAGCCCGGTTCATCCAAAACTTCAAAGATACCTGTAGGCAGTCTATGTCAATTGTGGATTTGACTAACTGTAAGCAGCAGGAGGGTGAGTCCACGACACATTGGGTTCGCCGGGTTAAGGAGATCATACACTCGTCAGACAAGATGGATGCCGGCTCAGCGGTTTTAATGCTGGAGTAGAATTGTCGTTTTGTGCCCCTGAAGATGAAACTCGGGCGGCTTAAGCGCGACTGCAGTGATATGGGTACACTAATGGCGGCTCTTGTCAAGTACGCCGATTCTGATGGTACCAAGGATCCCCCTTCAGATGATGAAAGGACAGGGAAGGGAATGAAGAACGGCAATGGCAAGGGTCCTCAGTTTAACCCGGGAAACCAAGGAGGAGGCAAGCGCAAGGCTGATGGTAGCCTAGAGTTTGTAGCCAACGCCAGCACACAAGGTAATAACCAGCGACGCAAGGGGAGGCCCTCTCCCCGAGGCGGCGGGTCAGGTCCGACGCTGGAGCAGCTGTTGAATGAACCTTGTCCAAGGCATGGCTCTAGAGAGAAGCCAGCGACTCATCTGTGGAAGGATTGTGCAATCATGAAGGCCTTTAAGAATTACAATGGCCCGGGCGGCGGCTCAGGCGCCGGCGGTTTTCATGGCCCGGGTGGCGGCTCAAATTCCGGTCCTCAGAACGGTCAAGGGGTCTTTAATCAGCAGCCTGGCCAGGGTCATCAGCAGCAGCAGGGGGGTTATCAGACCAATCCAAAGCAGCTTAGCGGTGGACAGTATCATGTGTTTACCACCAGTCTGTGTAAGCGAGATTAGAAGCTCCATAAGAGGGCAGTGAATGCTGTTGAGCCGGCGGTCCCACGCTACTTGCGGTGGTCTGAGCAGCCTATAGTGTGGAGCAGGGAGGATCACCCTCCACGGGTGGACAATCTGGGTCACTTGGCCCTGGTGGTGGCTCCTCAGGTGGGAGGATATAAGTTCACAAAGGTGCTCATGGATGGAGGCAGCAGCATCAACATCCTCTATTATGAGACTTTCCGCCGTATGGGGTTGGTTGATAAAAACCTCAGCCAGTCAAACACTATCTTCCATGGTGTGGTACCTGGTAAGTCGGCTTATCCAGTCGGCAAGATCGAATTGGAAGTAGCCTTTGGAGATGAGAACAACTACAGGGTGGAGAAATTGACCTTTGAGGTGGTTAAGATAAGAAGCCCGTACCATGCTATATTTGGGTGGCCGGCTTACGCCAAGTTCATGGCTCGGCCGTGTTATGTGTACTTACAGCTCAAGATGCCGGGTCATAACGGGACCATTACGGTTCACGGCAGCCGGAAAGCGGCCCTGGAGTGTGAGGAAGGCGATGCAGCTTATGCAGAATCTGTTTGTGCAACAGAGGAGTTGAAGTTTTACAAGGACAATGTTGACCCAACTGATATGACCTCTCTGAAAAAGCCGACTACGGAGCAGGAGCCGGCGATGAAATTTAAGTCAGCTGATGAGACTAAACTTGTTGATTTCGTTCCAGGAGACTCATCTCAGCAATTTAGCATCAGTGCCAATCTGGATCCAAAATAGGAAGGCGCGTTCATCGAGTTCATCCGTGAGAATAGGGACATCTTCGCATGGAAACCTTCTGACATGCCAGGTGTACCTAGAGAACTCGCTGAGCACACTCTCAATGTTGATCCGAAATTTAAGCCGGTCAGGCAGTTCCTTCGGCGGTTTAATGAAGAGAGGCGGAAGGCCATTGGTGAAGAGGTGGCCCGGCTCTTGGCGGCCGGGTTTATTGTTGAAGTTTTTCACCCAGAGTGGTTGGCTAACCCGGTGCTCGTACTCAAGAAGAACGGCACCTGGCGGATGTGTGTGGACTACACGGACTTAAACAAGGCATGTCCGGCTGATCCTTTTGCCCTCCCCCGTATTGATCAAATCATTGATGCTACGGTAGGTTGTGCACGTTTGAGTTTCTTGGATGCTTATTATGGATATCATCAGATTAAGATGGCAGTTAAGGACCAGGAGAAGACAGCGTTCATCACTCCCTTTGGAGCCTTCTGCTATGTGTCTATGCCCTTTGGACTCAAGTGTGCACAGGCGACTTACCAGCGTTGTGTACAGAACTGTCTTCATAAACAGATTGGGCGCAATGTTCACGCTTATGTGGACGATATTGTGGTTAAGTCCATAAAAGAGGACACCCTGATAGATGATTTAAGGGAGACCTTTGATAACCTCCGGGTCTACAAGATGATGCTTAACCCGGCCAAGTGTGTTTTTGGTGTTCCTGCAGGCAAACTCTTGGGTTTTTTGGTTTCTGACAGAGGCATTGAAGCTAACCCGAAGAAGATCAAGGCCATCACCTCCCTAGCTAAGCCGGCGTGTATAAATGACGTTCAGCGCTTGGCGGGTTGCATCGCTGCTTTAAGCCGGTTCATAAGCCGTTTGGGTGAGAAGGCCATGCCTTTATATCAGTTGATGAAGAAAACTGATAACTTTGTCTAGAATGATGCAGCTGATACTGCCTTTGAGGATTTGAAGAAGCAGCTGGCAGAGCCTCCAGTCCTTGCTGCTCCGGTTGATAAGGAGCCCTTATTATTATATGTGGCGGCGAACACACGAGCCGTCAGTGTGGCTATGGTGGTGGAGCGCAAGGAGGGTAAGGAGCATCCGGTTCAGCGGCCGGTTTATTATGTCAGCGAAGTGCTCATTGAGTCCAAGCAGCGATATCCGCATTGGCAGAAGCTTTTTTATGGTGTGTTCATGGCAAGCCGGAAACTTAAGCATTATTTTCAGGGTCATCCCATCACTGTGGTCAGTTCTGCCCCTCTTGGTGATATCATTCAAAACAGAGAGGCCACAGGGAGAGTAGCTAAGTGGGCTATAGAGCTTGGGCCTCATGGTCTCAAGTACGTGCCACGCACTGCTGTTAAATCTCAGGCCTTGGTGGATTTCATCAATGATTGGACAGAGTCACAAGTGCCCGAGCAGAAGCCGGATAACACATATTGGACTATCCAGTTTGACGGGTCCAGGCAGTTGGAGGGCTCGGGGGCTGGAGTTGTATTGGCTTCCCCTAAAGGTGACAAGTTCCATTATGTGCTACGGTTGATGTTTCCTTGCACTAACAATGCGGCTGAGTACGAGGCCTTGCTCCATGGTCTTCGGATGGCTAAGGAGATGAGCTTGAGCCGGGTAAGGTGTTTCGGTGACTCAGACTTGGTGGCTCAACAAGTATCGGGCAAGTGGGACTCTAAGGACCCTCTCATGGCGGCTTATCGCCGCGAGGTTGACGCCATTGCTGGGCACTTTCAGGGTTACCAAGTGGAACACATCGATCGCAGGAAGAACGAGGCGGCGGATGCTTTAAGCCGGCTGGGCTCTCAGCGAAAACCGGTGCCGCCTAACACTTTCCTGGACGTCCTGTATAGCCCTTCTATTAAGTTGCCTACAGAGGAAGACTTGGCTGTCCCTGACCCAGAGGCACGACTGGTGGCGGCTCTCCATATCATACCAGACTGGACAATGCCATATCTGGCTTACATGACCCGGGGCGAGTTGCCTGAGGATGAAACTTTGGCCAGGCAAATAACCCGGCGGGCTAAGTCAATGATTGTTATCAATGGGGAGTTGCATCACCGCAGTGTTACGGGGGCGTTTCAGCGTTGCGTTTCCCCTGAGGAAGGTCAAGAGATCTTACGTGAGATCCATGAAGGGGATTGTGGCCATCACGCCCGCTCAAAGTCCCTTGTGGTCAAGGCTTTTCGTCATGGTTTTTATTGGTTGACGGCTCATGCAGATGCAGAGGACTTGGTCAGTAAGTGTGACGGTTGCCAAAGGTTTTCACGACGGGCTCATGTGCCGGCTCAGGAGCTGAGGATGATCCCAAGCACTTGGCCCTTTGCGGTCTGGGGGCTTGATATGGTTGGGCCTTTCAAAAGGTCCAAGGATAAGAAGACCCACCTTTTGGTGGCAGTTGACAAGTTCACAAAGTGGGTGGAAGCTGAGCCAGTTAGCAAGTGCGATGCAGTCACGGCGGTTCAATTTATGAAAAAGGTGATTTTCCGCTTTGGTTTTCCGCACAGCATTATAACTGACAACGGCACCAATCTCTCCAAAGGCGCCATGGAATAGTTTTGTCAACGAGAGCATATCCGACTTGATGTTTCCTCAGTGGCTCATCCACAATCCAATGGTCAAGCTGAGAGAGCTAATCAGGAGATTCTGAAGGGTATCAAGCCCCGGCTTTTGGTCCCTTTGCAACGGACGCCGGGTTGTTGGGTGCAGGAGTTACCCTCCGTGTTGTGGAGCATCAACACTACTCCTAACAGGTCTACAGGCTTCACGCCTTTCTTCATGGTTTATGGGGCAGAAGCAGTCCTTCCCAGTGACATCCGTCATGATTCACCTCGAGTGGCGGCTTATGTTGAGACGGATAATGAACAGGCGCGCCAAGATGCTCTTGACTTGTTGGACGAACAGCGTGATGTGGCAGCAGCCCGTTCAGCGATTTACCAACAAGACCTGCGCCGTTATCATAGCCGCCGGGTCAAATCCCGGGTCTTCCAGGAAGGCGTCTCGTGCTCCGGCTCATCCAGGATCAAACAGATATACACAAGTTATCCCCGCCTTGGGAAGGGCCCTTTGTGGTCAGCAAGAACTTGCACAACGGGTCATATTACCTCATTGACATTCGGGAGCATAAAGATTCACGTAAGTCGGAGGAAGAGACCCGTCGGCCGTGGAACATAGCTCAGCTTCGGCCTTACTACACTTGAGCCACCGGCTCTCGTGGTGTACATATTTCTCTCAGCCTTGTATATATTATGATAAGCAATAAAGCAGGACCTCTGTCCTTTTTCTCCACCAAATATGCGCGTGTTATTTTTGCAAGATTACATGATGACTTAAAGGAGGATCCGGCTTATGATCGTATTCGAATTTAGCCGTAAGCAATAAAGTCACTTGGGGGCTTCCTGTTCAAACATGGGTCGTATTCGAACCAAAGAGAACATAGCTGTCTATACCCATTTGATTGGCAAAGTGCCGAGCTCATTGGGAGGTTACCTTTGGTCATATTTGAATCATCGTTTAACCCCTCTGAGAACCGACGTGGGTCGTATTTGAATCAGCGTCGTTAAACAATTCTTAAAATCACTTGGGGGCTTCCTGTTCAAACATGGGTCGTATTCGAACCAAAGAGAACATAGCTGTCGGTACCCTCTTGATTGGCATCGCCACACCCACTGGGGGCTATGTGATCGTATCCGAATCTTAGCTTAACCCCTTTGGGCCGGGTCTCTGGTCGTATTCGAACCGGAAGCCCCTAAGTTTTTCTGCTTTATCACAAGTTTTCTTTGATTATGTCAAGGTGTGTACAGCCGGGTTTCACTTTGCCGGCTTAAATTTGGTTTACAGTATTGCTAAACGCAATGGGTGTTATAAGGCAGGTAAACCGGAGTTGCGGTACCAACTTTCTCATCCGGATTATCTAAACCGGAAGTATGCTTGCAGGGCGTTAAGTATGTTCTTACGGTTGTATTCAGGATATCATTGAAGACAAGTCCTTTTTTGATTCATATTCCGGGTTATCTAAAATTTATGATTCTCAGGACGGTAAGCCGCCTCGAGACTTGTGATTTGCCCTTTTATGCAGGGTAATTAAAGGCACCTCTTTTGAGGTTAAGAAAAAACAAAGGATTGATTATGACCCGGAGAAATATCAAAGAGACAACTTCAAAAGACTTTAGCATTCAATACGTGCACGATGGCGCGGCAGAGATAAACTGTTGTACCTACTCTATTATAAAACTCATCAAGTCTAAAAGGGTGGAGCATTGTTTGGAAACCGCCAGCCGAGTTATGATGCTTGCTGAGTTGAAGTCTCCGGCTCGTTCCTATCCTCTCCTCCGGCTGATCCCAAGACCTGGAAAGTTGATGACTTCCAGTCGATGCCACTGAGAGCTTCGAATTGGGCTTCCTCGTCAATTAACCCGGCCGGGTCAATCTCCGGGGCGAAAGTGTGCTGACGAGCCGGCGGGATCAAGGTGAGGCCTTCATAGCGAGGGGTTGGAATCCTCTGATTCTCCGCGTTGTAACCAGGCTGGTACTTGGTTAGATCTGTGTCGTTCCCGATAAGGGTGGCCACCGGGCGTACAGCCTTCACGCAAGCTGCGAAGTCCTTCTGATCGAAAGCTGAGCCGTCTTCCTTTAGGCTTGGATAGCCAAGGGCGATGTTCGCCGGGTCTAACTCCGGCAGGAATGCCTTGGCCCGGCTCAGCGCGGCGATCGCTCCGGCTCTCGCAGAGGCCCGTCGCAGCTCTTGGATCCGCTGAGGCAGAACGGCGAGCCGGCGCAGGACTTCTGCCAGGTGAGTCGGCACCTCGTTGGATAGGGCCACCACAGCTAAGGCACGCTGTGACCCGGTGTAGAGCTGCTCCACCAGGGTATACACGGCCTTCAGCTTGGTGACCACGCTCTGGTTAAGGTTGGCACTTCTGGGACCTGTTTAACAGAATCAGACAAGCCGGCGACAAGGATGAGTTATGAGATATAAACATTTTAAACTTGATGAAAGCCGGTGAGGCGACTTACCGAAGATGGCGGCCACCATCTGGGAAACCTGGCGCTTTAGGCCGGAGAGCTCAGCGGTTTTCTCGGAGAGAGTCTTCTCCGCCTGTTCAGCCCGGGTTACCAATGCGGCCTTCTCTTCGGCCCAGGCTTTCCGCTCAGCGTCAAATTCTGTCTTCAGCTTCTCTTGAGCGGCGATGCTGGATACAAACTTGGCGTTTGCCTTCCGGGTCTCCATTTCTTGCATCTTTAGCCGGCTCGTGAGATCAGCAAGGTCAGTCTCCAGCTTCTTGCCAGCAGCCTGTATAAATGTCCGGGTTATGGCATGAACAATTACTCTACAAATTTAAAGTCCCAAGCGTTTTCCAAGCAAAGTCACTTGGCACTTGGGGGCTAATGCATATTGAACGTTTTCTATCTACATATTGCCGGTTCAAATGGAGTAAGCCGGAACCTAAGTCTACAACATACTCAGTCATAAGTCGTCGACTTGGGGACTAGCATGGTACAGGTAACTAAGCAGTAAATAAGAGGACAAAAGGATGTTACCTCAGACTTCTGCTGGATCTGGGTCACCATGGCAACCTCGGCGTCCTGGCTCTTGTGCACTTGGCTGATGTAGCCGGAGACGAGCTCTCCAATGCTCAGGTTGGTGTAGTCGGAGAGGTCCAGGTTCACCCGGCGGGGCTGCAGCAACTCCCCCTTAGCGGAGCACTTGGCCAGTACGGTAGGTCTCCCCGGCTCAACGAACTCTGTCCGGGTGATTACCACGTCCGGGTCATTTGTTGGTTGGGCCGAGCCGGAGGCCTCCGGGTCAGCAGAAACTTCTACAGGCGCCGTGTCCATTGGAGTGGTGGCTTCGGGGGCGGAGGCAGCTGGCGGGTCTTGGACCGTCACCTCTGGCTCAGGCAAATCCGACACTCCGGCCGACTTGGTTTTCTTCACCCTCTTGGTGAGCTTTGCCTGGGCACTGAAAGAGCAACAAAGGTTAGTACAAAAAATATGAGTAAAGATCAGAACAACATGAGATGATTATCGTTACCCGGGCGCGGTCTTGAAAGCCGGAAGACTCGACTGCATAGAGTCGCCCGAAGAGGGGGAGGTCTCCTGATAATTGGAGTCAGAAGAGTTGAGTGGCTGACGGATAACACCCGCCAACGGGTGAAAAGGGTACAAGTGGGAAATAACCTCAGTTCGGTGTTTCCTTGATGTGTCAGGTAACCCGGCGGAGAGGTCGGTGTCCTTGTTGGTCCGGGTGTGACGCCGGCTCTCATGAACCTGTTGCTTCAAAATAAATTGAGGATCTTGATAAGCTAAGGGATGTGAAAAGCTTACTTTCCGGGTTACCCTTCGGACTTTCAGCCTTGGCAAGGGCTCCGAGTCGGAGGAAAGTGACATTACCTCTTCAACCACCGGGTTACTTGCGCCGGTGTCATCCTGTCAATGAGCAAGTATTGATAAGGCGGACAGCAACAAACAACAAATACAGCAAGGACTTAAAGGCTCAGGGGTTACCTCGGACTCGGAGCTGTCGCTTAATTGCATCAGCTCTGAAGCAGTAGGCCTGCTTCCTTTCCTGCGAGGGGCGGCTTTCTTGGCGGCTTTCTTCACCTTTCTGGCTTTCTTGGCCGCCTCATGGTCATATTTGACCCGCCAGAACTTGTCGTCAGGCTGAAAAATACAATGGTGATTTCTTTAAACGATTCAGATGAGAGTTATATACAGAAGAAGATAGGATGTTCAGATTGGCGGCTTACCGCTGGGGCTGGGTTGGTCTTGCAGAAGGGGGCTAACCCAGTCCTTCCACAGTCTGCCAGGCTCTCGTTCAAGAGAGCCTTGGTCATCTCCTCTGCAACGTCTTCAGGAAGATCGTTGCGGCTGTGTCTCTGAGGGTCGTCTTTGCGGCCCGTATACTCACACATTAAGCCGGGGCGGCGGCTCAATGGGATCACCCGCCATGAGATCCAGACCCGGACCAGATCGATTCCATTCAGACCATTGCCCAGGAGAGCCTTGATCTTGTTGATGGTTGGGAGCAGAGGCTGGCGCTCCGCCGGAGTCAGTTTGTCTGACAGTGGGTGTGTTGACTCCAGACGTGATGGGCGAAAGCCGGGCAGCGGACTTTCATCAGCCGGTGATGTATCTTGGCAATAGAACCAAGTCATGTTCCAGTCCTTTGGGTGGCTCGGCGGCTCTGCGTAAGGGAAAAGGCAGTCCCTACGCCGCTGGATGGAGATGCCGCCTAACTCCAGACTTGGCCCATTGGCGCACTCATTCTGACGGTTTAGGTAAAAAAGCTCTCTGAAGAGCAGCAGACTAGGCTCTTCTCCAAGATAAACCTCGCAGAAGACTTGGGAATTGCAGATGTTGGACACTGAGTTGGGTCCTATGTCTTGAGGCCGTAAATCGAAGAAATTTAGAACATCTCTAAAAAACTTTGAGCCGGGCGGTGCGAAACCCCGGCTCATGTGATCCGCAAAAATCACTACCTCCCCATCCTTTGGCTGTGGCCTTTCTTCTGACGGGTCAGGGGCACGGTAGGACATGATGTCTTTCTTGGGCAGATATCCTGACTTAACAAAATTCGCTAGGGTCTCGTTGGTGACATTGGACCTCATCCAGTTACAAGTAATGGGAGCTTTGGGAGGCATGGTGAAAGTCGGCAGTCTATGACAAAAAGGAAAAACGTCCGGGTTAATGATAAGCCGGAGGAGATCTACAGTTCAAAGCTAAGGTGGCGGCTTATGAAGGGGACTAATGGTATATACCTGAGTACAGCGGGTTATTTAAGCCGCAGGGGCATTCAGAATAAATTGATTATCTATGGCCTTATCACAGCTAAGCCGGAGAATTCTACGAAGCATGGTTCTCTTTAAGCCGGAAGGTTCTACGGCGCGTGGTTTCTTTAAGCCGGAACTGTAAACCGCCAAGATTCAATGATTGCAGTTTTTTACTAAGTGTGGTAAAACAGGTTTCACACATTGCAGTAACTTTTTTTGGATCGAAATGGTCGGGCAAAAGAAAAATTTCTAGACCTAGAAACAGAAGCGAGGGAGTTCTTGGGCCCGAACAAAGTTCCTATGCAGTAAAAAGAGAGCTGTTTGCGTGTAAAATGGGTGCTAAACAGTCGCCGCACTAGTTCTATGCAGATCTAAGATCAAACAGGGGCAGTAACTATGAGAACTACTGGAACTTGCGGGCAATGGCGACGAACACGAAGAACGCGGACGAATCCTACGGCAGATCTACTCTACAGGACAAGAAGGACTTACAAGAGCTGGAGAGTCGCGGGGGTCGCCGCGTTTCTCTGGTCAGATCAGGGTGATGCAGCGGCCTGAGCTGGTGACGATGAGGAGACCCGCGGCGGCGACGGCGGCGGAGCTCGAGCAGCACGGGACAGTGAGAGGAAGAAGACGACAGAGGAAGGAGCGTGAGAAGAGCCCGTCGGGCCGGCCTATTTATAAGGCGAGCTCGTAAAGCGGGCGCGAGAATCAAGGAGACCATGGCGTGGTTATCTCCCCACGCAGCGCCTCGATTTTCGGGATGACAGTAAAGGAAAAGATCCGTTGCGGATCTGGCGGAGTAAAAAACGGACTTAATGGAAGATGATGTCACGGCGGATTATCCGGAGTCCAGAGGATGACGTCACGCCGGGTTATGGCCTTCACACGAATGGTAAGCCGGAGATTTTTTCGGTCGAAACAGTTGAAGATTGACATGAGCCGGCTCAAATCAATCTGGGGCCTAATGTTGAGGATATAGACCTTAGAGTCACCCGCCAGGAGGGGCCGGGTTACTCATATGGTCATTGCCAGAAGCCCGGCGCCAAGCTTAAAGACGGTGGGCCAAAGATGGGCTTAAGACCCGGATATGTCTTAAGGCCCGTAGTACAATCATTATTATGGTAGAACTTGTAGTGTAAGGCAAGAATAGTTGAGAGTCCGAGCCGGACACTCTTATGAGCCGGCCGGGACTCTGAGAGCTGCAGGGCGTCAGCCTCCCTATATAAAGGGACGACCCGGCAGCAGTTTAAGGGCGAGAACAATCTCATCGAGAGCCGGGCAAAGCAGTTTAGCTCCCTGGTTATCGAAACCCTAATCAATACCACATCAAACTGGACGTAGGCTTTTACCTTCACCGTAAGGGGCCGAACCAGTATAAACCCTCGTGTTCCTTGTCCCGCATTAACCCCTTCAAGCTTCCTAACTGCGATGGCTCCACGACTAAGTCCTAACTCAAGGACATCTGCCGTGACAATTCCACGACGCAACTAATGCTAGGGAGAAAAATGAGAGGAAGAACAAGAAGGAGAACACCAAGAACTCCAAGATCTAGATCCAACGGGTTCCCCTCACATCGACGAGAAAGTGATTGGTGGAAATGTGGATCTAGATCTCCTCTCTCTTTTCCCTCAAAAACTAGCAAGAATCCATGGAGGGATTGAGAGTTAGCAAGCTCGAAGAAGGTCAACAATGGGGGAAGAACACGAGCTCAAAGGATAAGGTTCATTGGGGAAGAAGACCCCCTTTTATAGGAGGGGAAAATCCAACCGTTATGCTCACAACCCGCACCGAGCGGTACTACCGCTAGCGCGGTAGTAGCCCTTTGAAACACAACAACGAGGAGGCAAAAGATCCAGAAGAACCGTCGGAGCGGTAGTACCGCTTGACCTCAAGGTACTACCGCTAGGGGTAGCGGTTCTACTGCTAAGGGTAGCGGTACTACTGCTTGCGAGCGGTACTAAAAAATTACATCCGTGCCTACCACTGCTGGACTTGTGACGAGTTTTTGGTCCCGAGCGGAAGTAGCCACGGAAGTAGTCGCGATAGTACCGCTCCCAAGAGCGGTAGTAAAAAATTACATCCGCTCCTGTCCGCGGTAGTACCGCTACAGCCTTTTCAGAACACCAAAACTACCACAACTTTTGCAAACGGACTCTGAATTCGACGAAACCAAGTTTGTTGGAAAGCTAGCGACAAGGGCTAACATAATCTTGATAGAAATAACAATAAGAAGAAAATTAGAAAAGGCCCATAAGAAAATGGTGAGAACCCTTCCTCGAAAGAGACCGGTAAAATCTCCAACACCGAAACCGCAATAGAAGAAGCATGTGAACTCCGTTTTCGATGAACTCAAGCTTGTCATCAAGATGACCATAAGCTCTAAGACTCACAAAGAAAACCAAGCAAGAACCAAGAAACATGATGCAAGGATGCAATGGTTTGAGCTCTCAACTAACGATACGATCAAGCTACCAACTTGAGAGCCCCCCTTGATAGTACGGCAAACGATCCTATAACCCGGTCTCCCAACTACCACCATGAGACCGGTAAAATAGAAAACCTATCAAGGGCAAACCTTTGCCTTGCACATGGTCCACTTGAGCTAGATGATGACGATCTTGGCTCCCTCAAGTTGGACCACCTTTCTTGATTGCGTTGGCTCGATGAAGACTAGATGATTGCTCCCCCATACTCCACTATGGGTGAGCCACTCTTCGGCACATCTTCACAAGTCCATTGACACCACAATGGATGGCAAGTTTCAAGCACTTGATCTCTTTGTGATGCTCCACCTGAACTTGCACACGGCAATCTTGATGACGATCACCACGATGTCATCCTTTCCATGGGTTGTATGATATCTTCCTCTTCACGCAAGCCCATGGACACGTACCTAACCCCACATAGAACTCTCACATAGACCATGGATTAGTACACAAAGTGCAATGGACAATGCTTACCATACCATGGGATCACTTGATCCCTCTCGGTACATCCTTTACGCTTTGTGAGTTGATCAACTTGATTCACTCTTGACTTAGTCTTGATCAACCTTGAATCTTTCCAACTCTCTTCGTTTGGATGATGTCTTCAAGGTAAACATGAATGATCATACAATCTTCTTCTTCAAGACATGCTTGCAATAAGCTCAACACTCACATGACCAATCTTTGGATAATTCCTTAATAGCACCTTGGTCAACACATAAACTCCTTGAAACCAACACACGGACTTCAAGAAATGCCTATGGACAAAACCTTCAAATATAACTCAAGGCAACCATTAGTCCATAGAGATTGTGATCATAGAGATTGTGATCAATTACCAAAACCAAACATGGGGGCACCGCATGTTCTTTCAATCTCCCCCATTTTGGTAATTGATGACAATCACTTTCAAGAGAGTTTATACAAGAAATTATGCATCACCATGCAATGCAACAACCAATGATGCATGAGAATGGGATGCAAATGCTTAGGAACAAAACTCTCTGAAACTCCTCCCCCATTGGCATCGATTGCCAAAATGGGTGAAAAGGTTAGAAGGCCAATATAAAAGTGCTCCTCCATAAATTGTGTATTTCTCAACAAGAGTGGAATGCAATACACATGTCCAACTGTAAATACTTGGAGGAAGACAAACTATATTGAGGCCCAAAGATTGCAAAAGAATGATATGCCACAAAGACATAACAAAGAGAGAAACAAGCAATCAAGCAATCAAAAGATACCAATTGAGGCAAGCAATCAACGGATATCAATTGAGCCAACCAGACCAATAATCCTACGTGCCACATGAATGAAATAAATTAAGATATGAGCAAAGGAGTGTTCTAGAGAAACTAGAGAAGCTCCCCATGATTTGTGCATAATTTAGTTTTGTAATTGGATACAACGAGCACAAAATAGGATCGTCACTCCCCCAAGATCAATAGAACCTCACGACAAGTGCAAGAGAGCAACAGAGTGTTCTAAAGACACTAGTGAAGCTCTCCATGATTTGTGCACTCCTTACAATATTTGCATTAGGATACCAAGTGCACAAAATAGGATCATCACTCGCCGAAAATCAATAGAAACTCACAACAAGTGCAAGTGAGCATGTAGGAAACAAATCCTAGCACTTGCAACAAACAAATGGTTGAGCAACATATAAAAGAGGAAACTTAAGAGTAGGCTCAACCAAAATGATGTGTGTGAGTCATGGCAAAGCACTTGAGAAGACTAATGTACGGATGAGCATTAAGCTTCAACATAGTCTTGGATAGTGGAGATACAAGGTGCATGACATGTCCTCCCCACACACACCAAGCAAAAGGGTTCACAAGCACACTAAAAATGCAAAATAAATAACCAACACTTGTTACAACCCATGGTGAAGATAGAAGATGAAAGCCTCATCAAGACGAGGGATACCAATTAAGATGGCAAAAACCTCGTAGAGATAAGCATGAAGAAAATAATCTTCACCACACAAGAGTGCATCAAGATGCAACGAGAAAGACACGCACTCAAGGCAAAAGCTTTCACGGAGCCACCAAAGAAAAAAACAAAAGAAAGACAAGGTGGACGTGAAAGAAAGGATATCATCTAGATATGCAACTTCTCTCAAGTGTATAAGGTTCTAGGTAGACGAAATCATGATGATGTATATATCTACAAAGAAGGATGTACACCCGAAATAGTTACAACACGAAGGAACAAGATATCCAAAAGGAAGTCATACATATACCAATAAGATATTTGCTTGGAAGCATAGCACATGGCTAGATATGGTCTTATAGTATATAGATGAATTCCTACCACACATCCATCAAAGACATCACAACTAGCAACATGAGATCATCGTTGAGATGCTTTGAGAAAGGAAACAAGTAACACAAGATGGAATGAAAATCATGCTAAGATGCAACCTACACAAGGTTCAATGCAAGAAAATAATGCATGAAGAGATACTTGTTACCGAGATATCATTGGAAGGATGTAGTAGATACCAATTAAAGGTAGGTAGTAGTTCATTGATCATCCTAGCTTGACTCCAATTAGCACATGATGACACCACCTTCCTTGTGAGTGAGCCGAGCATCCAATGCATCTCCAATTGCTCCTAGAACAACAACACAAACAAAATGGTACCCAAACTCATTGGGACCAAAGAGTTAGAGAACCAACAATACATAGGACAACCTCCACATAAATATGTGCATATAGATATGAAAATGAATTTCATGCACATCTCATCCAATTTGAGACTTGGTGGAGTTTCCCCTATATATTGGGTCCAAGAAAGAAAGCATGCTAAAAATACTACATCAAATTAATATGCATGCTCAGGACTTTCAAGAACCGATACCAAATGACAAAGAAGAAACCAAGTGAAGAAAAGATACCAGATGAATAAATCATCACTTGGAGGATATCCATAATAGATACATCGAGGAATGAGATATCAGTTGATACACACTAAATAAAAGATATCAAACTCCCAAAAGAGAGGATGGTTCCAAACAAACCAAGCTCTCTATAAAGTTTCATGATGGCACAAAGTACCAAAAAGAAAACGACTTGCCTTCCACCAACACACACTCGATAAGGAGCGCAAGATGAGTGTTTTATAGAAAATAGGATAGCTCCCCCAAGACTAGTGCATTATAGAGAATTTGCATTTGAATACAAAATGCACAAGGTGGGATCACCACTTTCACTATATCTAGAAAACACTAGACAAGATCAAGAAATTAACAAGATCCACAAGTGGTATGGAAGACAAAGGGAGTTGATACATTCCTAGGCAAGAGATAAGGAAAATAAAAGCAAAGGCCAATGTAGAGATGATCAATAATTTCTACCACACATAAGTGAGTACCAATTGTCAAAAGACAAGAAGTATTTGGAAATGATTCCCGTTGGTAGATAGCAAGGATATCCAACATCATCTTCACACCGAACACAAGCAAATTGCAACTTGTAGGGCTAACATGCCACCTAAGAACAAGATAATTTACAATATCAATTCTAGGTGACAATATCTCAAATATACACATTTTCTAGGCTTGTAATATGCACATAGCATATGACTCCCCCATAATGTGATACCAATAAAAACTTAACAAGAGGCAATAAGAGAATCCAACAAGAGATAATTAATGGACTATTTATAATTTGAATTTCTCATGAGAAGACATACCACATAGCGACTAGATAATCTTGAAATATCAATACTAGATGGTATTACTCATGTACGCACATTTATAGGATTGTGAGGTGCGTAAAGCACATCACTCCCCCATAATGGGATATTCCATTAATCTCTCACGAAAGCCAACTAAGATACAAATAAGATGCACAAAGGCTCAACGTATGACACACATGTACATGAAGTGCAAACCAACATACATAAACTTGATTACTCAAGATAAGCAATTTGGAGACACAACATATACAAACACATGCAAGAAACAAAACCAAAACATGCAAAGGGGCAAGTAACTTTCAATGTAAACAATTTAAGTACAAGTTACCGCAAGGAAGCACATTGGATATAAGATAGAAACTTGATAATCCAATTGACTTGGCTTGCGACAATAAGAATGATGAAGTCCCCTTAATTCTTCATAATGTATCCAAGTCTCCAATGACCTCCAACAACACCTATTGATCAAGTATGATCTAGTTGGTCCCCAACCAAGTTGGGTCCTAAGAGGTTAGTCACAATAGGCTTGGCTACCCAAATGGTTCTTTTCTTGACACCACTTTGAGTACCAACAAATTTGGCAAACACATTGCCAACCTTATCCTTCCCAAGGGAATAGATATCATCAATTAGAATAGGGTTGGATAAGGTACCATTCGTGCATGAAGAAGCGACGTTACCTTTTTCACGACATAGGTAGCAACGTCTACTCTTCACTTTCTTCTCACTTGATTTCTCAACTTGAGAAGCATTAGCTTGAGTCTTCTTGGGAAGAGGCTTTTCTTCAACTAAAGGTTGAACATGAGAATGCACTTGTAGCCGCTTCCCTTGTTGCTTGTCACTAATGGCCTTCTTCTTCAATGGGCAAGATCTAACATGATGCCCTTTAATTTTGCACTTGAAGCAAATAATCTTGGCCGAACTCTTGACTTGTTTTTGGCCCTTCTTCTTTTTGCTCTTGGACTTCTTCTTCTTATTGGAGTTGAATCCAAGTCCACCTTTGTCATTGGGGGATTTTTGTACACTCAAGATATTGTTGAGTGTGGCCTTCCCTTCATGACACTTTTCCAAATCTTTCTTCAAAGAAGTGACTTGGGCCTTGAGATCTTTGATTTCCTCTACATGGTTAGTCTCAACACAAGCACTAGAGGAAGTATAAGCTTCATCGGTAGAGCAACAAGGCAAGGAAAGCAATTCATCACAAGATGTACCAACGTTATGCATGGATGAATCGCGAGTACTAGCACAAGGCAATATAGCATTTTGACTAAAAGTAGTGCTAGTGTCCACATGAGGCTCACTAGATGTTACCTTAGCAATCATGGCCTCATGAGCTAACTTTAGCACATTATGGGATACTAGAAGATCATCATGAGAGCTTGAGAGCTTTTCATGGCTTTCTTCCAATTTCCCATAATTGCTAGATAGCAACTCAAGTTGAGCCCGTAGCTCAACGTTCTCCTTTAAAATGGATGCTTCATAAGAAATAGAGTTAGTAGCACAAGCATCATCATTAACAACAAGAGGAGAAGGCAACTTGGCAAGCTCTTTTAAATAAGAAGCTTCAAGTTGAGCATGAGACTCGGTGAGTTTGATGAGCTCACCCTTGAGCCATTTTCGAGGTGCTCAAAATCCTCAAGGAGTCTAGTATGAGCAACTTCAAACTTAGCATTTTTAGTTTCAAAAACATTGGCCACCTCAAGAGCTCTATCATGAGATTCCTTCACTCTAGATAACTCTAGAGCAAAAGTCTCCTCAAGAGATTCCTTGGTGGTTTGTTCAAGTTCAAGAGCTTGAGAGAGGTCCGCAATCTCATTAGCGTAATCACGCTCATGACCTTCCATTTTATCAATGGTGACCCCATGCTCCTCAAGATGAGATTCCAACTCATCAATATATTTCTTGCCCTCAATAGCAATAGACATGATTCCCATGAAGTTGGAACGAGCAATTTTATTCTTAAGAAGAGCTTTAAAAATTATTTCCCCCTTAACTTTTAAGGAGGCAACATCATCATTCTCTTCATCATAATCGACATCATCATCACTCTTGCCATCATCAATATTATCACAAGATATATTGGGATTCAAAGTGGGAGATACCTTTGAAGCCTTGGCCATAAGGCAAAAAGCAATAGATGATGATGTGGGATCCCTTGAAGCACCATTCAAGACCACATCTTGTTCCATGGAGTGTTGGGTTTCCTCTACATTGCTAGCACAACAACTCGAGGATATACATGCATTTTTATCATGGCAACAAGACATAGTAAGCATATCATCATGAGATTTAGTCAAGCAATTTGTACATGATATGCAAGGACTATCAACACAAGCATGTGAAACATTTGGAGTGCTCGAAGTGCTAGAGTCCAAAGATGAAGCATCGCAACAAGATAGTGATGAAGAGTCATCAACGATAAGCACACTATCATCATTGCAATGACCAACACTACTCACCATAACATTACCTTGTGGCAATCCACATGTAGGTGAAGTAGAAGAAGTTGAGAAGGCAACACGGCCGGAGGTGGAGGGAGAACAATCATCCCCAGAAATCTTGGACACACCATATTTATCTTGAAGCTTTGTCCACAACTCATGAGCATCCCGGAACGGCATGAGTTGAAATATAACTACATTGCTCAAAGCATCGAAAAGCACATTAGAAGCTTGAGCATTGAGATAAGAGTTTTCCTCATCCTCTAAAGATAATCTTGGGGGATCCTTTGGAGGAGAAAAACCCATATGTACAATTCACTCCAAATTTGGGTCCATGACCCAAAAGAGATTAAGCATGTGAATTACCCAAACATCAAAATTTGTGCCATCGAAACTAAGAGTGTCAGAGAATCCTAAGCCCCTAGTCGACATCCTTACTCTCTAGGCGGTTAAGCCCTATAAAGAGAGACGAGGCTCTGATACCAATTGAAAGATCGTGGATGTCACCTAGAGGGGGGGTGAATAGGCGATTTAAAATAATTACGGTTTAGGCTTGAACAAATGCGGAATAAACCTAGCGGTTAATTTGTTAAGCACAAAACCTACAACAACTAGGCTCACCTATGTGCACCAACAACTTATGCTAAGCAAAATAAACTACTAGGTGATAGCAAGATATATGACAAGAAACAATATGGCTATCACAAAGTAAAGTGCATAAGTAAAGAGCTCGGGTAAGAGATAACCGAGGCACGCGGAGACGACGATGTATTCCAAAGTTCACACCCTTGCGGATGCTAATCTCCGTTTGGAGCGGTGTGGAGGCACAATGCTCCCCAAGAAGCCACTAGGGCCACCGTAATCTCCTCACGCCCTCGCACAATGCAAGATGTCGTGATTCCACTAAGGGACCCTTGAGGGCGGTCACCGAACCCGTACAAATGGCAACCCTTGGGGGCGGTCACCGAACCCGTACACTTTTCCAACCTTTGGGGGCGGTCACCGGTACCCGTCAAATTGCTCGGGGCGATCTCCACAACCTAATTGGACACCCCGACGCTTGCCCGGAGCTTTACACCACAATGATTGAGCTCCGAACAACACCAACCATCTAGGGCGCCAAGGCACCCAAGAGGAACAAGCTCTAGGGTGCCCGAACACCCAAGAGTAATAAGCTTCTCAAACTTCACTTCCACGTATCACCGTGGAGAACTCAAACCGATGCACCAAATGCAATGGCAAGGGCACACGGACTGCCCAAGTCCTTCTCTCTCAAATCCCACCGAAGCAACTAATGCTAGGGAGGAAAATGAGAGGAAGAACAAGAAGGAGAACACCAAGAACTCCAAGATCTAGATCCAAGGGGTTCCCCTCACATCGAGGAGAAAGTGATTGGTGGAAATGTGGATCTAGATCTCCTCTCTCTTTTCCCTCAAAAACTAGCAAGAATCCATGGAGGGATTGAGAGTTAGCAAGCTCGAAGAAGGTCAACAATGGGGGAAGAACACGAGCTCAAAGGATAAGGTTCATTGGGGAAGAAGACCCCCTTTTATAGGTGGGAAAAAATCCAACCGTTATGCTCACAACCCGCACTGAGCGGTACTACCGCTCCAAGGAGCGGTACTACCGCTAGGGTGGTAGTAGCCCTTTGAAACACAACAACGAGGAGGCAAAAAAGCCAGAAGAACCGTCGGAGCGGTAGTACCGCTTGACCTCACGATACTACCGCTAGGGGTAGCGGTACTAGTGCTAAGGGTAGCGGTACTACTGCTTGCGAGCGGTACTAAAAAATTACATCCGTACCTACCACCGCTGGACTTGTGAAGAGTTTTTGGTCCCGAGCGGAAGTAGCCACGGAAGTAGTCGCGGTAGTACCGCTCCCAAGAGCGGTAGTAAAAAATTACATTCGCTCCTGTCCGCGGTAGTACCGCTACAGCCTTTTCAGAACATCAAAACTACCACAACTTTTGCAAACGGACTCCGAATTCGACGAAACCAAGTTTGTTGGAAAGCTAGCGACAAGGGCTAACACAATCTTGATAGAAATAACAATAAGAAGCAAATTAAAAAAGGCCCATAAGAAAATGGTGAGAACCCTTCCTCGAAAGAGACCGGTAAAACCTCCAACACCGAAACCGCAATAGAAGAAGCATGTGAACTCCGTTTTCGATGAACTCAAGCTTGTCATCAAGATGACCATAAGCTCTAAGACTCACAAAGAGAACCAAGCAAGAACCAAGAAACATGATGCAAGGATGCAATGGTTTGAGCTCTCAACTAACGATACGATCAAGCTACCAACTTGAGAGCCCCCCTTGATAGTACGGCAAACGATCCTATAACCCGGTCTCCCAACTACCACCATGAGACCGGTAAAATAGAAAACCTATCAAGGGCAAATCTTTGCCTTGCACATGGTCCACTTGAGCTAGATGATGACGATCTTGGCTCCCTCAAGTTGGACCACCTTTCTTGATTGCGTTGGCTCGATGAAGACTAGATGATTGCTCCCCCATACTCCACTATGGGTGAGCCACTCTTCGGCACATCTTCACAAGTCCATTGACACCACAATGGATGGCAAGTTTCAAGCACTTGATCTCTTCGTGATGCTCCACCTGAACTTGCACACGGCAATCTTGATGACGATCACCACGATGTCATCCTTTCCATGGGTTGTATGATATCTTTCTCTTGACGCAAGCCCATGGACACGTACCTAACCCCACATAGAACTCTCACATAGACCATGGGTTAGTACACAAAGTGTAATGGACAATGCTTACCATACCATGGGATCACTTGATCCCTCTCGGTACATCCTTTACGCTTTGTGAGTTGATCAACTTGATTCACTCTTGACTTAGTCTTGATCAACCTTGAATCTTTCCAACTCTCTTCGTTTGGATGATGTCTTCAAGGTAAACATGAATGATCATACAATCTTCTTCTTCAAGACATGCTTGCAATAAGCTCAACACTCACATGACCAATCTTTGGATAATTCCTTAATAGCACCTTGGTCAACACATAAACTCCTTGAAACCAACACACGGACTTCAAGAAATGCCTATGGACAAAACCTTCAAATATAACTCAAGGCAACCATTAGTCCATAGAGATTGTCATCAATTACCAAAACCAAACATGGGGACACCGCATGTTCTTTCACACAGTTTACGCCTCCGGTCATATTCTCGCAGTGTTTAGGCGAAGCCCTGCGCGGATCACATCACCATCACCGTCACCACGCCGTCGTGTTGACGGAACTCATCTGCTTCCTCGACACTCTGGTGGATCAAGAGCTCGAGGGACGTCATCGCGCTGAACGTGTGCAGAACTCGGAGGTGCCGTACGTTCGGTACTTGATCGGTCAGAACGAGAAGACGTTCAACTACATCAACCGCGTTAAACAAACACTTCCGCTTTCGGTCTACGAGGATACGTGGACACACTCTCCCCTTCTCGTTGCTATGCATCTCCTAGATAGATCTTGCGTTGGCGTAGGATTTTTTTTGAAATTACATGCCACGTTCCCCAACAAAAGAGGCAATTGATCGCCAGCAAACAGACACATATTTCGACTAAACTAATTAAATCCTTAAAGGGAGACGGATAGAGCGTCGATAATCATGATTTCCTCGCCATCCCTTGCCCTTGCGGTCACCAGAGAGGAGGGTGAGAGAGTGAGGTACGGTTTGTTTCGAGCGGAGATTTTCAGTGGGGACGGATTTGAGTCAGTGATGGCCTGCATGTGCACATGGTTTAGTTGTAGCCTTTATAAAGTAAGATTATCCCATAGTGAGCATATGAATCAACCTTTGTCTTTTGTAGTGGTTTAAATCATAGTGCCAACAGGTTAGTTGTGATCCATAGTAAAGGGAAACGAAAGTTTAAAACATTTGAATGATTGTAGCGAACAAGGAAATAAATGACAAGTGCAAAGTAAAGGAGAGCGAGAGTGAGTAACGGTTGTTGAAATCCATATGAGTAAAGCGTCCCCATGAAGTCTGGATTCCTCAGTGGTACGTGTCTAACACGACTGATGGCTATGTACAATTTTCAGATTCCTAAGCCATTTTATATGTTTCTACAAGTAGACGGAGCCAAGTATAGATACTTGGATACATGCAGCAGTCCCATATCCCATACGGCACTACCACTCATCCCCTCCCCGGTTACCAAATGGTAATTAAGGTTTGGCCGTGGACGCAGCTAAGACAGTCTCCGTTTGTCCTCTATTACAATGATATGGGAATGAGGGAGATAATCACTGTCACCACCGTCCTTCGCTTTCACCTTCGCACCAATAGTAATAACCTTTCATCCAAAAGAAGCATGTTTTGGATGGCCGAGTTTACCAACATCAAGAAGATTACTAATATAAACATATAAAGAGGTTCACGAATCTTATTATCATTCAATCGTAGCATACTAAGGTTCTTCCATATACCCGAGAGCTAGGGAAACTACTCGCGCATGGAGGGTACAAACATCACGGGATGAATTATGATGAACATGACGGTAGCGTCATAGTAATACAAAAGTTAATCCACACTGGCTAATGCATTACAAAGAGATGGAGATAGGGCGGTGATGATGAAAACAGATGGTGATGATGCCCTCTCGAGGCGGTGATTCGTCGGCAGAGTCCCTAAATCAATTCCCACTTCGAAATCCTTCTGAAGGCTAGGGTTCTTCGTTCTGGATGCCCGGGCGCGTCCGCGCACATTGATCGAGCACTACTCAAATATCCTTATGTGCATCAGAAGTCCTCATAGTTGAAATCTTAAAACCATACAAAGCATGCAAAAGAAACATCTTCGTACTACATAGATCAACTAAACCTACACTACACTACTCGTTGTCGTCGGAGATGTCCATGATTCCGTGCCGGGCTCCAGGTACATGTGCGGCAAACGCAACTCCGGCTCCTTCGCTGCCCTAGATTTGGGTTGCATATGATGGGTGCCGGTCAGTCCGAGCGTTTGAGACAACCATTTAAATCACTTTTTTTTTACCAGGCATTTGAGACGCCCGTTTAAATAGCTTTTTTTACCGGGCCGTTCGGCCGGGTGTTTGAGGCACCTGTCTGTAGAAGTTTTGATATAAACAGTGGGGCTGCTTCTTGTTTGACGTGGTTATTTCTTCTCCGGTAAGGTCCAGCATGCCAAAAAATATTGTCTAGCACTCGCAAATTTTCAGGCGGCTGAGAAAAAGGAAAACCATATAAAAAAACCATACTGACACTGGTTTTTTTTTCATTAGCTTGTTCCTCCACTGTCCTAAATTCGTTCGTCGTGGGTACGTTTACACGTGCACGCTAGCCCCGAGTGGCACGAGCGAATTGCATGTTCCGATGACAGCGTCTCAGAACTCGGTCCACTGAGGTACAGAAACATGAACAGTACATATGGTTACAGCGCCCTTATTTTTAACCTATCGCGGAGCCGCTGCGCGACACTGTGGAACACGCGGGTCGACCCACGGGCGGCAGCTGCTGCTGTGGCCAAGCATGGCTCTCCCTGCACGCCGCAACGACACATGACACGATCGTGGCGTTGTACGCCGAACAGGCGACCGGGTTCACGGGCTCCGCGAGCACATGGCCTACGTATCTCGGCCCCGCGCTCCGAAACTGAGCCGATCGGTCGATCGAGCAGACGCGGCAACGGCCATCCCGGAGCGCGATCCGGCCGGGAGACCACGAATCTATCCATACCCGACCGATGGATCATGCGCGGCAGTCGGTGCACTCGTCCATGCCGCCGGCCACGTACGTGAACAGGACGCTGCGGCGCCATGCATGTCGTCTCCTGCCCTCGCTGCTGACAAGGCCGCTGCTTCTATTTACCTTGTGTTGCCTCCGGCTGGCGTCCAGGCCAGGAAGCGCGCCATGCCGGCATGTGCGCGCGGAGGCTTGGAAGAAAAGATGACTCGCAAAGTGCTGGGCGGTGCTTGTCCGTGGCCAGATGCCAAGGCCTGTCGCCCCTTCTCTGCTGCCGCTCTGCGTCGTGCGTCCCCCCGTTCCATGTGTCTGTCTGTTTGGCCGCTGAGCCTACCGCTACAGTTGCAGGCGGGCGGATGGCTTGTTGCGTTCCTCGGTTTGGTTTTGAGCGCCTGCCTTGTCTCGAGAAGGGCGGGGCTCGTGGTTGTCCGTGTTTTCTCGACTTTGATTGAATGATTGATCTGCCTTGACACGAGCATGGGCCATGTAGTACGGACACCAGCGGCTCCTACGATTTTTCTCATCTCCGATATTTTTTTTTACCGTGTGGGCTGCAAGGGTGAGACGATGAGCACAGTTGACACTGATCGAGCCAGCCTCAGCTGTGAACTGCTGTCAAAAATCCCACACAGTTGGGCGCTGCATGGCGCTCTTGCTAGTGCGTGATGATGGAGCAGGGCGCGTACAATAATTGATGACGCACAGGAGTCCGAGTCCGGCCGGCCCGGGCGTGTGAGATCGCGCGCTGGCAAGCAGATTTGGCTGGAGCATCTCGCTCGCCTCTCGGGTCGGCCGGATCCGAACAATGGCACCGAGATCGCCCGAGCGGCGGGCAACGATCCTGTGGGTCGTCACCCACGCGGATAGGGAGACACAGGTGACACACGGATGGCCGGAACGAAGATGCTCGCACGTGACGCGCCATGCGGCGCAGGAGCTCCGTACGTCACGTGATCCCTACTATCGCGTGGGTGCAAGCTAGCTAGGCCTATGCGGCTATGGCTATCCTATTCTAGTATCTGGAGCAGTGCGTACGTGCGACGGGGTGACGCCGGTGCTTTGACTACATGGGCGCGACGCGACGGCGCCCTTTAAAGGCTATCCATCTACTACCACACGCGGCCGGGGTTCATATTGGACAGGTCTGGCCCGTGCACCGCAGCGCATCATCTGTGCATGTTCACGGCCATGCCTACGCTCTGTACGGCTTCATATATGTACTCTGAGGTTGTACCGTGCGGCGGGAATCTTGGGGATGGAGTGACGGATCGACATGCCGAGACGAGAGACGACCAGTCCAAGCGCCACGGAGGCATGGCTCCTTCATGACGTTTCGGCGCGATCGTTTTTTTTTCTTTGCAAATGCGGACAGAGGTTAAAGAGTGGAATACATCGTGCACGGTCGACTCAGACGCTACAATTCATCGACTCGATGCAGTTGGATGTTGGCTTGGCGACGAGCTGTAGTCTTGTAGATAGTCCTCGCACGAGCTTTCTCTTTCATTGATTTCACGACATAACTGCGATGATATACTGCTTGTACTTGAGTAGTAGTAGTTCAAGTGGTCACTGTACACCCCTCGACAAAATATAGATCACGGCATCACGTGAGGGCCGTAACTGTGCCTACGGCCGGCGAACAAGGTCCACCCGTTCACACTCTGTCCTTGGACTCGGTCGGAGGAGATAGCCAGAGCAACTCCCAGAGCACCCACACCGAACATGGAAATTGAGCATGCGCCGCGGGCGGGTTGCCGAGCAGAGTATTAACAAATGGCACATGGTCGGAGCTAAACTATTATCAAGGCGTCCTTAAACGCATGCGCTTTTCAGAGGATAACAAGTCCGAGCACGGTGATGCACATGGCGAGGCAGGTGAACAAATGCAGATGCAGGTGTGGAAGGAGATGTGTAGTCAAACTCAGGAGATCCGCTTGTCCCACCCCCACGGATGTTTCACGGCAAATCCTGCTATGCTTGACCGCGGTCCACCTTGGCCAACGTAGCGTGCATGTATGCACGTGCATTCGCCTGTGCTCGCCGGTCACCGCCTCGTCGGCGAAGAGGAAGGAAATGAACGGAAACGGCGGTCCAAACGGATGGAGGGATAAGTGAAAGATAAATATGGGCCCAAGCCCAGTCTACATTGTGCTAGTTCTACCTACTTTAAGGCATGGGAAAGATTTTCTTAGAACCAAACAGGCCTCCAATCCCTAAAAAAGAAAAGACAAACAGGCCTCCAGAAGCACCTAAAACTCAGGAACCGCATGGGCTTGTCCACAGCTGGACCCATGAAAGGATCACCATACATTTTTTTTTGATAAACGGATCACCATACATTTTGGCAAACTATAGTTGCAGGAAGATCTCAAAAAAATAAAAATTGTTGCAGGAACACAAACTTTTCAGAGGTTCAGGTCAAGTCCCAATTCCAGAGTTAACGATGGGTGCTGCGTGCTGCGCGGCACCAGTTTGTTAATGGGGTGACCATAATGGTCTGCCATTTCCATAAGAGTTCTAGCTACAAATTATGTGAGAGCCTATACACCTAAATTCAAGGACCGGAAGTGTGATTTCATGTGGAAAATCAATGTGGATGCCTCGTTTAATCCGTAAAATGGTCATGGAGCAACTGGTGATGTTGCTCGTGATGACCGGGCAAATTTCATTGCGGCTGCGACATGATTTATGCCAAATGTGAGTAGTGTGGACTCAGCTGAGTTGATTGCCATAAAAAATTGGGTTATTTCTTGCTGCTCAAATTGGATGCAACAGTATCGGATTGCAGTTTTGCGGTGGAGTCTATCCGGATTCTCCATGATTGTCAAGGGCTGGATGTTGCTATGATTACAGAGTGCAATGTTCTAGCCAAGGACTTCGTGAAAGTTACCTATGCACATTGTTTCCGGGAAGCACATTCGGTGGTGCCTGATGGTTTAGCTAAACAGTGTTATAGTCCACTAGCTTTTGGGATGTGTCGATCCCTGATTTTACTTTTCATCTGCATGTAAATGACTTATCACTTATATGAAGAATAAAGTCGTATTGCTTTCCAAAAGAAAAACAGAAGCATGCAAACTGACTGCTGAATAACAGAATCACCAAACATCATTTTAAAACAGGAAAACCTCCATATGGTTCCGCACACACGCTAACTGGATACATGTTCTCCATGTATTTGACAAAATAAAATACTCCTCCCTTCCTAAATATTTATCTTTCTAGTGACTACATACAGAGCAAAATGAGCGAATCTATATTAAAAAATATGTCTATATGCATTCGTATGTGATAGTCCATTTGAATGTCTAAAAAGACAAATATTTAGGAACGGAGGGAGTAGAACACAATATCTCCATGCGTACATGCACTGTTTGCTTCACATGAACACCTGATTTGGCATTGGACAAATGGATACCAGTTTGCAAACCGTCAAGGTGTTCAGGTTGTTGAGTATATTGTGTACGTGTATATTGTATATCGGGCCCACCTCTTGTTTTCTCTGTCTAGTCGAGGTTGTGCCCCCCTCTGTACTTATATATACGTGCCTGGTGCACCGATCAATGCATTGCGTGTTGCACAGCCTATTCTCGTATTCTACATGATATCAGTTTCCGTCTCCTGATCCTCAACCTAATCTTCCGCTCCCTGTCGCCGCCGTCGCAGTTCCTGCCGCCGCTGCAACCCGATCCCAACCCGCAACCTCCCAATCCCAACCTGCAGACTCCCGATCCCAACCCTCCCGCCGCAGCCTCCCGTTCCCAACGCTCCCGCTGCTGGCCTCTGCTGCTTCTCGCGATCGCTAGCGCTAGTGCTGCTGCCGCCTACTTCCAATCGCCACGCACGCCGCCGCTGCCCTTTTTTTTCTTTTTCCTAGCCCGCACCAACACCCGCACGCCGCCACTGGATTGCTCGTTCCAATCGCTACGCACGTCGTCGCCTTTTTTTTCCCGCGTCGCACCCACCCGCAACTCCACCTCGCGTCGCTCCCGCGTCGCACCTTCCCCTCGCGCCACACCACGTGTCGCACACCCTAACTCTAGCCATGAGTTCCTCCTCCTCCACCGTCTCCAACCTATTTGCCGGTCCCGATGTCACTCTCGTCCGCGACCTCAACATCCACGAGCGCGTCCCGGTGAAGCTTGATCAATCCACCGCCTCCTACTCCGCTTGGAAGCCGTATTTTCGCTGGTGTTCCGCGAGTACCTCCTTCATGGCCACATTGACGGCACGGTGGACTCGGCTCTCATGATCCATGACGAGGAGTGGATGATCCTCGACGCCACCATCATCCGCTGGTTCTATCTCACCATCCCCACCGACCTCTTCCACACCGTGGTGGATGATGACGACGATGCCTACGCCGTCTGGACCAAGCTCAACGGCCTCTTCACCGACAACAAGCTGCAGCGCAAGGTCCTTCTACACGGCGAGTTTTACGGGTGCCAGCAGCTTGACTCGTCCATCTATGATTTTTGCATGCGCCTGAAAAAGCTTGCCGATGAGCTCTGCGATCTAGGGGAGACAGTTGCGACGAGCTCCTCATCAGCACCCTCACCGCCGGTCTCAACGAGGATTTTGGGAACGCCGCCTCCAACCTCACCCTCATCCCGGAGCCCACTCACTAGTGCAGAACCGGGCTTTAGCGCCGGTTCGTAAGGGCCTTTAGTGCCGGTTCTACAACTGGCACTAATGAGTGGAGACTAAAGGCCCCCCCCCTTTACTACCGGTTCGGCATGAACCGGCGCTAAAGTGCCACCACGTGGCACGAGCCAGGCCCGGGTGCTGGTAGACCATTAGTACCGGTCGGTAGCACCAACCGGTACTAAATGTTTGGGGGGGGGGTTGGTTTTAATTTTTATTTTTCCATCAATTTTGTGTTTTCCATTTAATTCTTTTTTGTTTGCTGGTATTTCACGATACTACATATTGTACACGTTATGCATATATATAAATAGATTTTCTCATATATATATATATATATATATAATCGAATGTCTCACAACCACCATTAATTATTCACACATACACATGTATATATATACAATTTCTCCTACATGTTGCCTTGGTGCCTTCGGAGCACGATGACAAGTGGTTCATGGGGCGGTAGCGGGTAATAGTATTCTCCTTTGGAATCTATGACCTGGTCGAGCAAAAATCCCGCTATTTCCTATTGAAGTGCTAGTATGCGCTCCGTTGGTAGGAGCTGCTCCGGCACCTCTCTGAACTGTTAAGAAGGAGATCAATATGCATGTGTATTAGTTGTGTGACTAGATATCGATAATGGTGTAAAAATTTGTGAAGAATTTCTGACAAACGTACCCAGTCCTATCTATCAGATCTGCTCCTTTCAGACGCCATCATGCGAATGTTCTCGCAAACGTAGAATGCACGCAGATCAGTCCCCGGCGCCTGCTTCAGGGCCTTTACGAGAATTGAATTTAATCAGGTAATAACTAATCAAGCATGATAATTAATTAATGGTATTGAAATAAGAATTAAAGAGATGGTAGCTAGCTAGCTAGTACTACTTAATTACTTACCTTGGGTCGATAACAAAATAGCTTTTCTCGCCATTTTCCTGGAGTCACCTTGATGAACTTTGCCCAAGCCCTGCCCGCCGGCAATGAAAATTAATAAAGGGGTTATTAAATAGTTCATATCAGGAAATGACGAAGTAAATAGGCCGAAATATAGTTAATAATGATTGAAATTACCTGTTGACTATCCCCTTCACGATGCTGTAGTCACTTTCTTTTTTAAGTAGTGAGTCCAGTACTTCAACTTTTCCTTCTTCAACTTTAATGTCTAACAAGATTCAGTGGTACCTGCATGCGCATACGTTTACATGTATAAATTAAGCGGGCATGTGCATAACACTAATCAACTAACCGTAAACCCTATACACTTATTAACATCTAGCTAGTAAGCAAAAACAGATTTTGTAGTACAAGACAGTGTGACTCACTCGAAGTTGTAAGGAAGTAGTATATCTTCATTGCTATTGAGGCGCTTCAAGAACTCTAGCATTTTATTCTCTACATCTTGTCTATACCATTCCAATTCCCATGTGTATTCATTAACGGTATTTGGGTCAATGAACCCAATGCCATAGCGTCCAGCTTTTTTCATTTCATAGATCTTCATCCAGCATAATACCACAGAAAAGAATATAGTGAGGATAATTACAGGTAATGATCGATCAATGAGCACTAAAACTAGCTTGAGACTTAAATTACAGAAAGAAATCACTTACAGACAATAGCAACTGACGAGAGATTTGTCGAGTGCATCTTGATTGAATAATTGAAATAGTTCTGAATACTCAACAGACACAACTAGCTTATGGAAGTAATGATCTTTCTCGACTTTCACCATGAGGGACTCTCGATTGGAAATCTTGGTAATGTTCATGTACCATTGATGCAATTCATACATTCTTGTTGGAAGGTTCTTGACCTCGTCTGGCTTGACCAAAGGTTGGCCCCGGACATATTTCCGTTTTATTTCCTCCTCTCTAAGCGGAGACATGGGCTCGATATCGAGGAGTTGTCCAACAGTGATCTTGAGCATTTCATCCTGCATTATATGATCCTCGGTTATTACCACATTGCCCAGCTGGGAACGTAAACGGTTTTCCCACAATAATATTGGGCGAGCGTACTCTCATGTGTTGCTGGCACAACAAACGGGGGGATCGATTGCGCCGCCTGTTCTCCCAGCTGGGGAACGGTTTTCCCGCATTTTTTGACAGCTGCTTGTTGGCTCGAGCTCTCTTCTTTCTGTAGTCGTGCTCGATGTGCCTTCCTGATTTGGCGCTCATAGTCTGAGTCAACAGGCTTGGGAGCTGGTGGTCTAGCCATACGAATGAAGTGGTCAATCTTTTCCTCAGGCACTTTCTCCCTCGGCGGTGGTGCCGGTTCCGGTCCAAAATGGGCGTCCACTTGGGCCTTCACTATGGCATCGTTTTGCTCCTCGGTCATGTCGTAAGGCCTCTGAGGAAGAGGAGCGAGGCTTGGACCATATTTATATCGCTTGTCTTCGCCTGTACTTCCTGTACTACCTCGACTCGTACCGCTACGCACCATAGCTGCGGCGTGTCTCTTCTGCGATTGCTGAGGCGGCGGAGACGGCTGACGTGGCTGAGTTGGAGCAGGAGGAGTGGCCTGACGCTGTGCCGGACTTGAAGCAGGAGGTGTGGCCTGACACGGTGTCGGACTTGAAACAGGAGGAGTGGCCTGACGCTGTGCCGGACTTGAAGCAGGAGTTTGCTCACGCGTTCGTGGACTTGGAGGAGCGGGAGTCTGCTGACACGGTGGCGGACTTCGAGGAGGAGTCGGCTCACGCGTTCGTGGACTTGGAGGAGCGGGAGTCTGCTGACTCAGTGGCGGACTTCGAGGAGGAGTCGGCAGACGCGGTGTCGGTGGATTTCGAAAGACGATGCAATCCTTTCTCCATAGGATGATACGATGTATGGCCTCTCCCAGTGTGTGCTCGTCGTCACCTCCAGGAATGTCAAGCTGTAGCCCCGAATATGGGTCCACCACCTCATCAACCAAGACACGAGCATAGCCCGCTGGAATCGGGGTGCAATGGAAGGTTGCTTCGGGGGTAATTGTAAAAGCAACGGCGTCCCCACCTTCATGGATATGTTCTTCATTTTGAAGTGTAGCTCACAGTTAGTGTTCTCTATGATGTCATCCACAGGGTATGTATCCAGCAGTGCGTCGCCCGGGGCGGAACCAACGCTGCTTCTCGGCATGGATGGGACGGTGCTATCCAATGCTGGACGATCATCCGCTTGCTGCTGCCGCTGCTGAGACCCCCTTTCCTGGCTAAGTGAGTCGATCTGCTGCTGCTGCTGGAATTTGAGTGCCAAGTCCGCGTGCCTTGCTTCTAGGCCTTGAAGGCGTTATGCGTCCTGCTTCCTCTGCTCCTCCTCCAGCTTCCTCTTCTTCTCCTCCTCCATCTTCTTTCTTGCACGAGTCCTGTAGTCGTCGTTCCATTCCGAAAAGCCCTCATACCAGGGAATAACGCCCTTGCCTCGTGTTCTTCCCGGGTGTTCAGGATTTCCCAGGACGCGCGTAAGCTCGTCGTTCTCTCTGTTGGGCGTGAACACCCCCTTTCGAGCATCTTCTATTGCGTCAAGTAACTTTTGTTCGGCTCCTTTTAGACTTGCCTTCTTCGAAACCAGGCCTGTCTTCGGGTCCAACGCCCCCCATGCGCATAGAACCAAGTTCTGCACCTGGGGGGCCAGCTCCTAGTAACCGGAGTGACCCCTGCATCCTCCATCTCTTGCTCAGACTTATCCCACTTAGGCATTGCCACCGCGTAGCCACCTGGCCCCAGCCTATGGAACTGCGTCTTTTTTGCGGCATTGGTCTTGTTTTTTCTCGACCGTTCCTTAGATAATTCTGATTCCTAGAATTTCACGAAAGCGGGCCAGTGTTCTCTTTGCTTCTCCAGTGTTCCCTTGAATTCTGGAGCCTTCCTTTCTGCAGCAAGGTAGTTGGCCCATACAGTTTTCTTGTGGGTGTTGAATGCAATTGCCATCTTCTTAAGAGTAGCGTCCTTGACTTTCTGCACATCTGCATCAGTGAAATAATCTGGTAGGGTGAAATGTTCCATCAGAGATTCCCAAAGATTTTGTTTTGCTCTATCGTCGACCCAAGTAACATTTGGACGTTTAGTTTTTGGCTCTTTCCATTCTTGAATGGAGATCGGGAGTTGGTCCTTCACAAGAACTCCGCACTGACGAGTCCACTTGTTTGCAATGTTCTTAGGCGTGAGGGGTTCGCCATTAGCTTTGATGGAGTCGATGTTGTACTTTACACCCTCCTTCAACTTTTTGCCCGGGCCTCGCTTTGTCCTGCTGTCTGTAGAAGCAGATTTGCTCGATCCGGAGGGCTGAAAGAAGAAAGATCGATTCGTTAATATATCTTCAAATAAAAAAACATGTGATGATCACCAGATGCCTGCTTATATAAATATACCTCGCCGGTAGTCTTCGTTATTTCAAGATCAACATTGTCTGTGTCATCATAAACATTGTCTGTGTCATCATAATCATAATCATAGTTCATGACTTCATCAGCTCGGTCGTCGAGATCGAATATCTTATCATCACCCTCCCCGGTATTGTTCAGATATTGGGAGCCGTCATCTACTTCATTCAGATCATCTAGCCTACGAGGGTTGCGTATGATCTCGAACAATTCCTCTTCTCTCTCTACTGGTATTGTCCGCCATAGCTTTTACTTAACTAATACAGAAGAAATATAAAACAATTTAGTATTCAAATTACAATGCATGTATGCAATCAATAAGGAAAAACTGAATCATATAGTACATAATATGCATCGTCTCGAATGATATATAATCTCGAGTACATCGTCTTGAATAATATATATAATCTCGAATACATCGTCTCGAATATTATATATCGAATACATCATTGGCTAAGTAGCTAATAAAGATAATACTACAGAAGAATCTAGGCCACTCGCGGTTCCTGGGGCGCGAGCGGTGGACACCCAAAGAGAAGGAACCATCACAGGATCATATCTCCGGTCATCTGCCTAAAGAACCTGCCAGGTATTGGAGAACCTGATGTCCATAGCAGCCCTGTAGTGCTGGACGTGCTCGTCCTCCTCCCTGCACGGCGACGCACCACCTCCGGCGGGGCCGGCTCCCTCTGCACCGAATGTGGCCCACGCGAACGCCACCAAAGGAGATCAGGGTCGACGATGGGACCCGAGGCCGGGTTCCTCACCAAGCGGCGCGCCCCTCCAGGTAGCACCTCCCAGTGCCAGCCCAGTCCCAGACATGGGTCAGCCGGACGTCGTCGCAAATGGGTCGACGGCGAGGATGCGGGCCGGGCATCGTCGAGAACAAATACTATATGCCCGCAAAAAGTAACATTTTTTAAATGATTGGATTGTGATAACTAAAATTCTATATGCAAATTCTAACAATTTGACATTAATCTAATTCATCTAGCTAAAACTAATTCTAAAATTTCTAACATTTATATATATATAACTAACATTTGTATAACATTTCTAATATTTCTATAACTAAAAAATAGAAAAATTGCTAACATTTCTATAAATATTTCTATAACTAAAAAACAGAAAAATTTATAACATTTCTATATAACTAACATTTCTATAACATTTCTAATATTTCTATAACTAAAAAACAGAAAAAATTTCTATAAATAAAATTTATAACAAAAAAACTAAAAAACAATGTGTGTGTGTGTGTGGACATGGCGGCCAGGGCAGGAGCTCACCGGCGAGGCGCGGCGACGGGGGGCGGCAACGGGGACGGAGATGGGCGGTGACGACGGGGATGGGGACGGGGCGGCGACGACGGGGACGGGGACGGGCCGGGCGGGGACGACGGGACGAAGGGGCGGGGCGCGGCGACAGGGACGATGGTGACGGGGACGGCGACGGGGGCGGCGACGAGGGGCGGCTGCGACGGGGCAGAGGAGAAAGAAGCAGAGGGAGAGATGAGAAACTGAATTATTTTGAAGTGTTTTCTTATATAGGACGCCCTTTTAGTACCGGTTGGAGCCACAAACCGGTACTAAAGGTCTGTTTTGGCCAGGCGAAGCGGCGGGAAGCGCACCCCCTTTAGTACCGGATGGTGGCACCAACCGGTACTAAAGACCCCCCTTTAGTACCTGTTGGAGCCACGACCCGGTACTAAAGGGGGTGCGCTGCCAGACGAGGGGCGCAGAAGTTTAGTCCCACCTCACTAGTTGAGGAGCGCCAAGACCAGTTTATAAGCCCCGACGCGGGCACTACATTGAGCTCCTCTCAAAAGCAGGCCTTCTGGGCCTACCTCTCCTACTCTGCCTATGGGCCTACTGGGCTTGCGGGCCTGCATCCTGGCCCAACTACAGGTTGGGTTTCTAGTCGTATGCAGGCCGCTCTGGCCAAGTAGGTGGGCTTTTTTATTTTCTTATTATTTTTGCTTTATTTATTTTTGAGTTGTTTTTTTGCTGTATTTAGAGTTTCTTTGTGAATATTTTTGCTTTAGGTACAAAAAATTACAAACTTTATGTTAGTGCCGGTAGTGTTCAAATTTGAATAGTTTAAATTTTGAATTATTTGAAATTTGTGTGAATCACTAGTTTGTGAATAACTTAACTTTGAAAATAGATTTGTCAGTGATTCTTTTTTCTTATGTTTAATATTAGTGTGTTTTATCATTATATTCAATTTGGTAATCTTAGGTTATTTAAAAATGAAATGCCTTTGTAACAGATGAGTTTTCGTCCGAAACCCTGATACTTCGAAATAGATTGTCCATTTTGTACACGAAGTGCATCCAGTTTTTGCGGTAACCCTCTCTACTTTTTTGCACATGCTATGTGGGTGAAATTATGATACCATGCCAACTTTCAACCTTTTCTGAGTTCATTTGAAATGCTTTTCAATTTCAGGGTCATTTAGCTGAAAAAATCAGTAAATGCATGAAAGAATTTGTTTGCGCATAAAATTTCTTCGCGTTTCAAATGCCAAAACACATAACTACCCTAACTATTACAGAGATTCTCTCCTGGGTGTGAAACACAGAAGAAAGTGATGATAGTGAAGCCGATCACATCCCAGATCTTTGGGTGTGAAACGTTTTCTTCGCGTGTGTCCCTTTGCGCCGTAGCCATGGAAAATCTTCATCATTTAACTAGATGCTCGGGTCAATATTCACTGTGAATGGAGCAATTTCATCAAAAAAATTATAATCTTCTGACATGTCTGTCTTGTCATCCACTCCCACGATGTTTCTCTTCCCAGGAAGAACTATGTGGCGCTTTGGCTCATCGTATGATGCATTAGCTTCCTTATCTTTTCTTTTTCTCGGCTTGGTAGACATGTCCTTCACATAGAAAACCTGTGCCACATCATTGGCTAGGACGAATGGTTCTTCTGCATACGCAAGATTGTTGAGATCCACTGTTGTCATTCCGTACTGCGGGTCTTCCGTTACCCCGCCTCGTGTCATATTGACCCATTTGCACCGAAACAAAGGGACCTTCAAACCACGTCCATAGTCAAGTTCCCATATGTCCTCTATGTAACCATAATATGTTTCCTTTCCCGTCTTGGTTGTTGCATCAAAGCGGACACCACTGTTTTGGTTGGTTCTCTTCTTATCTTGGGCGATCGTGTAAAATGTATTACCATTTATCTCATACCGTTTGAAAGTCATTATATTCGAAGATGGTAACTGGGACAACGAGTACAGGTCATCATCAATAGAGGCGTCATGCATGGTACATGTCTACAACCAGCCGGCGAAACTCCTGGTTTGTTCACGTGTAATCTAGTCATCAGACTGCTCCGGGTGTTTGGAGCGTAGAAAATTCTTGTGTTTGTCCATATACGGAGCCACCAAGGCGAAATTCTATAGAACTGTGTAGTGTGCTTCAGCGAGAGAATGTCCGTCCATACATATTAGTTGATTCCCTCCTAGCGTGCCTTTTCCCTCCAGTCTGCCCTTATGCCGCGATTCAGGAACACCAATCGGCTTAAGGTCAGGAATAAAGTCAATACAAAACTCAATGACCTCCTCATTGTGATGGCCCTTGGAGATGCTTCCTTCTGGCCTAGCACGGTTATGAACATATTTCTTTAAGACTCCCATGAACCTCTCAAAGGGGAACATATTGTGTAGAAATACAGGACCCAAAACGTTAATCTCTTCGCATAGGTGAACTAGGACGTGCGTCATGATGTTGAAGAAGGATGGTGGGAACACCAACTCGAAACTGACAAGACATTGCACCAAATCATTCTCTAACCTTGGTATGATTTCTGGATCGATTACCTTCTGAGAGATTGCATTGAGGAATGCACATAGCTTCACAATGGCTAATCAAACGTTATCCGGTAGAAGCCCCCTCAATGCAACCGGAAGCAGTTGCGTCATAATCACGTGGCAGTCATGAGACTTTAGGTTCTGGAACTTTTTCTCTGCCATGTTTATTATTCCCTTTATAATCGACGAGAAGCCAGACGGTACCTTAATACTGAGAAGGCATTCAAAGAAGATTTCCTTCTCTTCTTTGGTAAGAGCGTAGCTGGCATGACCCTGATGCATGCCGTCTTTTCCGTGCATACGTTGCTGGTCCTCCCGTGCCTCAGGTGTATCTTTTGTCTTCCCATACACGCCCAAGAAGCCAAGCAGAGTCACGCAAAGATTCTTCATCACATGCATCACGTTGATTGCGGAGCGGACCTCTAGGTCTTTCCAATAGGGCAGGTCCCAAAATATAGGTTTCTTCTTCCACATGGGTGCGCGTCCGTCAGCGTCATTCGGAACAGGTTGTCCGCCAGGACCCTTTCCAAAGACTACCTTCAAATCCTTGACCATATCATGTACATCAGCACCAGTACGGTGGCGAGGTTTCGTCCGGTGATCCGCCTCACCTTTGAAATGCTTGCCTTTCTTTCTTACGGGATGCCTGCTCGGAAGAAATCGATGATGTCCCAGGTACACATTCTTCCTACAATTGTCCAAATATATACTGTCGGCATCATCCAAACAGTGCGTGCACGCGCGGTATCCCTTGTTTGTCTGTCCTGAAAGGTTACTGAGAGCAGGCCAATCATTGATGGTCACGAACAACAACGCCTTTAGGTCAAATTCTTCCCCCATGTGCTCATCCCACGCACGTACACCTGTTCCATTCCACAGCTGTAAGAGTTCTTCAACTAATGGCCTTAGGTACACATCAATGTCGTTGCCGGGTTGCTTAGGGCCTTGGATGAGCACTGGCATCATAATGAACTTCCGCTTCATGCACAACCAAGGAGGAAGGTTATACAAACATAGAGTCACAGGCCAGGTGCTATGGTTGCTGCTCTGCTCCCCAAAAGGATTAATGCCATCTGCGCTTAGACGAAACCATACGTTCCTTGCGTCATCTGCAAACTCCTTCCCGTACTTTCTCTCGATTTTTCTCCACTGCGACCCGTCAGCGGGTACTCTCAACTTTCCGTCTTTCTTACGGTCTTCTCTGTGCCATCGCATCGCCTTGGCATGCTCTTTGTTTTGGAACAAACGTTTCAACCGTGGTATTATAGGAGCATACCACATCACCTTGGCAGGAATCTTCTTCCTGGGGCGCTCGCCCTCGACATCACTAGGGTCATCGCGGCTGATCTTATAGCGCAATGCACCGCATACCGGGCAAGCGTTCAAATCCTCGTACTCACCGCGGTAGAGGATGCAGTCATTAGGGCATGCATGTATCTTCTGCACCTCTAACCCTAGAGGGCAGACAGCCTTCTTTGCTTCATACGTACTCTCGGGCAATTCGTTGTCCTTTGGAAGCATATTCTTTATCATTACCAGCAACTTTCCAAATCCCTTGTCAGATACACCATTCTCTGCCTTCCATTGCAGCAATTCCAGTGTGGTGCCCAACTTTTTCTTGTCAGCTTCGCAATTCGGGTACAACAATTTCTTGTGATCCTCTAACATGCGCTGCAACTTCTTCTTCTCCAAATCACTTGCACAGTTTCTCTTTGCATCAGCAATGGCCCGACCTAGATCATCAGCGGGCTCATCTGATGCCTCTTCTTCAGCCTCTTCCCGCATTGCCGGCTCATCTTCTTCCCCCATTGTTGTATCATCGTATTTCAGGGAACCCATGGCCAGGATAGCTGTCGTCGTCCTCTTCTTCTTCATTGTCTTCCATCATAACCCCTCTTTCTCCGTGCTTGGTCCAAACATTATAGTGGGGCATGAAACCGGACTTAAACAGGTGGACGTGAATGGTTCTTGACGTAGAGTAGTTGTGATCATTCTTACAGACAGCACATGGACAAGGCATAAAACCATCCGCCCGCTTGTTTGCCTCAGCCGCAAGCAGAAAAGTTTGCACGCCATTAATGAACTCGGGAGAGCATCGGTCATCGTACATCCATTGTCGGCTCATCTTCATTACACAACACCGAAAAGACCAAATTAATACAAGTTCATACAACACTTAAATGCAACAAACAAATAACTCTCTAACTAAAGCATTTAAATGAAACAACAAATGCGATCAAGATCGCAACTAAGGTAAAAATTGATCCAACAGCATAATGATACCAAGCCTCACTATCAATGGCATATTTCTAATCTTTCTAATCTTCAAGCGCATTTTCTCCATCTTGATCTTGTGATCATCGACGACATCGGCAACATGCAACTCCAATTCCATCTTCTCCCCCTCAATTCTTTTCAATTTTTCTTTCAAATACTCGTTTTCTCTTTCAACTAAATTTAACCTCTCGACAATAGGGTCGGTTGGAATTTCCGGTTCACAAACCTCCTAGATAAAAATATCTATGTCAACTTGATGGGCATAATATTTGTCATAAACACGAAATGCAACAACTAGTTTTAAAAGAGAATATACCACATCCGAATCATAACAAGGACGAGGGCCGACGGGGACGGATATCAAAACCATGGCACTATGTATAACAAACAACGTACGGGTAAGATAATTATACGAGTAACTATATATCCAAATCACACAAACATCAATTTGGTAATGTAAAACAATCATGAACAAGAGGCTCACCACAAGGTGGTGCCGGCAACGGGACGGTGCGGGCGATCGACAGTGGTTACGACGGAGATTTAGAAGGCACTAAGTAAACCACACCTACATATGCAAACTAAGTGTTATTTTTGACCTCAAATTGCATATAAATCAAATACTAGCACATATATTTCCTCCCAAATTACTAAACTCATAAATTAATCACTATACAAAGCATTGCAAGAGCTAATCTAGCAATGAGAGATGAAAGGACAAATTTGCTAACCTTTGTGATCATTTGAATGGATGGGGGCCTTCAAATCTTGACAATTTTTGGGCAAAATGTGTGATGAGCTCGAGAGGAAGAGGGGAAGAACAGAGAGGAGAGGGGAAGGGGAAGAACAGAGCGAGCTCGGGTGGACGAAGGGTTTATGTACGACAACCTTTAGCACCGGTTCGTGCCACGAATCGGTACTAAAGGTGCTGGAGGGGCCCCGGACTGACAACATCCTGCCACCACTCACTTTAGTACCGGTCCGTGGCACGAACCGGTGCTAAAGGTTAGCCACGAACCGGTACTAATGAGAGCGGTCGGCTAGCCGTTGGAACCGGCACTAATGCACACATTAGTGCCGGCTCAAAATCAAACCGGCACTAATGTGCTTGACATTTGACCCTTTTTCTACTTGTGACTTTCGCTAAGGTGGTGGCGTACCTCAAGCTGGAGGAGCGCCGGATGAGGATGGCACGGACTCGGGCGACCCACATGAAGGAAATATGCCCTAGAGGCAATAATAAAGTATTATTTATTTCCTTATATCATGATAAATGTTTATTATTCATGCTAGAATTGTATTAACCGGAAACATAATACATGTGTGAATACATAGACAAACAGAGTGTCACTAGTATGCCTCTACTTGACTAGCTCGTTAATCAAAGATGGTTATGTTTCCTAGCCATAGACATGAGTTGTCATTTGATTAACGGGATCACCTCATTAGGAGAATGACGTGATTGACTTGACCCATTCCGTTAGCTTAGCACTCGATCGTTTAGTATGTTGCTATTGCTTTCTTCATGACTTATACATGTTCCTATGACTATGAGATTATGCAACTCCCGTTTACCGGAGGAACACTTTGTGTGCTACCAAACGTCACAACGTAAATGGGTGATTATAAAGGTGCTCTACAGGTGTCTCCAAAGGTACTTGGTGGGTTGGCGTATTTCGAGATTAGGATTTGTCACTCCGATTGTCGGAGAGGTATCTCTGGGCCCACTCGGTAATGCACATCACTATAAGCCTTGCAAGCATTGTGACTAGTGAGTTAGTTGCCGGATGATGTATTACGGAACGAGTAAAGAGACTTGCCGGTAACGAGATTGAACTAGGTATCGAGATACCGACGATCGAATCTCGGGCAAGTAACATACCGATGACAAAGGGAACAACGTATGTTGTTATGCGGTTTGACCGATAAAGATCTTCGTAGAATATGTGGGAACCAATATGAGCATCCAGGTTCCGCTATTGGTTATTGACCGGATAGGTGTCTCGGTCATGTCTACATAGTTCTCGAACCCGTAGGGTCCGCACGCTTAACGTTACGATGACAGTTTTATTATGAGTTTATGTATGTTGATGTGCCGAAGGAGTTCGGAGTCCCGGATAAGATCGGGGACATGACAAGGAGTCTCGAAATGGCCGAGACGTAAAGATCGATATATTGGACGACTATATTCGGACTTCGGAAAGGTTCCGAGTGATTCGGGTATTTTTCGGAGTACCGGAGAGTTACGGGAATTCGTATTGGGCCTTAATGGGCCATACGGGAAAGGAGAGAAAGGCCTCAAAAGGTGGCCGCGCCCCTCCCCATGGTCTGGTCCGAATTGGACTAGGGAAGGGGGGCGTCCCCTTCCTTCTTTCTCCTTCTCCCTTCCCTTCTCCTATTCCAACAAGGAAAGGAGGAGTCCTACTCCCCCTCCTGGCGCGCCTCTCCTCCCTAGGCCGGCGGCCTCCCCCTTGCTCCTTTATATACGGGGGCAGGGGGGCACCCCATAGACACACACTTGATATACGATATTTTAGCCGTGTGCGGTGCCCCCTCCACCATATTACACCTTGATAATACCGTTGCGGAGCTTAGGCGAAGCCCTGCGTCGGTGGAACATCATCATCGTCACCACGCCGTCGTGCTGACGAAACTCTCCCTCAACACTCGGCTGGATCGGAGTTCGAGGGATGTCATCGAGCTGAACGTGTGCTGAACTCGGAGGTGTCGTGCGTTCGGTACTTGATCAGTCGGATCGTGAAGACGTATGACTACATCAACCGTGTTGTGATAACGCTTCCGCTGTCGGTCTACGAGGGTACGTGGACAACACTCTCCCCTCTCGTTGCTATGCATCACCATGATCTTGCGTGTGCGTAGGAATTTTTTTTGAAATTACTACGTTCCCCAACAGTGGCATCCGAGCCTGGTTTTATGCGTTGATGCTATGCACGAGTAGAACACAAGTGAGTTGTGGGTGATATAAGTCATACTGCTAACAGCTTGTCATACTTTGGTTCAGCGGTATTGTGAGATGAAGCGGCCCGGACCGACATTACGCGTACGCTTACCCGAGACTGGTTTCACCGTTGCGAGCACTCGTTGCTTAAAGGTGACTGGCGGGTGTCTGTCTCTCTCACTTTAGTTGAACCGAGTGTGGCTACGCCCGGTCCTTGCGAAGGTTAAAACAGCACCAACTTGACAAACTATCGTTGTGGTTTTGATGCGTAGGTAAGAACGGTTCTTGCTAAGCCCGTAGCAGCCACGTAAAACTTGCAACAACAAAGTAGAGGACGTCTAACTTGTTTTTGCAGGGCATGTTGTGATGTGATATGGTCAAGACATGATGCTATATTTTATTGTATGAGATGATCATGTTTTGTAACCGAGTTATCGGCAACTGGCAGGAGCCATATGGTTGTCGCTTTATTGTATGCAATGAAATCGCCATGTAATTGTTTTAATTTATCACTAAGTGGTAGCGATAGTCATAAAAGCAATAGTTGGCGAGACGACAATGATGCTACGATGGAGATCAAGGTGTCGCGCCGGTGACGATGGTGATCATGACGGTGCTTCAGAGATGGAGATCACGAGCACGGTGCTTCGGAGATGGAGATCACAAGCACAAGATGATGATGGCCATATCATATCACTTATATTGATTGCATGTGATGTTAATCTTTTATGCATCTTATCTTGCTTTGATTGACGGTAGCATTATAAGATGATCTCTCACTAAAATTTCAAGATAAAAGTGTTCTCCCTGAGTATGCACCGTTGCAAAAGTTCTTCATGCTGAGACACCACGTGATGATCGGGTGTGATAGGCTCTACGTTCAAATACAACGGGTGCAAAACAGTTGCACACGCGGAATACTCAGGTTAAACTTGACGAGCCTAGCATATGCAGATATGGCCTCGGAACACGGAGACCGAAAGGTCGAGCGTGAATCATATAGTAGATATGATCAACATAGTGATGTTCACCATTAAAACTACTCCATCTCACGTGATGATCAGTCATGGTTTAGTTGATTTGGATCACGTAATCACTTAGATGATGAGAGGGATGTCTATCTAAGTGGGAGTTCTTAAGTAATTTGATTAATTGAACTTAAATTTATCATGAACTTAGTCCTGATAGTATTTTGCAAATTACGTTGTAGATCAATGGCTCGTGTTTGTTGCTTCCCTGTGTTTATTTTTGATATGTTCCTAGAGAAAAATTATGTTGAAAGATGTTAGTAGCAAAGATGCGGATTGGATCCGTGATCTGAGGATTATCCTCATTGCTGCACAGAAAAATTATGTCCTTGATGCACCGCTAGGTGACAGACCGATTGCAGGAGCAGATGCAGACGTTATGAACTTTTGGCTAGCTAAATATGATGACTACTTGATAGTTTAGTGCACCATGTTTAACGGCTTAGAATCGGGACTTCAAAGACGTTTTGAACGTCATGGACCATATGAGATGTTCCAGGAGTTGAAGTTAATATTTCAAGCAAATACCCGAGTTGAGAGATATGAAGTCTCCAACAAGTTCTATAGCTAAAAGATGGAGGAGAATAGCTCAAGCAGTGAGCATGTGCTCAGATTGTCTGGGTACTACAATCGCTTGAATCAAGTGGGAGTTAATCTTCCAGATAAAATAGTGATTGACAGAATTCTCTAGTCACCATCACCAAGTTAGTAGAACTTCGTGATGAACTATAGTATGTAAGGGATGACGAAAGTAATTCCCGAGCTCTTCGCGATGCTGAAATCAACGAAGGTAGAAATCAAGAAAGAGCATCAAGTGTTGATGGTTAACAAGGCCACTAGTTTCAAGAAAAAGGGCAAAGGGATAGAAGGGGAACTTCAAAAAGAACGGCAAGCAAGTTGCTACTCAAGTGAAGAAGCCCAAGTCTGTACCTAAGCCTGAGACTAAGTGCTTCTACCGCAAAGGGACTGGTCACTGGAAGCGGAACTACCCCAACTATTTGGTGGATAAGAAGGATGGCAAAGTGAACAAAGGTATATTGGATATACATGTTATTGATGTGTACTTTACTAGTGTTTACAGCAACCCCTCGGTATTTGATACTGGTTCAGTTGCTAAAGAGTAGTAACTCGAAACGGGAGTTGCAGAATAAACAGAGACTAGTAAAAGGCGAGGTGAACGTAGTAATTTCAAAAAAATTCCTACGCACACGCAAGATCATGGTGATGCATAGCAACGAGAGGGGAGAGTGTGTCCACGTACCCTCGTACTCTTTAGCAACTGAACCAGTATCAAATACCGAGGGGTTGCTATAAACACTAGTAAAGTACACATCAATAACATGTATATCACATATACCTTTGTTCACCTTGCCATCCTTCTTATCCGCCAAATACTTGGGGCAGTTCCGCTTCCAGTGACCAGTCTGCTTGCAATAGAAGCACTCAGTCTCAGGCTTAGGTCCAGACTTGGGTTTCTTCTCTTGAGCAGCAACTTGTTTGCTATTCTTCTTGAAGTTCCCCTTCTTCTTCCCTTTGCCTTTTTTCTTGAAACTGGTGGTCTTATTGACCATCAACACTTGATGCTCCTTTTTGATTTCTACCTCCGCAGCCTTTAGCATTGCGAAGAGCTCGGGAATCGTCTTATCCATCCCTGGCATATTATAGTTCATCACGAAGCTCTTGTAGCTTGGTGGCAGTGATTGAAGAGTTCTGTCAATGACGCTATCATCCGAAAGATTAACTCCCAGTTGAATCAAGTGATTGTTATACCCAGACATTCTGAGTATATGCTCACTGACAGAACTATTCTCCTCCATCTTGCAGCTGTAGAACTTATTGGAGACTTCATATCTCTCAATCCGGGCAATTGCTTGAAATATTAACTTCAACTCCTGGAACATCTCATATGCTCCATGACGTTCAAAACGTCGTTGAAGTCCCGGTTCTAAGCCGTAAAGCATGGCACACTGAACTATCGAGTAGTCATCAGTTTTGCTCTGCCAGACGTTCATAACATCTGGTGTTGCTCCTGTAGCAGGTTTGGCACCTAGCGGTGCTTCCAGGACGTAATTCTTCTGTGCAGCAATGAGGATAATCCTCAAGTTACGGACCCAGTCCGTGTAATTGCTACCATCATCTTTCAACTTTGTTTTTTTCAAGGAACGCATTAAAATTCAACGGAACAATAGCACGAGCCATCTATCTACAACAAACATAGACATGCAAAATACTATCAGGTACTAAGTTCATGATAAATTTAAGTTCAATTAATCATATTACTTAAGAACTCCCACTTAGATAGACATCCCTCTAATCATCTAAGTGATCACGTGATCCAAATCAACTAAACCATAACCGATCATCACGTAAAATGGAGTTGTTTTCAATGGTGAACATCACTATGTTGATCATATCTACTATATGATTCACGCTCGACCTTTCGGTCTCAGTGTTTCGAGGCCATATCTGCATATGCTAGGCTCGTCAAGTTTAACCTGAGTATTCTGCGTGTGCAAAACTGGCTTGCACCCATTGTAGATGGACGTAGAGCTTATCACACCCGATCATCATGTGGTGTCTGGGCACGACGAACTTTGGCAACGGTGCATACTCAGGGAGAACACTTTTGTCTTGAAATTTAGTGAGAGATCATCTTATAATGCTACCGTCAATCAAACCAAGATAAGATGCATAAAAGATAAACATCACATGCAATCAATATAAGTGATATGATATGGCCATCATCATCTTGTGCTTGTGATCTCCATCTCCGAAGCACCGTCATGATCACCATCATCACCGGCGCGACACCTTGATCTCCATCGTAGCATCGTTGTCGTCTCGCCAACTATTGCTTCTACGACTATCGCTACCGCTTAGTGATAAAGTAAAGCAATTACAGGGCGATTGCATTGCATACAATAAAGCGACAACCATATGGCTCCTGCCAGTTGCCGATAACTCGGTTACAAAACATGATCATCTCATACAATAAAATATAGCATCATGCCTTGACCATATCACATCACAACATGCCCTACAAAAACAAGTCAGACGTCCTCTACTTTGTTGTTGCAAGTTTTACGTGGCTGCTATGGGCTGAGCAAGAACCGTTCTTACCTACGCATCAAAACCACAACGATAGTTCGTCAAGTTAGTGTTGTTCTAACCTTCTCAAGGACCGGGCGTAGCCACACTCGGTTCAACTAAAGTTGGAGAAACTGACACCCGCCAGCCACCTGTGTGCAAAGCACGTCGGTAGAACCAGTCTCGCGTAAGCGTACGCGTAATGTCGGTCCGGGCCGATTCATCCAACAATACCGCCGAACCAAAGTGTGACATGCTGGTAAGCAGTATGACTTTTATCGCCCACAACTCACTTGTGTTCAACTCATGCATATAACATCAACGCATAAAACCTGGCTCTGATGCCACTGTTGGGGAATGTAGTAATTTCAAAAAAAATCCTACGCACACGCAAGATCATGGTGATGCATAGCAACGAGAGGGGAGAGTGTGTCCACGTACCCTCGTAGACCAAAAGCGGAAGCGTTAGCACAACGCGGTTGATGTAGTCGTACGTCTTCACGATACGACCGATCAAGTACCGAACGCACGGCACCTCCGAGTTCAGCACACGTTCAACTCGATGACGTCCCTCGAACTCCGATCCAACCGAGCTTTGAGGGAGAGTTCCGTCAGCACGACAGCGTGGTGACGATGATGATGTTCTACCGACGCAGGGCTTCGCCTAACCACCGCTATGATATGACCGAGGTGGATTATGGTGGAGGGGGCACCGCACACGGCTAAGAGATCCAAGGGATCAATTGTTGTGTCTCTAGGGGGTGCCTCCCTCCCCGTATATCAAGGAGTGGAGGAGGGGGAGGGGGCCGACCACCCTTGGCGCGCCCCATGAGGAGTCCTACTCCCACCGGGAGTAGGACTCCCCCCTTCCATGTTGGAGTAGGAGAGGAGAGGGAAGGAGAGAGAGGTGGAAAGGAAAGGGGGGGGCGCCGCCCCCCCTCCTTGTCCAATTCGGACTTGGGGGGAGGGGCGCGCGGCTGCCCCTTGGCCGCCTCTCCTCCTCCACCACTTTGGCCCATGAGGCCCAATAACCTCCGGGGGGGTTCCGGTAACCCCCCGGTACTCCGATATACATACGATAACCCCCGGAACCACTCCGGTGTCCGAATATAGTCGTCCAATATATGAATCTTCATGTCTCGACCATTTCAAGACTCCTCTTCATGTCCGTGATCACATCCGGGACTCCGAACTACCTTCGGTACATCAAAACACATAAACTCATAATATAACCGTCATCAAACTTTAAGCGTGCGGACCCTACGGGTTCGAGAACTATGTAGACATGAACGAGACACGTCTCCGGTCAATAACCAATAGTGGAACCTGGATGCTCATATTGGCTCCCACATATTCTACAAAGATATTTATCGGTCAAACCGCATAACAACATACGTTGTTCCCTTTGTCATCGGTATGTTACTTGCCCGAGATTCGATCGTCGGTATCTCAATACCTAGTTCAATCTCGTTACCGGCAAGTCTCTTTACTCGTTCCGTAATACATCATCCCGAACTAACTCATTAGTTGCAATGCTTGCAAGGCTTAAGTGATGTGCATTACCGAGTGGGCCCAGAGATACCTCTCCGACAATCGGAGTGACAAATCCTAATCTCGAAATACGCCAACCCAACAAGTACCTTCGGAGACACCTGTAGAGCACCTTTATAATCACCCAGTTACGTTGTGACGTTTGTTAGCACACAAAGTGTTCCTCCGGTAAACGGGAGTTGCATAATCTCATAGTCATAGGAACATGTATAAGTCATGAAGAAAGCAATAGCAACATATTAAACGATCAAGTGCTAAGCTAACGGAATGGGTCAAGTCAATCACATCATTCTCCTAATGATGTGATCCCGTTAATCAAATGACAACTCTTTGTCTATGGCTAGGAAACATAACCATCTTTGATTAACGAGCTAGTCAAGTAGAGGCATACTAGTGACACTCTGTTTGTCTATGTATTCACACATGTATCATGTTTCCGGTTGATACAATTCTAGCATGAATAATAAACATTTATCATGATTTAAGGAAATAAATAATAACTTTATTATTGCCTCTAGGGCATATTTCCTTCAGTCCCCCACTTGCACTAGAGTCAATAATCTAGATTACACAGTAATGATTCTAACACCCATGGAGCCTTGGTGCTGATCATGTTTTGCTCGTGGAAGAGGCTTAGTCAACGGGTCTGCAACATTCAGATCCGTATGTATCTTGCAAATCTCTATGTCTCCCACCTGGACTTGATCCCGGATGGAGTTGAAGTGTCTCTTGATGTGCTTGGTTCTCTTGTGAAATATGGATTCCTTTGCCAAAGCAATTGCACCAGTATTGTCATAAAATATTTTCATTGGACCCGATGCACTAGGTATGACACCTAGATCGGATATGAACTCCTTCATCCAGACTCCTTCATTTGCTGCTTCCGAAGCAGCTATGTACTCCGCTTCACATGTAGATCCCGCTACGACGCTTTGTTTAGAACTGCACCAACTGATAGCTCCACCATTCAATAAAAACACGTATCCGGTTTCCGATTTAGAATCGTCCAGATCAGTGTCGAAGCTTGCATCGACGTGAGCTCTTTGTCACCTCCATAAACGAGAAACATATACTTAGTCCTTTTCAGGTATTTCAGGATGTTCTTGACCGCTGTCCAGTGATCCACTCCTGGATTACTTTGGCACCTCCCTGCTAAACTAATAGCAAGGCACACATCAGTTCTGGTACACAGCATTGCATACATGATAGAGCCTATGGCTGAAGCATAGGGAACATCTTTCATTTTCTCTCTATCTTCTGCAGTGGTCGGGCATTGAGTCTTACTCAACTTCACACCTTGTAACACAGGCAAGAACCCTTTCTTTGTTTGATCCATTTTGAACTTCTTCAAAACTTTTTCAAGGTATGTGCTTTGTGAAAGTCCAATTAAGCGTCTTGATCTATCTGTATAGATCTTGATGCCCAATATATAAGCAGCTTCACCGAGGTCCTTCATTGAAAAAATCTTATTCAAATATCCTTTTGTGCTATCCAGAAATTCTATATCATTTCCAATCAACAATATGTCATCCACATATAATATCATAAATGCTACAAAACTCCCACTCACTTTCTTGTAAATACAGGCTTCTCCAAAAGTCTGTATAAAACCATATGCTTTGATCACACTATCAAAACGTTTATTCCAACTCCGAGAGGCTTGCACCAGTCCATAAATGGATCGCTGGAGCTTGCACACTTTGTTAGTTCCCTTTGGATCGACAAAACCTTCCGGTTGCATCATATACAACTCTTCTTCCAGAAATCCATTCAGGAATGCAGTTTTGACATCCATTTGCCAAATTTCATAATCATAAAATGCGGCAATTGCTAACATGATTCGGACAGACTTAAGCATCGCTACGGGGGAGAAGGTCTCATCGTAGTCAATCCCTTGAACTTGTCGAAAACCTTTTGCAACAAGTCGAGCTTTATACACAGTAACATTACCGTCAGCGTCAGTCTTCTTCTTGAAGATCCATTTATTCTCGATGGCTTGCCGATCATCGGGCAAGTCAACCAAAGTCCATACTTTGTTCTCATACATGGATCCCATCTCATATTTCATGGCCTCAAGCCATTTTGCGGAATCTGGGCTCACCATCGCTTCTTCATAGTTCGTAGGTTCGTCATGGTCTAGTAACATAACCTCCAGAACAGGATTACCGTACCACTCTGGTGCGGATCTTACTCTGGATGACCTACGAGGTTCAGTAACAACTTGATCTGAAGTTTCATGATCATCATCTTTAACTTTCTCACTAATTGGTGTAGACGTCACAGGAACCGGTTTCTGTGATGAACTATTTTTCAATAAGGGAGCAGGTACTGTTACCTCATCAAGTTCTACTTTCCTCCCACTCACTTCTTTTGAGAGAAACTCCTTCTCTAGAAAGGATCCATTCTTAGCAACGAATGTCTTGCCTTCGGATCTGTGATAGAAGGTGTACCCAACAGTTTCCTTTGGGTATCCTATGAAGACACATTTCTCCGATTTGGGTTCGAGCTTATCAGGTTGAAGCTTTTTCACATAAGCATCGCAGCCCCAAACTTTAAGAAACGGCAACTTTGGTTTCTTGCCAAACCACAGTTCATAAGGCGTCGTCTCAACGAATTTTGATGGTGCCCTATTTAACGTGAATGTGGCCGTCTCTAAAGCATAACCCCAAAACGATAGCGGTAAATCAGTAAGAGACATCATAGATCACACCATATCTAGTAAAGTACGATTACGACGTTCGGACACACCATTACACTGTGGTGTTCCGGGTGGCATGAGTTGCGAAACTATTCCGCATTGTTTCAAATGTAGACCAAACTCGTAACTCAAATATTCTCCTCCAAGATCAGATCGTAGAAACTTTATTTTCTTGTTACGATGATTTTCAACTTCACTCTGAAATTCTTTGAACTTTTCAAATGTTTCAGACTTATGTTTCATTAAGTAGATATACCCATATCTGCTTAAATCATTTGTGGTGTTCCCTTTGTCATCGGTATGTTACTTGCCCGAGATTCGATCGTCGGTATCTCAATACCTAGTTCAATCTCGTTACCGGCAAGTCTCTTTACTCGTTCCATAATACATCATCCCGCAACTAACTCATTAGTTGCAATGCTTGCAAGGCTTAAGTGATGTGCATTACCGAGTGGGCCCAGAGATACCTCTCCGACAATCGGAGTGACAAATCCTAATCTCGAAATACGCCAACCCAACAAGTACCTTCGGAGACACCTGTAGAGCACCTTTATAATCACCCAGTTACGTTGTGACGTTTGGTAGCACACAAAGTGTTCCTCCGGTAAACGGGGGTTGCATAATCTCATAGTCATAGGAACATGTATAAGTCATGAAGAAAGCAATAGCAACATACTAAACGATCAAGTGCTAAGCTAACGGAATGGGTCAAGTCAATCACATCATTCTCCTAATGATGTGATCCCGTTAATCAAATGACAACTCTTTGTCTATGGCTAGGAAACATAACCATCTTTGATTAACGAGCTAGTCAAGTAGAGACATACTAGTGACACTCTGTTTGTCTATGTATTCACACATGTATCATGTTTCCGGGTGATACAATTCTAGCATGAATAATAAACATTTATCATGATATAAGGAAATAAATAATAACTTTATTATCGCCTCTAGGGCATATTTCCTTTAGCACCAGCGTTGTGCACGCCTACTCCATGCCAGTTCCCCGTGCCCCTAACCCGGGTATTCTCGGCGCCCGGTCACCGTCGCACCAGGTATTCTACGCCGCGCCGCAGCCCTATGGGCCTCTTTCCTATGGCCAGCAGCCGCAGCCAGGCGGGCTGCCGCCGCTGCCCCTGACGGCCTCACCGAAGCCTCTTCCGCCGGCGCCGTGGGACCCGGCTCTTCTGGCGGCTCTTCACACCGCCCCTTCACCGTCCAGCTACACCGGCGGCGGCGACTGGTATATGGACACTGGAGCTACCGTGCATATGGCCACTTATCCCGGTAACCTCCACACCTCCTATCCCGTGCACAATTTCGCTCGCATCACCGTCGTTGACGGCTCCTCTCTTCCTATCACTCACATAGGTCATGCACATTTTCCGTCTAATTCCACTCCAATATCCATGTCTAATGTCTTAGCTTCCCCTAAGCTTATTATAAATCTTGTTTCTGTTCGTTCTCTTACACGTGAAAATCCTGTTACTGTTGAATTTGACGAATGTGGTTTTTCTGTTAAGGACGCTCGCACCCGGATGGTACTCCACCAATGTGACAACCCCGACGAGATCTACCCGGTTCACTCCGCCACCTCCACCACCTCCACCGCCCCTGTCACTCTCGCCACCGGAGTGGATCTTTGGCACGCTCGCTTGGGTCTTCCCAATCCCGCCACCCTTCGTCATATACTTCGGAGTTTTTCTTCACGTGTAATAAGAACGAGGATCACTCGTGTCATGCATGTCGCCTCGGCAAACATGCTTGTCTTCCGTTTAGGGAATCTTCTCATGTTGCATCGTACCCATTTGAGTTAATTCATAGTGATGTTTGGACGTCTCCTATTGCAAGTAATACATGCTATCTTTATTATCTTGTCATACTTGATGATTTCTCGCATTATGTGTGGACCTTCCCGTTGCGTCGCAAGTCGGATGTTATATCCACTCTCGCCGCCTTCTACTCTTACGTTCTCACGCAGTTTGGTCGTCCCATTCTTGCGTTTCAGACAGATAACGAGAAGGAGTTCGACACGAAGGCCAAGGTTTCTGCTCTTGAGGGCTCGCCCTACTCCGACGCGGACTGGGCTGGCTGCCCCGACACCCGTCGGTCCACCTCTGGCTACTGCGTTTACCTCGGTCCTTCACTCATCTCGTGGTCGTCCAAGCGACAGCCCACGGTTTCGCGCTCCAGCGAGGAGGCAGAGTACCGAGCTGTGGCTAACGCTGTTGCCGAAAGCACTTGGCTATGACAGTTACTTCAGGAGCTGCATCACGATGTCTCCCAGGCTACGGTTGTCTACTATGACAACGTCTCTGCGGTGTACCTCTCTGCCAACCCCGTTCATCATCACCGGACGAAGCACATTGAGCTGGACATTCACTTTGTGTGCGAGCAGGTGGCCCTTGGACGTATTCGGGTTCTCCATGTTCCGACTGCACAACAGTTCGCCGATTGATGACGAAGGGCCTGCCGATTTTCACCTTCGAGGAATTTCGTTCCAGTCTCTGCGTCACTGGCGCCGCTTCAACTGCGGGGGTTGTTAAGTATATTGTGTATCAGGCCCACCTCTTGTTTCCTCTGTCTAGTCGAGGTTGTGGCCCCCCTCTATACTCATATATACTTGTCTGGTGCACCGATCAATGCATTACGTGTTGCACAACCTATTCTCGTATTCTACACAGGTCAAAGGTGGCCGTCCACTCCCAGCAACCATTGGAGACCTATCACCGACAGATAGAGGAAATGAGAAAACCGTAAGGAACTGGTCAATGAAGTGCAGCTCCGCATATGTTCAGAGATCAATGCTACGGTAGAATAATATGGGGACATCACGCGTGGCCAAAAATCTGAACACGCTGCATGATTAGCAATGAACACCAAATAAAAGCTGATGGAATTGACCGTTGAGGACCGAGATGATCTGCCAGCAGTGATATTTAACGTCCTATTAATCTAAGCAACTTTCAACCATATCACTCAGCTGATAGCCTGTGTCTCCAAAATCCAACCCAGTACCATCAACGACCCTAATACCTCAGTATGTACAAGATGCCGAATGCAAACCCAGCTATATACTTGAATAAGAGAAGTGATACTAATGGGACACATCATTTGCCATAGCTGCCCTCATTCTCTACCAGGCAACCGCTTGAGCCTCACCACTGTTATTTGTTAAGGCCAAAGATTCAGTATGTATCGTTTGCCATAGGCTGATAAACTCAGGCAGGCCAACGTTCTCTTAGCCATAAGTGTGCAATGATTTTGTTCACCGAAGGCAATAATTGTGTGGTGTATAATTGCAACGATGGCACCCAACATTATAAACACCCAACTAGCAACTAGAGCAACAATAATTAGGGGGTTTACAAGTGGGGAATGTTGGGATCAGGATCCTAAGAGTCCCAAAGAAGTGGCTATAACTTGGGGTGTGAGTAGCAACAGGTTTTACATTTTAGGGAGGAGAAACTCATGGTTGAATGCAGACAAATTAAACAGTTCAGATCAAGATTTACTCTTTCTAATTTCAACATCAGCAAGCATTATCCTGGCTTTATATTATAATAGAAACAAACCTTCAAGAATAAGAACTATCAACGAGTCTCTGAAGATTTGACAGGTTAAACACAAAGCGGCCTATTATGAAACTAAAGTGGGGGAAATTGGAGTCGTATAACATATATTCCTGCATGTGCTCATCATTTTCCTAGGTTTCTACTAGAAAAAAAAAATGTAAGCTTAGAATTAGAATTAGTGAAATGAGAAGGTCCAACCATCTACCTAATCAACTACACCAAGAAGAAATTAAATTCAAGGACTACAACAATGACTAAATCTGTAAATGTTAGGTGTAATGAGCTTCAACACAGTCAGCAGCACAACATAGGTGCATATAAATATAAGCTACTTCCTCCGTTCATTTTTATAAATCATTTCAGACAACTGAAATTGAGCTGTTTTGCACGTTGTCTAAAGTGTCTACAATGCCTTACAAAAGTGAAAAGAGGGAGTATTATTATTGATTGCCTGGAACAAACAGTGAAAAGATCCATGGTGATGTACAAGTCTATTAAGCATTAATGAGGAAATTCAAAGACTGATAGACCCTAATGAAGCTACAAAACAAAAAATGACCGCAGTATCTTCACTCCTTGCTCAATTTCCCCCCGCTGAAAACCACTACAAGAACATGGTCGCAGTACCAACTAATGCAGGCAGATAATTGGTGTAAGCACAATCAACTAGTACATAATTGCATCGGTATCAACACAACTAACTGCTTACAATTCTAATGCCAAGGGAAGAGCATGCGCACGTAAGTACAGCAGCACATAGTTGATCTAAAAGCGTCAAAGAGCCGGACAAATAGAAGTTACTACAGTACAATATAACATAGGCATACAAGTTTTAGGATAACTGAGGGAAGCTGACGCTCAACTGCATCTCGATTCCGCTCAGCTCCACACCCCCGCGTTGCCTCTTGGCCTTCTTCTTGTCAGCGTCGCTGCGGCCGTGGTTCTTTTTGCACTTGCTGGCACCAGCAGAAGGATACCCCAGCACCGTGGCGGCACTCTGCGACTCGACGGGGCTCTTGAAATCTGCACTCACGGGCAATAAGAAAAAGAGATTATCAAGATCGTTTGTTCGTATAAGTAACGACCTGTTGGGGTAAGATCGTATGTGTGTGTGTATGTAAGCTACGCACTAGTATTGGGATTGCCGCTGCCGCCGCCGCTGCGGAAGCGGAGACGGTATTCCTCTTCTAGAGCGAAGTTCTCTTTGATCTGACGTTTGGTAGGCTCAGACATCAAGGCCCATTCCGCTTCGGGGATGTCCCAGTCGGCCGGAAGTACGAAAAGCTATCTTCTCCCTCCATTGACGACAGCGGCGGATTCGAGATTGGAGATCAAGAATTGGTGAGGACTGGACGTATTCCTGTTAGGTTTTTCCTTTTGAACTTACGAGTATTTTTTTGTTTAAAATTAAACTTACGTATGCCTGTTATCTACTATAGTATATCTAAATAACTAGGCCCCACTGCTAAATTTGATGCGTGCTTCCACATCACCTTAATTATTTGTAGCCATCCGATTAAAATTGTGTGACCTTAAAAGTCATACATGTATTCATAAGCTACACTTCTTGTGTGAAATTCAAAAGAAAGTTACACTTCTTGTGTTAATCTATCCCTGCAAACCATGCCACTTTATCAAGTCATGCATGTATTTTTTCCTGAGGTAATTCATGAGTGTTAGACACAATTTAGATTCCTGCGCTAATTTTTTGAGTAGTCATGATCGGTATATGTGCTGGACCGTTGGAGCAAGAATATATAGTTTATGCTTCAGATATTTGTTAAAAGATAGTGTCACATTATGTCGATTCCAAAAGGTTTCTCTTTTTATGCATCATTTTGTCACTATGTTTTATTGTTTTCAAAACACAAAAGAAGAATGTTGTTATATTTGGATTTTCTTTGCTCCCTCCGGTCCGGTTTTTAAGCACTTATTGATGCACTTGTCTTAACACGATTCCAGCAGCAACAACGTGTGGGGCATCATCTGGTTAAGTTATATAAATGTACCAAACCAGGATGACTAGGTTCTACAAGAAAAATGTTTCTCCATGTTTTTCTGGCAACCGCATTTACAGTAAACTTTTCGTACAAGATACTGAGTGGTGGCTTAAGCCGTTTTGAGTCCAAGCTCTGCTGGAAAGTTCAGCTCCCACCGCGGAGTTTTTAATTTTTAGCCACCACTTACTTTGCACTTTGATAATTTGCCACTCCTTACCCTTTACTTTGCACTTTGATTTTTTTGCCATTTTTCACACAAAAACAATACTTGCAAATAATTGACATAATATATGCATAAAACAGTGCACCAAAATACCTTTGTGCTAGATCGACCAGTGCACCCGGCCGATTCAACGATTGAAATCAAATCAGGAGAGGATGAACCCATTCGCCGCCGCCGCCGCCCTCACCGATGGCCGGCTGCTCTCCTCCAGGCCGTCGGCCGCATCGCCGGAGTACCAGATGCTGGGTGGACGCACCACGAGGAGGGACAGGGCGGCGCTCCAGGCATCCGCCCGGTGGCTCGCCTGATGGTCGCCCTGCGGGGATCGAACGTGCTACCTCGGCCCGCCTCAAGTGCGTACGCCATGCCGGTCTCGATGCAGGGAGGGCCCTAGGTGCCGCTCCGGGCTTGTGCAGGTAACACGGGAAGCCTCCCCTTGTTGGAGGCGCGCGAAGGACAGGGAGGGTGGGCTCCGGAACCGAGTAGGCCGCAGCTCGGAGGCATGCGCGACGGGGACATTGAGTGCTGGTTATCTTGGCAAGTTGGAGGGATAGGAGGTCGGCGGCGCTGCCGGCGACGAGAAACTGGTGGCTGGGGCACGGGGGCAGTTGAGGGAGATGGGGAATGAGCTTCTCTCCCGTGTCCTGTACCTGTCAATCGGGAGGCAGCCGGGCGGGGCGAAATTTGGAGAGGATGGGTAGGAGGTCACCATGGAGCAACGTGTCGCCGGCGGAGATGGAGCAGAGCGCCCCGTTGATGCATGTAGTCGCCGCCGTCGTCTCTTATCCATGACCCGTGAGTGGTCGATGGGGCGGGGGTAAGGGCAATCTCGAGTTTACCGGTGGGCAGGGGCAAATCTTCCAAGTCCCAAGTAAGGAATGTCAAAAAAGCAATTACGGGATAAGGAGTGGCAAATCGTCAAACTCCAAAGTAAATCGTGGCAAGAAATCAAATGCCCCTCCCACCGCTTGCACGCCGACGCGCCCATGAGCCGCTTCACCACCACAGTGGTGGCCCAGGGTGAGGCTGAGACAAGCCTGCAGGTGTGGCGCACATGCGTGATCACTGATGGCTCCATAATTCGACATTGAAAGGGTTTTGCCGGTTTTCACCTTTTAACTGAGGATAACCTTTCAAAATCAAAGAAACCTTATTCCCTTACTTGTTGGACGGGTCTAATTATTTTTAAAAGGAAATGGGACAAGATACAATCAATTGAAGTAGTGAGAGAAAACTTCTCTCATTTGAAGATTTGCAACAGCCGCACCGAAGGAGAAGACGATGTCTGGTACGAGCACATGCGCTAGTACTAGTTGTTGCCTCCATCTCATCTATACAAAGCCACTTGTATAGGCAGCAGAAGGAGAAGGACAGAGGAGAACGCCTCACATCTCCATCAGAACTTAGGAGAGAGATTTTGAAGAGAAGGAGTTCTCTTATATCTATTCCAATAATTTCCACATCACACCGCCCTTCTTTCATTTTCATCATCACCTTGGAGAGAGCAATTCCAACTTGTAAGCCTAGAGTTTGCAACTCTCATATGACTTTCCTTTATTTAATCTCTATGTTTGTTGGATATTCTCCTCTCGTGCGTGAGTAATCCCCGATAGACATGGGAGGTGGAGGGGAGCGGTGAGATTCATTTGTGCCTATCATCTCCACATCACATTGCTGCAAGGCCACGCCGCCACACCGCCTATGCACTGTCACACCTTCCCCGATCTGCCTCACCTCTCCAGCCAACCTCGCCATGCCTCTCAACAGCGTGTCATTGACTTGCGGGCCTCATCTTCGTTTAACAGGAAATAGTGAAAAAAATACATGAAGATATTTTACGGGAACCGAGAAAAATAGGTGTAAAACTTCCTCTAAATTATACTGCCATCCCATAAAAGTCGTTTTACGCGAAGATTTTTACAGAAGCTATTGAAGTTGCTAAGAGCATCTCCAATAGATGGTGCTAAATTGGAGATGTAAAATAAGGTGTTGTATAATTTACATTACCAAAAAAATGCATTTTACATCTCTAAAAAAGAGGCAACTCCAACAGATGATGTATATTGGTGATGTAAAGTCTAACTTCAATAGATGATGCATATTGAAGATGTAAAAAAAGGCCAACGGCCACACGGCTGTGTACAACCACTGTACAACCGTTGTACAACCATTGGACAATCGCATTTCAACATGAAGGAGCAACATTTTCAGATTTCTACAACCAAAGGAAATATATATATATTTTACCTTTGCGACATTTCACCGAGCACGTTGGAGATGGCGGCCGTGGGCGTGACCGCATCTTCCTCCATGGCCGGCGGCGGAGGTGGAAGAGAGGTTCCTTGACCGGATGCGGTCGCCACGACCACCCACAGCAGTGGATCGGTCGACGCAGCCGGGGCCAGCTTCGCCTTCTTGGCGGCCCGACATGGGTTCCTTGTCGGGTTGCGCGCTGCCGGCCGCTTCATGCCTCCTCCACGGGGTTTGGCGGTACGCTGCTTCTTCGATGGAGGGGGGCAGGCGGCTGGTGGGGGCGGAACAAAAATGAAAGCAGTTGGGCGGTGGGCGCGTGACCAACTGTTTTACATCACCTAGAGGTGGAGATGCTAAGTTGTTGTATTTTACAACCTCTGTTCCTAAATATAAGTCATTTTAGAGATTTCACTATGAACTACATACAGAGTAAATGAATGAAACTATACTTTAAAATATGTATATATACATCCATACATAGTCTATCGTGGAATCTCTAAAAAGAGTTATAGTTAGGAACTCTCACAGCCCTAGAATATCTGAGTGTAATAGTTGCATTACTGAGCATGCATCATCTTTAAATTTCAAGGAAATTGAATTGAGGGAATTTTCAAAGCCTCCGAAACCTTTTAAAAATGATCAACATTAAAATCTTCTCAAATGGGTCCAAGAAAATGTTCCTGTTATTCTGTGAAAATATTGGCAAGAGGTAAAATTCAAACCAATATTTTTGGAATCACAGAAATAATTATTTTTGGGCCTTTGAATTAACTCACTAGCAATTTCAATTGGGTTTATATTTACTATAAATTAGATATAAGCCCAATAATTTTGAAAGTTTGCGTGGCTCTGGACTAGTTTCCTAAGTACACCTAATAACTTTCAGAAGCATCAAAATTGGTTTGGTTTGAAAACCAAATACAAAACAATTGCAGAAAAATAGAAAAACAGAAAGAAAAGAGAGGGAGAGAGTTACCTGGGCCACTCACCTGGACCTACCTGGCGGCCCAACTGTGCAGCCCAGCCCACCGCGACCTCCTGTCGTCTTCCTCCCCTCGCCCCAAAGCTGCTGCTGTCGCCGCGAGAGAGCGCCCACGTAGGCCGCAGGCGCCACCTCCTGCTTGGCCTCCCCGTCCTGTTCCCCTCGCTCTGGACCGCCCTCGACCCCATCTGACTCTCTCCCCTCTCCTCTAGCTCCCTCCCCGCAGCACCACCGAGCGCGCCGTCGTCGTCGCTCGTCGTTGCCGTAGCAACAGCCACCCCTCACCGCCCAAACGTACCCCCGAGCTTCGCCTCCATGCCCACATCTCCCCGTCGAATATCACGTCCCCGGAAGCGCTGCAACATCGCCATCGGGCTCCTCTTCTTCCTCGAATGCCGATGAACATCGCCGTCGATTCGCTCCGTCCAGTGCGCCCCAGTCCTCGTCGTCGCCTCTGCTGGAACCTACGTGAGCCACCGCCCCTTCTCCCTCTCTCGCGCGCGAAACCGCCCTCAAGTGAAGTTCCCCGCCGTGGTCAAGCTTCGGTCGCCACCGTAGCTCGCCGCCGGCGTTGTTTCCGGCCACCCCGTGGCCTCTCGTTCGGTCCAATGGATGCGGGCGAGCAGGAGCTCCTCGCACATCCCCTCGGCACGTCCCGCCGACGCCGCAGCGCGATTCCAGCGTGTCTCCGCCGCGCCGGATGGTCGCCGGAGGCCTCTTCCCGGCTGTGCTGACGTGGCTGGCTTAATTAGCCACTAATCACCGACCCCTGTCATTGGCGTGTTGGCCCCAAGCCACTAACTAAACGGGATTAGTGTTAGTTTAACGCTAACTAAATTTAGTTAGTTTAATTAACCACTAATAGACGGGACCCACAGGTCAGGTTTGACCTGGACCGTCTCCGTCGACTGCTGACGTCACCCTAGCGCAATAACTCATTTACTGGATTATTCTTATACAGAAAATGCTGCAAACTTCAAAAATTCATAGAAATTAATCTGTAACTCCAAATGCAAAGATTTATATATGAAAATTGATCAGAAAAATCCAATCTTTCCATCTGTACTGGTTTCATGCATGTTAGAACACTTTAACCTTGCTGTTTAGGTGAAACAAGTTAATGCACTAATATGACCTCTTATTTTGGGTTTGCATTTGAATCTTTGATTCAAATGAGCTCAAACCAACCTGTTCTAAGTTGCATTAGCTCAAATCACAGCATATTGACATGTCATGATCATGCATCATATTGCGCATTGCATTGATATTGTTCCTTCCCTGTTGCCGGTTGTTGTTCCCTCACGATAGACGTGGTTCCGACGATGAGTTCGATGACACCGATGAAGAACTATATTATCTTCAGAAGTGCCAGGCAAGCAAAACCCCCTTGTTCATTTCGATACAATCCCACTCTCCCGCTCCTGCTCCCTTTTACTGCATTAGGACAACAACGATTCAACTATTACATGCTGCGGTAGCTGAACCCCTTTTCCTCTGCATGACCTGTCATTGCCACAGTAAATAGATGAAACCCACTAGCATGAGTAGGAGTTGTTTGAGCCCTGATGTGCCTACTCATTCATGCTTGTTTGTCATGCCTGATACTGCTTAGAGTTGAGTCAGGTCCGATTCATCGGGGATGAATTGGAATGTGGTGAACATGTCCTACTGTTGAGAGCTAAATGTGTGAACACGATTTGGTAAAGGTAGCGGTGAGAGGCCATGTAGGAGTACATGGTGGGTTGTCTCATTGAAGCCGTCCTCAGGAACTGAGTTCTGTGTTTGTGATCCATGAATAGCTACTACCACACGCTGGGCCCTGAAATATGACCCCGCTCGACTTATTAACCCCCCTTGTCCTCTGTCCAGGAGTTGCAAGTAGTTTCTGGTGTTTGTAGCATACTGGAGGCCGTGCGCAGCGCTGACCCGCGGGGTCGGCTGTGATGCGGTAGGTACGTGGCACGGTGTACCGGGCGCCCGTTTGGTGTCTCAGGAACCCTGCAAACATCGTTTGGGGCCGTTGAGGACACCCCGGCCGGATTTCCTTGCGGATGGAACCCGAATAGGCGATAAACCTGGACTAGAGACTTGTGTGGTTAGTTAGGTCGTGGTCTACACCCACATCGGCTTTTGCTTGAAGTCTGCCGAGCACATGTCGTGTGCAGACGCTAAGTGGTGGAAACATGTGTGAAGAAGTACACCCCTGCAGGGTTATAAATGATCTATTCGAATAGCCGTGTCCGCGGTAAAGGACTTCTGGGTTGCCTATAACAGTTCATAGACAAGTGAAAGTGGATACTCTAAAACTCGCAAGATAAGCGTGAGTGCTATGGATGGCGTTCTTGTAGGTAGACGGGAGCGGATCCATAGTGGTGTATTGATCGGTGAATATGTGGACTCGTGTGCGCCACCTCAAAAGAGTTGCTTGCAGTCGCAGTTCAGGTTAGCCACTGAGTCAAAGCTGGCTTGTTGCAGTTAAACTCCACTACCCCCTTTGTTGATACCGATGCATATGTAGTTAGTTCTGATGTAAGTCTTGCTGGGTACATTTGTACTCACGTTTGCCTATTTTATGTTTTTGCAGAGAGACTTCAGTCTCGCTAGTAGTACCGCTTGGACTTCGACGTTTAGCCTGTTACCTCAGCTACCATCTTGTGCCCTCGGCAGGGTCTTGTAGATAGTCAGGCTTCTCAGCCTTTTTCATTTGTAGTTGTCTGTACTCAGACAAGTTAAGCTTCCGCATGTGCTTTGACTTGTATGCTCTGAATGTTGGGTCATGAGACCCATGTTTGTAATATCTCGCTCCCCGGAGCCTATTGAATAAATACTTTGAGTCGTAGAGTTTTGTTGTGATGCCATGTTGTATTTACACATATCGAGCATATTGTGTGTATGATTGAAATGCTTGGTATGTGTGGGCTCCGACAACCTAGTTGTTTATCCTTGGTAGCCTCTCTTATGGGGAAATGTAGTCTTGTGCTTCCATGAGCCATAGTAGTCCGCTACAGCCCGGTTCACCGGAGTCCTGCTAGCCCAGCACTACTGCTCCGGAACACTTGACTGGCCGGCATGTGATTCGCTTCGTTCATGTGTCTGTCCCTTCGGGGAAATGTCACGCGGTGACATCCGGAGTCCTGCCTAGCCTGCTACAGCTCGGTTCACCGGAGTCCTGTTAGCCCAGTGCTACAGCCCGGATTCGCACGCTGCTGACCGACATGCTCGATGTTGATTCATGTATGCCTGTCCCCGTAAGTTAGTGCCACTTTGGGTTCACGACTAGTCATGTCGGCCCGGGTTCTCTGTCATATGGATACTAGCGACACTATCATATACGTGAGCCAAAAGGCGCAAACGGTCCCGGGCCATGGTAAGGCGACACCCGTGGGAATACCGTGCGTGAGGCCGCAAAGTGATATGAGGTGTTACCGGCTAGATCGATGTGACTTGGAATCGGGGTCCTGACAGCTTTGGTATCAGAGCCTGACTGCTTGTAGGATTACCAAGCCAAACCGGTCGAAGTTGTGTCTAGAAATGCTTTAGTTATGTAAGGGAATTGATTGGGGAAGGGAACGTAAGGCTCTTTTTACTCCTTTACCTTATGTCCTCTGATCTGAGTCACCCTCTTCTCTTCTACGGGGATTAAGAACTAGGCTTCTCATCTTTCTATCAGGATCACGTGTTACTAATCCGTAGACTCGTAGGATTGTTGGTCTCAAGCCTCAGTTCAGTTTCTACTACTTCCATGTGTTGATAGTTGATCTCGGAACCTTGATATTGTGATGCTGAGTGGTCATGCCACTATTTTGCAGGATGTCTCAAATCTTTTTGAGCATTTACAGTCGTTATGTTGTCCGAGTCATCCCAGGTTTCTAACTAATCTGAAGCATTTGCAAATTCCCTCTTCTTGTTACCGATGTTCCTTTGGGCTAGTTTCACCACACTAATCGGTGAGTTGAGGTACTTTGTTGCCTCGACATATATGTTGGAGCTATTATTATGACCCTAGGTGTTTTAGGGAGTCACCTAGTAATCTAGCAATGTTTTGTATTTCCAATGTGATGATCCTGGCCATCATTCTCGAAAGCATCCCGTGATATTATTAGTTAGAGGTATTCTATTCGTGGGTTCTTGAACCCGAGATTCACTCTACTCATTCATGTTGATAGTGTTTGCTCGTTCCTTTAGGATATTAGTAACCTTTGCGATAGTCCTCGAGGTCCGTGGTATTTCCTTCTTCCAAATACCATGAACTGCTTATGGCAGAAGTTCTTTTGAACCAAAAGATCACAACCAGAGCGCTCTTGATGAGTTATCCATTCTACATTGTGACTCTGCCAGTTCTACCTTTCTGCATGGGTTATCTGGAAGAAATGTTGAGCTTTGCTCGACATACTAATCTATGCATCCACAACTCAGAAAGATATATGTTCCTTTGAGTTCTCCCTCTCTTTAGTTGTATCCTGATCTCCGTCTACCATTTGATAATCAAGATCATGTCATGCATTCATGATCATTGATACCTCATATTCTTGTGGTCTGTCAAGCCATTCTATTCTGGAATGACTAGGAGAAACAAACTCCAGTACCTTGTCCACTTCGAGGATTGAGTCAAAGTAGTTGTATTCCGTGGATCAAAATGCCAATCCAGCTTTTGCTCTGTTCTACCTTGGAGTGTTACCATCTTTATGTCAAGAATGTCATGAGAATTGCACCACCTCTTATGAATTCTTGACGCAGTGATACTTCTCGCTATCATCATTCATTCCTCGGTCCCGTGTTGTTGTAACCGGAATGCCGACAAGTGAACTATGATGTGTGAAATCAATACTCCTAGCAACCTCATTGCTTGGTAGTTAATGGAAAATGCTCTCACTCTTAGCGTGCTGGTTATTGAATCATCATCCTAAGATTGATCGTCCTACCTAGTCCTTATTTTCAGTGCACTTTTCGATCAATGAGTTAGGATAGTGTCAATCCTTGCTTATTTGATCATATCGTCGTGCCCTAAAAAGCAAGATTGTTCTCGAGCTTAGTGACATATCGGTGGTTCGTGATTTTCCGTATATCTTCTCGGAAGTATAACCAGGTTGTCACCTGACCGCTATGTTGTGCTTATTTGATCATATCGTCGTGCCCTGAAAAGCAAGATTGTTCTCGAGCTTAGTGACATATCGGTGGTTCGTGATTTTCCGTATATCTTCTCGGAAGTATAACCAGGTTGTCACCTGACCGCTATGTTGAGTTCGTGATCAAGTTGGGTTCTTATAAACCACCCCTTCTCCAAGAATCTGTGTTGGATACCCCTGAGCTAGTTGGTTAAGCTAAACAACAACTTGGAGAGTTGGAAGATAAAAGCTTGTCTGACTTAGTTCATGTTAAGGGATATCTTTTTGTGTGTGTGTGTGTGCTGAAAAAAGATGATATCTCCATTGATTGGTCCTCGGGATCAGTTGTTGGATCTATTGCCTTGTCAAAACTTTGACTTGAGTATGGGCTATCGTGAAGTCAAATCAGAACCAACGATGTTCGTAATGCTGTCTTACTCGTGGTTGATCCCTCGAGCATACACCATTACATCTTTTGGTCTGACCAATGCTATCACCGTGTTCACATGATGGTGGAAGTCCAGTGATATGGAAATTCCGATGAGTTGCTGTTGAACCCATCAGCAGCATTTTGTCTCCCCCATGATTCATGTTGAACATCAACCTAGTGTTGAAAATTTTGTAAGCAATGCCTTCGTGTTCCGTTCATGAAGCTTATGCTTGGATGGAAGAAGTGGCTTCCTCGAATTCATGTGCTTTTGGTGCAAGTTGCCGCCATGAGTTCGAGAAAGATTGGTTTTGTTTCCTCTGGTACCATCCCAAGTCAGTTATGCATGTGCGAATGTATTCTATGGTTTGGTAAACTAAATACCTCCACTCCATATGGGTTCCCTAGCACACCAAGCCACTGATTGATTTGTTCAAGGAGAAGAAGTTTCTTCTTAAGAGCTAGACTTACGCAAGGACTTCGATATCCTCGATGATGGTTCCCCACCTGAACTCAGTAGCGTTTTATTATAAGACTACTACGTGGTCATGCTTGTCTGGGACAACGTGTTCACATGTGTGTAGCAAAACCAGATCATGTTTTGGAGCTTACTATCGTAGTTCATTCCCGAGAATCTCGCTACGTCATCTCGTTGATTTGTGTTGCAAACTTTCTTTTCCAGACATGCTGTCTGAAATATTCCGTTACCAACCGGATCTGAATCTCAGGCAGATATGATGGTTGGAACTTTTCCAAGATCTATGATGTAGGTCCCGACAAGGTTGATGTTGGCCGACACACCTAGCCGGAAGATCTATTATTGTAGCTTCTTGATTAAGCAATTTGACCATCTTCTCCATGAGGATTTCGTATGATCTGTACTAAAATTTGATCCTTATGGATGTTTGTGCCCCCGAAGTCAGACCTTTATTTTATGTTCCAGATACCGAATGACATTGAGTTAAGCTGGTACATCAAGGAGAACATTAGAAGCGGAGTGCTAAATGTCTCTCCGTCGATCATCTAGATTTCGTTTCCTTGGCGTCGTCAAGGTAAAATCTGAGAAAGTGTTGTCCTCCTCTGCACCTGCATCCTCCATCGTTATTCATCATGGTAGTACGAGGTGTCACCAGGATCTTGGCATAGATGTTGGTAAAACCTTGATGAATATGGAAATGCTCAAGTTCTTGAAAGAACGCTCAGTCACTAGGTTATATCCTTGGTATCAACTGGAATGTGCCTTCAATTTGCCGAGTTGTTCTATAACCGTAGTTTCCTTTCCAAACTGAGTATACCATCCTCTCAAATTCTTCCAAACGATCAATTGTGATTTGCCTCAGGCTGGTATGAATAGTTTCAATGATCTATGGATCAAAAGTAATTCTTTTTACCACTTAAGGTAAATTTTACGAGTCACCCCTCCCAAGGTGCCCCGTTGTGGAATCATGGCAATTATCTCCTCGCTACTTTGAAACCATGCACCATCCTACTTCAGCGTGGAATTGTTGCCTACCAAATTGAACCTCCGTCATCTTTCCATCCCTCTCGACGGGTGCCTTGTGTCTCAACTTGAGATGTTCAACATCTCATTCCGCGGGTTAATCTTGAATAGGTCGATCTTCGAGAAGATCAATCCTGTAGAGTTTCCTTCCGTCGTCATCGTGTTGAATGAAGATCTTGAAAACAAAGACGTCAAGATCAATGTGATGCAATGTATCGTTATCTTCGAGAATGGCAGTTGGATCGAGAAGACTGTGATAGTTTTGTGACCCCTCTGTCTTCTTACTTCACTTCTTCAATCTCGGGACGAGATTCTTGTTTAGTGGGGGTGAGTTGTCACAGCCCTAGAATATCTGAGTGTAATAGTTGCATTAGTGAGCATGCATCATGTTTAAATTTCAAGGGAATTGAATTGAGGGAATTTTCAAAGCCTCCGAAACCTTTTAAAAATGATCAACATTAAAATCTTCTCAAATGGGTCCAAGAAATGTTCCTGTTATTCTGTGAAAATATTGGCAAGAGGTAAAATTCAAACCAATATTTTTGGAATCACAGAAATAATTATTTTTGGGCCTTTGAATTAATTCACTAGCTAGTTGAATTGGGTTTATATTTACTATAAATTAGATATAAGCCCAATAATTTTGAAAGTTTGCATGTGGCTCTGGACTAGTTTCCTAAGTACACCTAATAACTTTCAGAAGCATCAAAATTCATTTGGTTTGAAACCAAATACAAAACAATTGTAGAAAAATAGAAAAACAGAAAGAAAAGAGAGGGAGAGAGTTACCTGGGCCACTCATCTGGACCTACCTGGCGGCCCAACTGTGCAGCCCAGCCCACAGCGACCTCCTGTCGTCTTCCTCCCCTCGCCCCAAAGCTGCTGTCGCCGCGAGAGAGCGCCCACGTAGGCCGCAGGCGCCACCTCCTGCTTGGCCTCCCCGTCCTGTTCCCCTCGCTCTGGACCGCCCTCGACCCCATCTGACTCTCTCCCCTCTCCTCTAGCTCCCTCCCCGCAGCACCACCAAGCGCGCCGTCGTCGTCGCTCGTCGTTGCCGTAGCAACAGCCACCCCTCACCGCCCAAACGTACCCCCAAGCTTCGCCTCCATGCCCACATCTCCCCCTCGAATATCACGTCCCCGGAAGCGCTGCAACATCGCCATCGGGCTCCTCTTCTTCCTCGGATGCCGACGAACACCGCCGTCGATTCGCTCCGTCGAGTGCGCCCCAGTCCTCGCCGTCGCCTCTGCTGGAACCTACGTGAGCCACCGTCCCTTCTCCCTCTCTCGCACGAAACCGCCCTCAAGTGAAGTTCCCCGCCGTGGTCAAGCTTCGGCCGCCGCCGTAGCTCGCCGCTGGCGTTGTTTCCGTCCACCCCGCGGCCTCTCGTCTGGTCCAATGGATGCGGGCGAGCAGGAGCTCCTCGCACATCCCCTCGGCACGTCCCGCCGACGCCGCAGCGCGATTCCGGCGTGTCTCCGCCGCGCTGGATGGTCGCCGGCGGCCTCTTCCCGGCTGTGCTGACGTGGCTGGCTTAATTAGCCACTAATCACCGACACGTGTCACTGACGTGTTGGCCCCAGGCCACTAACTAAACTGGATTAGTGTTAGTTTAACGCTAACTAAATTTAGTTAGTTTAATTAACCACTGACAGACGGGACCCACAGGTCAGGTTTGACCTGGACCGTCTCCGTTGACTGCTGACGTCACCCTGACGCAATAACTCATTTACTGGATTATTCTTATACAAGAAATTCCAGAAAATGCTACAAACTTCAAAAATTCATAGAAATTAATCTGTAACTCCAAATGCAAAGATTTATATATGAAAATTGATCAGAAAAATCCAATCTTTCCATCTGTACTGGTTTCATGCATGTTAGAACACTTTAACCTTGCTGTTTAGGTGAAACAAGTTAATGCACTAATATGACCTCTTATTTTGGGTTTGCATTTGAATCTTTGATTCAAATGAGCTCAAACCAACCTGTTCTAAGTTGCATTAGCTCAAATCACAGCATATTGACATGTCATGATCATGCATCATATTGCGCATTGCATTGATATTGTTCCTTCCCTGTTGCCGGTTGTTGTTCCCTCACGATAGACGTGGTTCCGACGATGAGTTCGATGACACCGATGAAGAACTATATTATCTTCAGAAGTGCCAGGCAAGCAAAACCCCCTTGTTCATTTCGATACAATCCCACTCTCCCGCTCCTGCTCCCTTTTACTGCATTAGGACAACAACGATTCAACTATTACATGCTGCGGTAGCTGAACCCCTTTTCCTCTGCATGACCTGTCATTGCCACAGTAAATAGATGAAACCCACTAGCATGAGTAGGAGTTGTTTGAGCCCTGATGTGCCTACTCATTCATGCTTGTTTGTCATGCCTGATACTGCTTAGAGTTGAGTCAGGTCCGATTCATCGGGGATGAATTGGAATGTGGTGAACATGTCCTACTGTTGAGAGCTAAATGTGTGAACACGATTTGGTAAAGGTAGCGGTGAGAGGCCATGTAGGAGTACATGGTGGGTTGTCTCATTGAAGCCGTCCTCAGGAACTGAGTTCTGTGTTTGTGATCCATGAATAGCTACTACCACACGCTGGGCCCTGAAATATGACCCCGCTCGACTTATTAACCCCCCTTGTCCTCTGTCCAGGAGTTGCAAGTAGTTTCTGGTGTTTGTAGCATACTGGAGGCCGTGCGCAGCGCTGACCCGCGGGGTCGGCTGTGATGCGGTAGGTACGTGGCACGGTGTACCGGGCGCCCGTTTGGTGTCTCAGGAACCCTGCAAACATCGTTTGGGGCCGTTGAGGACACCCCGGCCGGATTTCCTTGCGGATGGAACCCGAATAGGCGATAAACCTGGACTAGAGACTTGTGTGGTTAGTTAGGTCGTGGTCTACACCCACATCGGCTTTTGCTTGAAGTCTGCCGAGCACATGTCGTGTGCAGACGCTAAGTGGTGGAAACATGTGTGAAGAAGTACACCCCTGCAGGGTTATAAATGAATTATTCGAATAGCCGTGTCCGCGGTAAAGGACTTCTGGGTTGCCTATAACAGTTCATAGACAAGTGAAAGTGGATACTCTAAAACTCGCAAGATAAGCATGAGTGCTATGGATGGCGTTCTCGTAGGTAGACGGGAGCGGATCCATAGTGGTGTATTGATCGGTGAATATGTGGACTCGTGTGCGCCACCTCAAAAGAGTTGCTTGCAGTCGCAGTTCAGGTTAGCCACTGAGTCAAAGCTGGCTTGTTGCAGTTAAACTCCACTACCCCCTTTGTTGATACCGATGCATATGTAGTTAGTTCTGATGTAAGTCTTGCTGGGTACATTTGTACTCACGTTTGCCTATTTTATGTTTTTGCAGAGAGACTTCAGTCTCGCTAGTAGTACCGCTTGGACTTCGACGTTTAGCTTGTTACCTCAGCTACGATCTTGTGCCCTCGGCAGGGTCTTGTAGATAGTCAGGCTTCTCAGCCTTTTTCATTTGTAGTTGTCTGTACTCAGACAAGTTAAGCTTCCGCATGTGCTTTGACTTGTATGCTCTGAATGTTGGGTCATGAGACCCATGTTTGTAATATCTCGCTCCCCGGAGCCTATTGAATAAATACTTTGAGTCGTAGAGTTTTGTTGTGATGCCATGTTGTATTTACACATATCGAGCATATTGTGTGTATGATTGAAATGCTTGGTATGTGTGGGCTCCGACAACCTAGTTGTTTATCCTTGGTAGCCTCTCTTATGGGGAAATGTAGTCTTGTGCTTCCATGAGCCATAGTAGTCCGCTACAGCCCGGTTCACCGGAGTCCTGCTAGCCCAGCACTACTGCTCCGGAACACTTGACTGGCCGGCATGTGATTCGCTTCGTTCATGTGTCTGTCCCTTCGGGGAAATGTCACGCGGTGACATCCGGAGTCCTGCCTAGCCTGCTACAGCTCGGTTCACCGGAGTCCTGTTAGCCCAGTGCTACAGCCCGGATTCGCACGCTGCTGACCGACATGCTCGATGTTGATTCATGTATGCCTGTCCCCGTAAGTTAGTGCCACTTTGGGTTCACGACTAGTCATGTCGGCCCGGGTTCTCTGTCATATGGATACTAGCGACACTATCATATACGTGAGCCAAAAGGCGCAAACGGTCCCGGGCCATGGTAAGGCGACACCCGTGGGAATACCGTGCGTGAGGCCGCAAAGTGATATGAGGTGTTACCGGCTAGATCGATGTGACTTGGAATCGGGGTCCTGACAGCTTTGGTATCAGAGCCTGACTGCTTGTAGGATTATCAAGCCAAACCGGTCGAAGTTGTGTCTAGAAATGCTTTAGTTATGTAAGGGAATTGATTGGGGAAGGGAACGTAAGGCTCTTTTTACTCCTTTACCTTATGTCCTCTGATCTGAGTCACCCTCTTCTCTTCTACGGGGATTAAGAACTAGGCTTCTCATCTTTCTATCAGGATCACGTGTTACTAATCCGTAGACTCGTAGGATTGTTGGTCTCAAGCCTCAGTTCAGTTTCTACTACTTCCATGTGTTGATAGTTGATCTCGGAACCTTGATATTGTGATGCTGAGTGGTCATGCCACTATTTTGCAGGATGTCTCAAATCTTTTTGAGCATTTACAGTCGTTATGTTGTCCGAGTCATCCCAGGTTTCTAACTAATCTGAAGCATTTGCAAATTCCCTCTTCTTGTTACCGATGTTCCTTTGGGCTAGTTTCACCACACTAATCGGTGAGTTGAGGTACTTTGTTGCCTCGACATATATGTTGGAGCTATTATTATGACCCTAGGTGTTTTAGGGAGTCACCTAGTAATCTAGCAATGTTTTGTATTTCCAATGTGATGATCCTGGCCATCATTCTCGAAAGCATCCCGTGATATTATTAGTTAGAGGTATTCTATTCGTGGGTTCTTGAACCCGAGATTCACTCTACTCATTCATGTTGATAGTGTTTGCTCGTTCCTTTAGGATATTAGTAACCTTTGCGATAGTCCTCGAGGTCCGTGGTATTTCCTTCTTCCAAATACCATGAACTGCTTATGGCAGAAGTTCTTTTGAACCAAAAGATCACAACCAGAGCGCTCTTGATGAGTTATCCATTCTACATTGTGACTCTGCCAGTTCTACCTTTCTGCATGGGTTATCTGGAAGAAATGTTGAGCTTTGCTCGACATACTAATCTATGCATCCACAACTCAGAAAGATATATGTTCCTTTGAGTTCTCCCTCTCTTTAGTTGTATCCTGATCTCCGTCTACCATTTGATAATCAAGATCATGTCATGCATTCATGCTCATTGATACCTCATATTCTTGTGGTCTGTCAAGCCATTCACCGGCGCGGCGGTGCCGCCCTGCGCCGCCTCGGAGGTCCCGGACCATGGTAAGGCGACACCCGTGGGAATACCGTGCGTGAGGCCGCAAAGTGATATGAGGTGTTATCGGCTAGATCGATGTGATTTGGAATCGGGGTCATGACAGGAACGGAGGGAGTACATCACTTGGAGGACATGATGTAAATTATCATCTGTTGGAGATGGTGTTTGGGCCTCGAAGATGTATATAAGTTAGTTATTTTTGCATACACGTTCTAAGCATGGTGTTTTCGAATAAACAGAGCTCCTATTAAGCCTAATCTCACCACTCATCTCTCTCCGCACACAGATCTCATCTCACGCCCTCTGTTGCTCTTTGTCCCGCGACGGAACACGAGACGAGCACGCCAATACGCAAAGCACACAAGCCCATCAACTAAAGCTCGGAATCCAAATCCCCCTCCCCCATGGCCTGATCCCATCGACCGATCGAACCAGCACGCCACACGCCCTCGCGGCCCCGCCGCGGCCACCGCCTCCTGCCACCGCCCGATGGGCCTCCTCAGCTCCCTGCGGCCGCACCGCCGCGGGAGCAGCGGCGGCGGCGCGCAGTGGCAGTGGTCGTTCCTCGACGCCGTCTGGGCGGTGTTCCTCGTGGCCGTGGTCGTCTTCCTCGCGCTCGTCTTCACGCCGCGCCGCGGGGACACCGTCGCCGCCCTCACCGGCGCGGCGGTGCCGCCCTGCGCCGCCTCGGAGGTGGACCTCCTCCCCTGCGAGGACCCCCGCCGAAGCTCCCGCCTCAGCCGCGAGATGAACTACTACCGCGAGCGCCACTGCCCCGCGCGGGGGGAGGCGCCCGCGTGCCTCGTCCCGCCGCCGCCCGGCTACCGCGTGCCCGTGCCCTGGCCCGAGAGCCTCCATAAGGTTCGTGCTGTTGCCACTGGCCGTTCCACTAAAAATTAATTAACTGTTGTAATTGCAGGTTTCAGCTAGTGTCTTGGCAGAGTAATGCTTCTGTAGGACTTTTGCTTTGATTTGTTGTGTACCTTTGCTAGTGTACGACCAGCTTTTGCATCGCATGCTCTGAGTGGTTAATATTTGCATGGCTTTCTGAAATCTGAATCTATGCATTTTCGAAATGATGCAGTTATTAGAGTGGAAGTTACTGGATGATGTCTAGAGGTATTGAATGCCAGACTGGTTCTGAATTTGGGAAATACTAGTGATTAGGAAGATTTTTCACGGATATGATTTTCGGATTAGGAGGTGAAATGTGCGCTCGCATTTTTAGCTAACAGGTCTGATGGATAAGATAAGACTAAGCGAGCTACTAGGCACAAGTTTTGATGCCATCTGAGCTAGCATGACCAAGGACTTAAAAAAATCAAGTCTAGCTCTTGCACCTTTCAGCTATGTGTTTGTTACGTTGACCTTACCTGAGGAATGTACATTGGGACTGGGAATAACAAAACAGAGATAGTATATTGGTTTACTTCGTGTGTTGACAAGATGTAGATTAGTTCTATTCCTCTTACACCGAGATTTACCGCTTGTTTATTGTTCTCTATGCAGATATGGCATGATAACATGCCTTATGGCAAGATTGCTGAAAGAAAAGGTCATCAAGGGTGGATGAAGCAGGAAGGCTCATACTTCCTTTTTCCTGGTGGCGGAACTATGTTTCCTGATGGTGCCGAACAATATATTGAAAAACTTACCAAGTATGTTCCACTAAGAAGTGGTCTCCTGAGGACAGGTCTTGATATGGGTTGTGGGGTAATAATTTTTTCTTTAATACGGAGCTTCTGTGTTTTGTTTTCCAAGCAAAATGGCTACAACTTTTTTCCATCCTTTGTAGGTTGCTAGCTTTGGTGGGTTTCTGCTCAAAGAGAATATCACGGCACTTTCCTTCGCCCCAAGAGATTCACATAAGTCGCAAATACAATTTGCGCTGGAGAGAGGAATTCCTGCATTTCTTTTGATGTTGGGAACACGCCGCCTTCCATTTCCAGCACAGTCTTTTGATTTCGTCCATTGCTCCCGATGTTTGATACCTTTTACTGCCTACAGTAAGTAATGTTTTCTTCTGCATTCAACATGCACATCTGCCCTCCCTCTCTCTGACATGTACAAACTGGCAGATGGCAGTTATTTGATTGAAGTTGACCGTCTACTTAGACCGGGAGGATATCTGATTATATCCGGCCCCCCTGTGCAGTGGAAGAAGCAGGAGAAGGAATGGGGTGAACTTCAAGCAATGGCAGAGTCTTTGTGTTACAAGTTAATTACCGTAGACGGTAACACTGCCATTTGGAAGAAACCTAATCAGGCGTCATGTCTTCCTAACCAAAATGAATTTGGCCTTGATTTGTGTAGTACTGATGATGATCCAGACGAAGCATGGTAATAGTTTTCTGTCTTTTTTTTGTGTGTCCTTGCAAATTGTGTTTCTAGCTTTTCAGTACGCCAGAGCATTTTGTATATTTCTGTTTGATTGATTATAGGGTTTCTGTGTGCAGGTACTTCAAGTTGAAGAAATGCATTAGTAAAGTTTCTCTGTTGGAAGAAATAGCTGTCGGTTCCATTGATAAGTGGCCAAATAGACTGTCTAAACCTTCTGCTAGGGCCTCCTTTATGGATGATGGTGTAAACTTGTTTGAAGCAGATACACAGAAATGGGTTAAAAGAGTATCATATTACAAGAGATCACTTGGTGTCAAGCTAGGTACTGCACTCATACGTAATGTCATGGACATGAATGCTTTCTTTGGAGGATTTGCGGCTGCTGTAGCGTCTGATCCTGTGTGGGTAATGAATGTTGTTCCTGCTAAAAATCCGTTGACACTGGGAGTAATATATGACAGGGGCCTGATTGGAGTTTACCATGACTGGTAAGTATTCAATACTTAATTTGTTTAACTCATACAGTTACAGACAATTTCAGTACCTTGCTTGCCCATGTGCTTCTTTTTCCCTTGGTTAACTATTAACGACATTGCTAGCTTCTAAATTACAAACTGGATACCACGTCCAACATATGATTCCATGTCCATCTTACTTTCCAGCTGCCTGTTTGTGGTGATTTTGCAAACACTAGAAATTTCAAGTTTTTAGGTTGTTCATCCACCTTTTCCAAGCTATCTACATATTTGTCAGCAAGTTTGCATATGATGCTGGGAAACTGCTTGGGCCTGCCACCTGCTCTAGCATTCATTGTGAACTGATTATCTTGGTATTGTTGATATAGAATTTTACATTTCAAACTTCATCTCTTCTAGTAGATCTCAAAACATTATCTGGCTACTGAAAAATAAAATTATATGGCTTTTATGTTGGTGCCTTGTTCAAGATTTAACTAGCAAGTTTTATATGATCAACATTTCACCTATCAAGTGAATGAATCGAGCCATTTACATGAATGGACTAATAATCGGTGTTCTTGCATGTTGTAGTTCTGAAATTGATTGTATGACTTTGGTTCCAGGTGTGAGCCTTTCTCAACATATCCTCGTACCTATGATCTCATTCATGCTGATGGAATCAATTCTTTGATAAGCGACCCGAAGTCCGGAAAAATCAGGTAGACCGACTATAATAAACTTGAGACAGTATAGTGTTGTTAACCTGTTCTATTTTTCTGCAATTTTAGAGTAATCTAATTTATTCCTGAAATACTATATATAATTTCAGTGCAAACCAAGTAGCACCCAGAAATTCTCAGTTCATATACGGCCACTTTGAAACAGGAATGTAAAAAATGCAATAATAAGAAAAATGCATGATCTAGACTTGCCCAAAACTGGGGTTACTTGGTATGTGTAACCCAGATGATAACTGTCATGGTAGAGTACAAGAGAATACTCTATGCAAGTTTTAAAATCAAGCTTTACGTTTATTTGATGGGATAAGCACCTACTAAATGGACGGTAGGAACTATGAGCTACTCCCTCCGTTCACAAATATAACATGTTTTGGATATTTCAATATGGACTACATGCGGACTGAAATGAGTGACAAACACACTAAAACGTGTATATACATCCGATTCAGAAAAAAGTCAACATCTTATATTTGTGAACGAATGGAGTACCTAATAACTGATTGCATTTCTACTTGTTGCAGATGTGACCTGTTTGATGTCATGTTGGAGATGGACCGCATACTGCGCCCAGAAGGAACTGCTGTAATACGGGACTCCCCAGATGTGATCAACAAGGCTGTACAGGTAGCTCAGTCGATTCGGTGGACTACTCAGGTACACGACAGTGAGCCTGAATCAGGCAGTGCTGAGAAAATACTTATAGCAACGAAAACATTTTGGAAGCTACCATTAACATCAGGATAGTTTAGTTGTATCCATGTTTATAACCTTTTCTTATTCCCCCCGTTTAGATTCCCCTGATTTTGAGTCTTTTGGGGATGGGTTGGAGGGATTAGCACTGATATCAAGTTGATGCGGAAATAGCTTTATTTTCTACTACTACATTGTTGGTTCTTTAGAAAGAGTTAGTTACTGAGGTGTGGTGTGATTCTTTCTACGTGTTCTGTAGCCCTTCCCTCTTCCATTTGGAATTAAATTTTGGATTGATATTTGTTATAGGATAATTCTCCCTTGTGAAAAGTGTATGGTTTGTTCAAGTTGTGCTTACTGCATCCATGTTCGATCTTGCAATATAAACCATTCTATTAGCGTAGAAAAATGACTCAAGTCCTGACACTGTTTCATGCCAACTATGCCATTTCATGACTCTGCAAGCAGAGCAGGCTAGTGCATACTGATCGCACCAATTCATTCAGCGACGGAAAACGGACGTTCGTTCTTCGCCTGTTTTTAGTCTCTAACATTGCAAACGCGACCGACTATGTAGAACCAAAGAATGAACAAACGCTTTAGGCACAAACAAAGCAGAGTGATTTACAGAGCTTTAATAACATATTCAAGCAGAATTGCTAATCAACGCCTCTTGGACGACAAAGGAATGCAAAAGGTGCAGCCTTCAAGTTCTATACAGCGAAAAAGTATAAAAGGCCAAGCTGAAGCAATTGTCTGGATGGGCAGCACGTTTGTCTCCACAGCTGTTGTCCTCTTTTTTTAGTTGTCACACTTCCAGTGCGACGTCGGGACGCAGGTAAGGTAGTGGCACCAGCTGCAATGGTCGTTGCCGTTCACCCCGCGGAACACCATCAGCAATCCAACGGCGAACCTGTGTACATACAAACATGGCTTCAGATTAATTACCACACAGGAAGCGTGTAGAATTTGGACGAAGAGTTTGTACTGTATCTTGTAACGACGCTTACCCTGCAATCGCTAGGAGGAGGGCGACGATCAGGAGGACGATCTGGCAAGCCGTGTACTTGGACTTTGTCTTGCCGCCGAAGGGCTGCTCCAGCCATCCGAACCGGGGCTGGATCAGCAGCACGAAGCCGAGGAGGAAGCCGGTGAGGAACCCGCCGATGTGCGCGAAGTTGTCGACGTGGGGCAGTATCCCCAGCGCCAGGTTGATGGCGGCGATGATAATCAGGTTCGCCATGGCCGCGAGCTGCGATAATGGTGTCATTCCATGTCAGAGCAACGTCAAGGTGTTCGACATGAGCAGAATCAAATAGGAGTAGTAGCAGAGACGAGGGGGGATGCGCGCGTACCCTGTTGGTGTAGATGGTCCAGTTGGTGATGAGCTCGGACAGCATGGCCCCGAGGAGCCCGAAGAGCGCGCCGGAGGCGCCGACGGAGACGCCGTTCCTGATGAAGAGCACCGAGAGCACGCTCCCGCCGAGCCCCGAGAAGAGGTAGACCAGGCCGACCTTCCCTGCACGACGCGACAAGTGCGGCGAAACCCGGTCAGAAAACAAAACAAAACAAATAGAAACAGCGTGCGCACGCTGTAGACGACCTCGTCGTCGTTCTAGACAGAGTCGTCGGTCGGGTCCGGCGCTTACAGAATCCGAACTGCTGCTCGAGGCGGACGCCGACGAAGATGAGGCTGATCATGTTGGCGCCGAGGTGGATGAGGCCGGCGTGCAGCCAGGTGCTCGTCTCCAGCCGCCACCCCTGGCCCCCGTGCACCACCTTGTACCGGTCCAGCCCGCCGTACTTCCCCAGCCTGCATGCAGCGCCGTGCCCATGATCCAATCCGCCGATGAGTACAAGCAAGCGAATCGAAAGATTTGAGACGGCGGGGAAGAGAGAAGATATCTGTGCGCTTACGTGGCGGAGGAGGGCCCGAAGAGGGGGTTCTCCTTGAGCGGCTGGAAGGAGAAGCGGCGGAGGAAGCCGCCGCCGAGGCAGTCGGCGTCCCTGCCGTTGCGCGGGCAGTCGTTGTAGTACATGACCACGATGAACATGGCCACGTTGGCGAGCACCACCACCGGCACCAGCCACGTGTGGTGCTGCCGCTCGCGCTCCGCCTCCTGGCCGTAGTAGAAGGGCGCCACCGGCGCGGCGTGCTGCCCGTCGCCGCCCGCGTAGTACCTCCCCGGCGGCGGCTTGATCCCCGTCGTCGCCGCCCTGGCCGGGCCGGCGGCCTCCACGTCGGGGTTCGACATGGCCTCGATCGATCGGTGGCCGACGCCTGCACCGCACCGCTTCTTGGCTGCCGGCCTGTTCGGTGCAGACACAATCGTTTGCTGGTTGGCTTCCGGAGGAGACGACGACTGGAGACCTGGTGTTTGTTCGGAGCCTTTGTTGTGGTGGCTTTAACCCGAGGGTTTTTAATCTAGACGTGTTTCTTGTTTTATCTAGTTTGTTTAAATAAAAATGGACAAATATTGGCCGCCTATTATTGCAATCTGGTTGTTGGAGGGGAGTATAAGGAGTTGGCGGGAAGTTTTATATGCAAGATTGGAGGGTCTGTGGGTTCAAGGAGTTGAGATGATGATGTCGCAATTAGAAGTTGACCCGTTGGCTCACTTGATGCTACGCTCTAGCTGTATTTAGGCTCTATCCAGCTAAATTATTAGCTTATAATCAGCTTAATAAAGGTGAAATACTTTTACACGCATGGATCAGCCGATCCTTTGTTTAGAATCAACCAACCAACTGGAAGCTTGCTGGCGACACTGATGTTTTCTACTAACAATTAGGAGTATTATCCAGATGCACGGTAGGATAGTATTTTTGTAGGAGTTTTTCTAATAAATAAGGAAATGGACTTTCGTGCGTATTTGGCACAGGATGTTTCATGTTTTTTTGTAGTAGTACTAGTTTGGTATACAATTTGTTGCGCTTGTTGGTCTCAACTTATTTTGGAAATCATTGTGAAAAGTTTCTGGCCATGCTTAATTTTAGTCTTTCTTGCTAGGATTGCGCTGTTGTTTACTCCCTCCGTTCCAAAATAGACGACTCAACTTTGTACTAACTTTAGTACAAAGTTGAGTCATCTATTTTAGAACGGAGGAAGTACGTCGTTACGCTTGAAAGCTACTCCCTCCGTTCCAAATTACTCGTCGTGTTTTAGTTCAAATTTGAACTAAAACCACGACGAGTAATTTGGAACGGAGGGAGTACTACTTTAGAAGCAGCGTCAATTTATGACCGGACAAAGTAGTGTATTTCCAATGGCGAGTGCGATACAAGGGCCGCGTAAGTTAGTTCAACACTGCTATCACAAGGAAGGAAGCATTCCACGCGTTTCTGCCATTTTCCGGCTCGCTCCATGTGAACCGTTGTCGTCTGCTTCAGTTGCGTGGTTAAGGTTCAATACATTGTCAGTTTTTTTTTCTTTTTTGGAGAGATCGAATCCGATGTTGATGCACGCCCAAACCTGGGTCCCTTTTTACTTTTCGTATTTGTTTTGTTTCGCTGAAAGCCCCTTTTGTTACTCCAGCAATGAGCAAAACGCTTTGTCCAAACAATTCATTTCGCTTATTCACAAAAATCGATTTTATTCCCGCCCTGGCACCGCTGCCAGATGTTGATTGTTTGGTTCCAGTAGACTCGATAGAATTTGTTGCATAATGGGACCCCACTCGCCGCCTTCTAAACTAATACTGTACTACTACAAGAGCGTCTTCCCACACTCTAGCCCGTTTTACAATTTAGAAAAAAGACTATTAATCAATGAATCATTGTGTGATTCTAACTTGAATCATAGAAAAAAAGAATTATAAACTATGAAATCGCCCAAGTAAAGTCCCTAGCTTTCAAAAACAGCTTAAAATGGTCCTTGCACTGCTATTAAAAATGGTTATTTATTTTATGTCTTCGATAAAATAAGAAGAAAAACATACAAACATGACTGTCTTTTACCGCACAAAAATGGCAATTTATTCATTTATTTGTTTTTCTATAAAACATAGATGATCTTGAGATTTTTCTTGTTTTATTTTCCACTCCCTAGCCTCGACAAGATTACGGTTCGAATCAAGTACTCCCTCTGTTCCATAATGTAAAACGAGTGTAGTGTCAAAAAACGTCCTAAGAGCAACTCCAATGGGGTGACCCATTTCGTCCGCCCGCGTCCGTTTGGGTCGGCGCAGACAAAAGTGGCGGCCCAACGCGCCGATCCAAACTCAAATCGTGTCCGCCTGGCGTCCGCGCCGACCCATTTTTGGCCCAAAATTGCGCCTAGAATGCGTCGGCGCGGACGCAAAGCGGACACGCCGCGCGTCTCCTCGCCGTCCGCCGCGTCCCCACCTGGCGGCCGTCCAACTATGACGGTCAACATAATTTATGACGACCGCCCACCTTGGGCCCACGCGTCAGCGACGGCGGTCGTCCTTCTTTAAGCCGGGCGTGCGGCGGTGGCGTCCTCATCCACTACCACTCGCCCCCCGTCCCCATCTGGCCACCCCTGCCCCCACGCCGGCGACAACCCTAGCCACCGCCAGCATGGGTTTCTTCTCCGGCATCGGCAGCAGCCGAAAGGGCAAAGCCCCCGCCCGCCATTCCCCCTCCCTCCCTGCCCTCCCCGCGCCGGCGCGCGCTCCCCGGCAGAGGCAGCGCATCAACGTGCCGTTGCACCAGGCTGAGTAGCACTGGCACCACCGCGTGCCTCTGCCGTACCCGGACGTGACGCTGCCGCATGACTGGCATTTGGATCCGAAGAGGATCCCAGTGCCGGCGGCGCCGCGGACGGCGAGGGCCCATGCGGAGCAGGTGCGGCACCGGCGGGCGTTGCTGACGTCGGAGCAGCGCACCGACCCGCACTTCGCCGTCGACTCGCCCAACTGGGCTCGATGGTTCGCCTTCGAGCACGAGGAGGCGAGGCGACGCGGCGTCCGCGGCGTCGACCACAGCCTGCAGCCGCCCGCGCTCGTCGTCCGCGACGAGGACCAGGAGGCCGAGGCCGCCTACCAGGCGGCCATCAAGGAGAGCAAGGAGGAGGAGCGGTGGAGGAAGGCGGACGAGGCGGCTTTCGAGGCTGCCATGGCAGAGGCCATGGCCCTCGCCGCGACAGGCGACTGCGTCGTGCCGCCGGTGGCCCCGCCGTCCCCGCCCAAAGCCGAGCCGGAGGAGCCGGCCTACCTCGAGCGCTACTCCTGGACCGGAGTAGTGCGCGAGTGGGTCAGCGCTCTGCCGATCTGGCTCGGGGCAACGGAGAAGCAGGAGGCGGCCTACCCCGACCACTGGCGCCGCGTTCGGCTTGCCGAGGACCGCCGGGAGGGCGAGCACCTGCAGATGCTCGAGCGCGAGGCCGAAGAGGAGGCGCGCCAGGCCCAGGCAGCGGCGGCAAAGCCCGACATCACCGCCATCCGGAACACAACGTTCCCTTGGGCCGGCCCCGCGCCGACGTTGATCGACCTCACCGGTCCCGACGCAGACGCCGCCGCTGCCGAGGACGCCTAGGGCAGCACGTCGTCTAGTTTTTAGTGTTTTAATTAATGTAATGTGGACTTTCGCCGGCCTTCGTGGCCGGCTTTTATGTTTAATTAAATGCATGTATTTATTTTCAAAAGGCTTGCAATACTTTTTTTTGGCGCGCCGACGAAATGGGTCGGGCCAGCGTTGGGCGCTCGCGCCGACCCAAATACAGCGCCGGACGTTTGTGTCCGTCGGGTCGACCCAAACGGACAAAAAGCGGACAAAAGCGCCGTCCGTTTGGGTCGGCCCGTTGGAGTTGCTCTAAATTATGAGACGGTGGAAGTAGTTTAAGAAAATGGTTATTGATTGGGAATTAGCAAAATATACAAAGAAGACAAATTAAATCTATTTATCTCTGGCAATTTTTCGCACATGACACATGTTATCAGACTATTTGTCTTATTGATGAATCTTGCCAACTACAAACGCTTCTTTTTAACAACAACAAAAGAAGTATTACTCCACATTATAATCCAACAGTTAGTGTATGAAGTCAGTGTATAAAATGGGCTTATCATTTTCTTCCAACCTATTCGTGACCTGGCGAGAACGAGGGTCCCCTCACCCTCCGTCTGTTTCTCCCATGACGGGAGGGGGCGGGGACCCACAAGCTTTTGGTCAGGTGGTGGTAGGGTTTGTGATAATTTAGTTTATGGCTTCGATCGACGGTGGCGAGATGGCGACGTTCCTGTGAGTGTGGAATAAGGTCTTTTCGCATCGTCGAGAGGCATGTAGAGAATGTTGTGCCCGCAGATCTAGTTCTCCGGATCTGCGTTTTTTCATCTGCATTTTTGTCTCGATTTCGTTGTCCTACGAACAATGTAGTTTCGCGTCTTGGTCCTCCGCTTCTAGTTTCGATTGACAAAGGTCGACCTGCCTCGGCTTTGTCAGGGAGTGTGTGAGATTTGTATTCCCCGACGTCGTTTAATCGGACCTGGGGTGTTCTACAGGCTGTCTACGACATGTTTTTTCTCCGCGACGATGATTTGCTACGCTGAGATGGGAGGCCCAGGGGCGATTTGCTCATGGCACATTGCTGATGGAGTTAGGAAGAAGATGATTTACCTAAGGTTGATTTTAATGAGGACATGTGATTCTTAATATATGTGGCTTTTGGCCTTTTTTGAAAAAGGAAGTTAGTGTATCGAAGAGGTCTCCAAGCAGTAGAAACAGTGATGATGTGACCAGGCCACCGATCAACGGCCGGAAGCTGCTTTTTGTTATCAATTCGCAAGGAAATTTTGAACTGATGACAGATGCACCCAAACACTCGCTAGTTTGCAGCCTGCGACGATGTTGACGGCCGGTTGGTTCAGGCAGATTCGAGATACAGTACAAACAAATACTCCAACGGTGTTGCAGACCGAGCCTGCACTGCACGGCGGTGGAGCTCGAGCCAGGCGCACACGCTCGTGTGTTGTTGCACGCAGCTCCGGTGCTTTGCTGCTGCTGCGTCTTTTAGAAAAAACAGCACGCCCACAACGCATTCACCGCCGGTCCCTCCGTGGGATCTATGCCCAGCCACATTCGCCGTAGCGGATAAAATCACGCAGAGGTCAACGCAAGCAGGTAGCAGCCACGCGTGCAGTTTGATAGGATACGCCCACATCCGCCCGCTCAAACCGATCAATCATGCTAACCGAAGAGAGAACATTGTACCAGTACAAGTACCGCTACAAGTACCCTAGTCTCGATGTCGTTGGCCGTCTCGTTGTTTTGCTTGCACGTTGTTGATCAGCGTCCGTCCCCGCTGAATTGTCTCCGTCGGCCAACGAACCTGCAGGCGAAACGTCCCGTACGGTGCGTGCTGACGGACGTATGCGAGGGAGCAGGGCGTCGGCGGGCGAGAAGAGAAGGCCAGCGTCGGGCCGGCCGGGATACGTGCCGCGCCGTACCCCGCACTCGGCGTTGCGGGTCAGTTGGGTCGGAGACGCCGTACGTGGTTGGCACGACCACCACGACACGGGCGCGGGGCAGAAAGAAACGACGGTACTGTGGGCACGTCGGGGGTACAGCCGAGCCGGAGATGTGTACCGGGACCTTTGGCGCGTCGTCTCAACAATTGGCACCTCAGACTCAGAGACATCCCTGTCCCGCCCCCGTGAGAGACGCGCCTGCTCTGCACAGCCTGCGCGCGATTCGCCTCCTCTTTCTTCTCCAGCTGACAGAATCTGGGGGTGGCCGCCACAAGCCACTGATAAACATATCCCCAGCTTCTAAATCAACACCCTAAGCCCTGATCTCCGCGCTGAGATTTGCAAAGTACGAAGAAAATTGTTGTCAGGGAGAACACCAGCAACCTTTTATTTTTTATTTTTTGAGAATCACTCCAGTAACTAAGGGTCTGTTTGGTTTCAAATAAGTCGCCAACTTATAAGTCGAAAAATGAAAAAAGTGACTTAGTTTGTCAAACAGACCCAACTTGTAAGTCACCCCAACTTATAAGTCATAAGTTGCTTTACCCCAACTTAAAACTTATAAGTCACCCCCTTTTACGTGGGTCCCACCATCTTTAAATAAAAATACAAGGTGGAAAGGTGTGGTTAGATTACTTACAAGTCAGGTAACAACCAAACAGGCGTGACTTATAAGTCACTGGTTTTAAGTCACCTGATTTATAAGTCAGGTGACTTATTGAAACCAAACTAGCCCTAATCAAAGGGGGCTCTCGATGCACACAGCCTGCAACTGTCTGACGAAAAATGTTAGGCAAGAAAGAGAAACTTCAGTTTAAAGTCAAGTCAAACGCCAACTCATCAAGGACGAAACCCATCAAGCCCATACATCGTTGCGAGATTACTGCTCGCCCACATGGGCCGGGCCCGGTAGTGCAGTTTCTTTCCCTTTCTACTCATTATTATTCGTTTCATTTTTCTGCATTCTCGGGTAAAAATCCACCATTTTTTTATGAGATACATATGTGCGCATTTTAGTCATGTGAACATTCTTTTCTTAGGTATTGAACATCTTTTTCGAGTTATATGAACACTTTTTTTTATAGGAAAGAACTTTTTATAAAATAAGTTGTTTTAATTACACACAAAAAATCATTTTTATATGCGCGAACATTTTTCTTGCAACACATGAACACTTTATTCACATCTGAACTTTTTTGGAAAAGAATACATGAGCATTTTTTCACAATACATGATCATAACCTTTTCATGTACAACTATGTTTTAAAAATGCACGAACAATTTATTCAAAATACACATTAATTCTTATATGTGATATTTATTTATTTTCAACATGAACAGAATTTTATAAATACTTTATATGACATTATTAACAAAAAAGAAATCAATTGTACATATTTTATGGGCTTCAATGGCGATGCTCGCGGACGTCGCTACCTTATTGAGTGTGTCTTTTGAGGCGCCATGCTCACTCCTCCGCCCTAGCAAGTCGGAATGGAGCTTATAAGATCATCCAGGGGTCAAGATAGTGGCACTTGTGGTTGTCTATCATCATCACCAAAAAGACAGTTAAAGGTGGTTATCTTGTGAGATTTACTGACCAATTTCCTAACAATAACCGTAGGGAAATTATCTTCCCAACAACTAGACATGAGAGCTTTTCCAAGGTGGGCGAGAAAGCTTATTAGACCAAGTATACTTGCCCCCACTAATATGAATTTATAATATCATTGAATAAGTGAAAGGAATGATTCTAATGCATTTTCTTATATTCCTCCCCACAATGTCTCAAAAAATTAAAATCTCCCATGAAATATAGGGGACATTCATGTTGCTACAAAAGGAAGTCAGTCTACGCAAAAATTATTCTTTAAATTCCTCATGATGTGAGCCATAAACCACAAGGGGGCGCCCTTTTTTTAACATCCCACAAATTAATCTACACCACATGTTTTTCCAGAGAACGGGATAAAAATTCCAGAGTTTCCATTTAGTACCACACATGATGCCATCAGCTTTCCCAACAAATGGTGATCAAGTCCAAGAAAATATGTCATAGGGCCTGGATTCCGACAAATGGCTTGAGGCCATGAAATGTGAGATATGATCCATGTATGAAAATAAAGTATGAAGTTTGGTGGACTTACCCATGACCGACAGGCCATTGAGAACAAATTGATTTTTAAGAAGAAGACAGACACTAATGGTAATATCACCATCTATAAAGCTCGACTTGTCGCAACGGGTTTCCGACAAGTTCAAGAGGTTGACTACGATGAGACTTTCTCACCCGTAGCGATGCTGAAGCCTGTTAGAATTATGTTAGCAATTGCCACATATTTCGATTATGAGATCTAGCAAATGGACGTTAAAACAACATTCCTTAACGGTTTCCTTAAGGAAGAGTTGTATATGATGCAACCAGAAGGTTTTGTCGATCGTAAGGGTGCTAATAATGTATGCAGGCTCCAATAATCCATCTATGGACTGGTGCATGCATCTCGGAGTTGGAATATACGCTTTGATGAGGTGATCAAAACTTTTAGTTTTATACAAACTTACGGAGAAGTTTTTATTTACAAGAAAGTGAGTGGGAGCTCTGTAGCATTTCTAATACTGTATATGGATGGCATATTATTGATTGGAAATGATATAGAATTTCTAGAAAGCATACAGGGTTATTTGAACAAGAGTTTTTCAATGAAAGACCTGGGTGAAGCTGCTTACATATTGTGCATCAAGATCTATAGAGATAGATCAAGATGCCTGATAGGACTTTCACAAAACACATACCTTGACCAGATTTTGAAGAAGTTCAAAATGAACCAGTCAAAGAAGGGGTTCTTGCCTGCGTTGCAAGGTGTGAAGTTGAGTAAGACTCAAAGCCCGACCACGACAGAAGAAAGAGAAAAGATGAAAGTCGTCCCTTATGCATCGGCCATAGAATCTATAATGTATGTCATGGTGTGTACCAAACCTGATGTGTGCCTCGCCATAAGTCGGGCAGGTAGGTACCAGAGTGATCCGGGAGTAGATCATGGAACAACAGTCAAAAATAACCTTGAATACCTTTTTTTGCGAATGAATTAACTTAAGTGCCTAAAGAGGAGTAAGGACATGTTTCTCGTTTATGGAGGTGATGAAGAGCTCGTCGTAAAGAGTTACTTCAATGTAGCTTTGACACTGATCCGGATGACTCTAAGTCACAAACCGAATACATATTTATTCTGAATGGTGGAATAGTCAGTTGGTCTCTAAGTCACAAACCAGATACATATTTATTCTGAATGGTGGAGCAGTCAGTTGGTGCAGTTTCAAGCAAAGCGTCATGATACGTCTCCAACGTATTTATAATTTTGTACTGTTTCATGCTATTATAGTATCAGTTTTGGATGTTTTATATGCAATTATGTGTAATTTTATATCATTTTTTGGACTAACCTATTAACCTAGTACCCGGTGCTAGTTGTTGTTTTTTGCTTGTTTTTGGCTTTTCAGAAAATCAACATCAAACAGAGTCCAAACGGAAAAAACTTTGGATCATTTTTTATAGAGCACATGGGACCCACAAAGGTTCGGGAGAAGACCTGAGGAGTCACACAAAAGCGACAAGCTCAGGGGGCCCCCAGGCTTGTGGGTCCCTCGTGGCACCTCCCGGCCTAATTCCACCTCTATAAATTCCCAAATATTCGCAATACATCACGGAGCCACCCGAAACGCTTTTTCCGCCGCCGCAAGTTTCTGTTTTTCCACAACCCAGTCAGCAGGCCTTTTCTAGCACTTTCTGGAGAGGGAATAGATCATGGAGGGCTTCTACTGTTGGGGAACGTAGTAATTTCAAAAAATTGCCTACGCACACGCAAGATCATGGTGATGCATAGCAACGAGAGGGGAGAGTGTCGTCTCGTACCCTCGTAGACCGTAAGCGGAAGCGTTATGAAAACGCGGTTGATGTAGTCGTACGTCTTCACGATTGACCGATCCTCAGTACCGAACGTACGGCACCTCCGCGTCCAGCACACGTTCAGCTCGGTGACGTCCCGCGAACTCACGATCCAGTAGAGCTTCGGGGAAGAGCTTCGTCGGCACGATGGCGTGGTGACGGTGTTGATGAAGCTACCGACGCAGGGCTTCGCCTAAGCTTCACTACGATATGACCGAGGTGGATTATGGTGGAGGGAGGGCACCACACACGGCTAAGAGAGATCAATGATCAACTTGTGTGTCTATGGGGTGCCCCCTGGCCACGTATATAAAGGATGGAGGGAGGAGGAGGCCGGCCCTCACAGGGCACGCCCAAGTGTGGAGTCCTACTAGGACTCCCTAGTCCTAGTAGGATTCCACCTCCCACATGGAATAGTAAAAAAGGAAGGGAGAAGGAGAAGGAAGGGGGCGCCCCCCTCCCTAGTCCAATTCGGACCAGTCCATGGGGAGGGGTGCGGCCACCCTTTGAGGCCTTTCTCTCCTTTCCCGTATGGCCCATTAAGGCCCAATACGAATTCCCGTAACTCTCCGGTACTCAGAAAAATACCCGAATCACTCGGAACCTTTCCGATGTCCGAATATAGTCGTTCAATATATCGATCTTTACGTCTCGGCCATTTCGAGACTCCTCGTCATGTCCCCGATCAAATCCGGGACTTCGAACTACCTTCGGTACATCAAAACACATAAACTCATAATACAAATCGTCACCGAACTTTAAGCGTGCGGACCCTACGGGTTCAAGAACTATGTAGACATGACCGAGACACGCCTCCGGTCAATAACCAATAGCGGAACCTGGATGCTCATATTGGCTCCTACATATTCTACGAAGATCTTTATCGGTCAAACCACATAACAAGATACATTGTTCCTTTGTCATCAGTAAGTTACTTGCCCGAGATTCGATCGTTGGTATCTCAATACCTAGTTCAATCTCATTACTGGCAAGTCTCTTTACTCGTTCCGTAATACATCATCCCGCAACAACTCATTAGTTGCATTGCTTGCAAGGCTTATAGTGATGTGCATTACCGAGAGGGCCCAGAGATACCTCTCCGACAATCGAAGTGACAAATCCTAATATCGATCTATGCCAACTCAACAAGTACCATCGGAAACACCTGTAGAGCACCTTTATAATCACCCAGTTACGTTGTGACGTTTGGTAGCACACAAATTGTTCCTCCGGTATTCGGGAGTTGCATGATCTCATAGTCATAGGAACATGTATAAGTTATGAAGAAAGCAATAGCAACATACTAAACGATCAAGTGCTAAGCTAATGGAATGGGTCAAGTCAATCACATCATTCTCTAATGATGTGATCCCGTTAATCAAATGACAACTCATGTCTATGGCTAGGAAACTTAACCATCTTTGATTCAACGAGCTAGTCAAGTAGAGGCATACTAGTCACACTTAGTTTGTCTATATATTCACACATGTACTAAGTTTCCGGTTTAATACAATTCTAGCATGAATAATAAACATTTATCATGATATAAGGAAATATAAATAACAACTTTATTATTGCCTCTAGGGCATATTTCCTTCAGTCTCCCACTTGCACTAGAGTCAATAATCTAGCTCACATCGCCATGCGATTTAATACCAATAGTTCACATCACTATGTGATTAACACCCATAGTTCACATCGTCATGTGACCAACACCCAAAGGGTTTACTAGAGTCAATAATCTAGTTCACATCGCTATGTGATTAACACCCAAAGAGTACTAAGGTGCAATCATGTTTTGTTTGTGAGAAAAATTTAGTCAATGGGTCTGTCATATTCAGAGCCGTATCTATTTTGCAAATATTCTATGTCTTCAATACTCTGCACGGAGCTACTCTAGATAATTGCTCCCACTTTCAATATGTATCCAAATTGAGACTTAGAGTCATCTGGATTGGTGAAAAAACTTGCATCGACGTAACCCTTTACGACGAACCTTTTGTCACCTCCATAATCGAGAAACATATCCTTATTTCACTAAGGATAATTTTGACCGCTGTCCAGTGATCTACTCCTAGATCACTATTGTACTCCCTTGCCAAACTCAGTGTAGGGTATACAATAGATCTAGTATACAGCATGGCATACTTTATAGAACCTATGGCTGAGGCATAGGTAATGACTTTCATTCTCTTTCTATCTTTTGCCATGGTCGGGCTTTGAGTCTTACTCAATTTCACACCTTGTAACACAGGCAAGAACTCTTTCTTTGACCGTTCCATTTTGAACTACTTCAAAATCTTGTCAAGGTATGTACTCATTGGAAAAACTTATCAAGCATCTTGATCTATCTCTATAGATCTTGATGCTCAATATGTAAGCAGTTTCACCGAGGTCTTTCTTTGAAAAACTCCTTTCAAATACTCCTTTATGCTTTCAAGAAAATTCTACATTATTTCCGATCAACAATATGTCATTCACATATACTTATCAGAAATGCTGTAGTGCTCCCACTCACTTTCTTGTAAATACAAGCTTCACCGCAAGTCTGTATAAAACTATATGCTTTGATCAACTCATCAAAGCGTGTATTCCAACTCCGAGATGCTTGCACCAGTCCATAGATGGATCGCTGGAGCTTGCACATTTTGTTAGCACCTTTAGGATCGGCAAAACCTTCTGGTTGCATCATATACAACTCTTCTTTAAGAAATCCATTAAGGAATGTAGTTTTTGACATCCATTTGCCAGATGTAAAAAATGTGGCAATTTGCTAACATGATTCAGACAGACTCAAGCATCGCTGCGAGTGAGAAAATCTCATCGTAGTCAACACCTTGAACTTTGTCAAAAACCTTTTTCGACAAGCCTAGCTTTGTAGATAGTAACACTACTAGCAGCGTCCATCTTCCTCTTGAAGATCCATTTATTTTCTATGGCTTGCCGATCATCGGGCAAGTCAACCAAAGTCCATACTTTGTTCTCATACATGGATCCCATCTCAGATTTCATGGCCTCAAGCCATTTCGCGGAATCTGGGCTCATCATCGCTTCCTCATAGTTCGTAGGTTCGTCATGGTCTAGTAACATGACCTCCAGAATATGATTACCGTACCACTTTGGTGCGGATCTTACTCTGGTTGACCAACGTGGTTCAGTAGTAACTTGATCTGAAGTTATATGATCATCATCATTAGCTTCCTCACTAATTGGTGTAGGAGTCACAGGAACTGATTTCTGCGATGAAATACTTTCCAATAAGGTAGCAGGTATAGTTACCTCATCAAGTTCTACTTTCCTCCCACTCACTTCTTTCGAGAGAAACTCCTTCTCTAGAAAGGATCCACTCTTAGCAATGAATGTCTTGCCTTCGGATCTGTGATAGAAGGTGTACCCAATTGTCTCCTTTGGGTATCATATGAAGACACATTTCTCCGATTTGGGTTTGAGCTTATCAGGATGAAACTTTTTCACATAAGCATCGCAACCCCAAACGTTAAGAAACGACAACTTGGGTTTCTTGCCAAACCACAGTTCATAAGGTGTCGTCTCAACGGATTTAGATGGTGCCCTATTTAACGTGAATGCAGTTGTCTCTAATGCATAACCCCAAAACGATAGTGGTAAATCGGTAAGAGACATCATAGATTGCACTATATCCAATGAAGCACGGTTATGACGTTCGGACACACCATTATGCTGTGGTGTTCCAGGTGGCATGAGTTTGTGAAACTATTCCACATTGTTTTAATTGAAGGCCAAACTCGTAACTCAAATATTTGCCTCTACGATCAGATCGTAGAAACTTTATTTTCTTGTTACGATGATTTTCCACTTCACTCTGAAATTATTTGAAGTTTACAAATGTTTCAGATTTATGTTTCATCAAGCAGATATACCCATATCTGCTCAAATCATCTGCGAAGTTCAGAAAATAACGATACCTGCCGCGAGCCTCAACACTCATCGGACTGCATACATCAGTATGCATTATTTCCAACAAGTTTGTTGCTCGCTCCATTGTTCCGGAAAACGGAGTCTTAGTCATCTTGCCCATGAGGCATGGTTCGCAAGCATCAACTGATTCATAATCAAGTGATTCCAAAAGCCCATCAGCATGGATTTTCTTCATGCGCTTTACACCAATATGACCTAAACGGCAGTGCCACAAATAAGTTGCACTATCATTATTAACTTTGCATCTTTCGGCTTCAATATTATATGAATATGTGTATCACTACGATTGAGATTGAATAAACCATTCACCTTGGGTGTATGACCATTGAAGGTTTTATTCATGTAAACAGAACAACAATTATTCTCTGACTTTAAATGAATAATCGTATTGCAATAAACATGATCAAATCATATTCGTGCTTAACGCAAACACCAAATAACAATTATTTAGGTTCGACACTAATCCTGAAAGTATAGGGAGTGTGCGATGATGATCATATCAATCTTGGAACCACTTCCAACACACATCATCACTTCACCCTTAACTAGTCTCTGTTCATTCTGCAACTCCCGTTTCGAGTTACTAATCTTAGCAACTGAACTAGTATCAAATACTGAGGGGTTGCTATAAACACTAATAAAGTACACATCAATAACATGTATATCAAATATACCTTTGTTCACTTTGCCATCCTTCTTATCCGCCAAATACTTGGGGCAATTCTGCTTCCAGTGACCAGTCCCTTTGCAGTAGAAGCACTTAGTCTCAGGCTTAGGTCCAGACTTGGGCTTCTTCACTTGAGCTGCAACTTGCTTGCCGTTCTTTTTGAAGTTCCCCTTCTTCCCTTTGCCCTTTTCTTGAAACTAGTGGTCTTGTCAACCATCAACACTTGATGCTTTTCTTGATTTCTACCTTCGTCGATTTCATCATCATGAAGAGCTTGGGAATTGTTTCCGTTATCCCTTGCATATTATAGTTCATCACGAAGTTCTAGTAACTTGGTGATAGTGACTAGAGAACACTGTCAATCACTATCTTATCTGGAAGATTAACTCCCACTTGATTCAAGTGATTGTAGTACTCACACATTCGGAGCACATGCTCACTAGCTGAGCTATTCTCGTCCAGCTTGTAGGCAAAGTACTTGTCAAAGGTCTCATACCTTTCGACATGGGCATGAGTCTGAAATACTAATTTCAACTCTTGGAACATCTCATATGCTCCGTGGCGTTCAAAACGTCTTTGAAGCCCCGATTCTAAGCCGTAAAGCATGGTGCACTAAACTATCAAGTAGTCATCATATCGAGCTTGTCAAACGTTCATAACATCTGCATCTGCTCCTGCAATCGGACTGTCACCTAGCGGTGCATCAAGGACATAATTCTTCTGTGCAGCAATGAGGATAATCCTCAGATCACGGATCCAATCCTCATCATTGCTAATAACATCTTTCAACTTAGTTTTTCTCTAGGAACATATCAAAAATAAACGGGGAGCTACATCGCGAGCTATTGATCTACAACATAGTTATGCAAATACTATCAGGACTAAGTTCATGATAAATTAAAGTTCAATTAATCATATTACTTAAGAACTCCCACTTATATATACATCCCTCTAATCATCTAAGTGATCACGTGATCCATATCAACTAAACCATAACCGACCATCACGTGAAATGGAGTAGTTTTCAATGGTGAACATCACTATGTTGATCATATCTACTATATGATTCACGCTCGACCTTTCGGTCTCAGTGTTCCGAGGCCATATCTATATATGCTAGGCTCGTCAAGTTTAACCCGAGTATTCTGCGTGTGCAAAAACTGGCTTGCACCCATTGTATAAGAACGTTGAGCTTATCACACCCGATCATCACGTGGTGTCTCGGCACGATGATCTTTTGCAACGGTGCATACTCAGGGAGAACACTTGTACCTTGAAATTTTTAGTGAGAGATCATCTTATAATGCTACCGTCAATCAAAGGAGAATAAGATGCCTAAAGGATAAACATCACATGCAATAAATATAAGTGATATGATATGGCCATCATCATCTTGTGCCTTTGATCTCCATCTCCAAAGCACTGTCATGATCACCATCGTCACCGGTGCGACACCTTGATCTCCATCGTAGCATCGTTGTCGTCTCGCCAACTATTGCTTCTACGACTATCGCTATCGCTTAGTGATAAAGTAAAGCGATTACAGGGCGATTACATTGCATACAATAAAGCGACAACCATATGGCTCCTGCCAGTTGCCGATAACTCTGTTACAAAACATGATGATCTCATACAAAAAAATATAGCATCATGTCTTGACCATATCACATCACAACATGCCCTACAAAAACAAGTTAGACGTCCTCTACTTTGTTGTTGCAAGTTTTACGTGGCTGCTACGGGCTGAGCAAGAACCGTTCTTACCTATGCATCAAAACCACAACGATAGTTCATCAAGTTAGTGCTGTTTTAACCTTCACAAGGACCGGGTGTAGTCACACTCGGTTCAACTAAAGTTGGAGAAACTGACACCCACCAGCCACCTGTGTGCAAAGCACGTCGGTAGAACCAGTCTCGCGTAAGCGTACGCGTAATGTCGGTCCGGGCCGCTTCATCCAACAATACCGCCGAACCAAAGTATGACATGCTGGTAAGCAGTATGACTTGTATCGCCCACAACTCACTTGTGTTCTACTCGTACATATAACATATACGCATAAACCTGGCTCGGATGCCACTTTTGGGGAACGTAGTAACTTCAAAAAAAATCCTACGCACACGCAAGATCATGGTGATGCATAGCAACGAGAGGGGAGAGTGTCGTCTACGCACCCTCGTAGACCATAAGCGGAAGCGTTATGACAACGCGGTTGATGTAGTCGTACGTCTTCACGATCGTCTGATCCTCAGTACCGAACGTATGGCACCTCTACGTTCAGCACACGTTCAGCTCGGTGACGTCCCGCGAACTCACGATCCGGTAGAGCTTCGGGGAAGAGCTTCGTCAGCACGACGGCGTGGTGTTGGTGTTGATGAAGCTACCGACGCAGGGCTTCGCCTAAGCACCGCTACGATATGACCGAGGTGGATTATGGCAGAGGGAGGGCACCGCACACGGCTAAGAGAGATCAATGTGTTGGAATCGTAGCATAATTTAAAATTTTCCTACATTCACCAAGATTCATCTATGGAGTATACTAGCAACGAGGGGAAAGGAGTGCATCTACATACCCTTGTAGATCGCGAGCGGAAGCGTTCCAATGAACGTGGATGACGGAGTCGTACTCGCCGTGATTCAAATCACCGATGACCGAGTGCCGAACTGACGGCACCTCCGCGTTCAACACACGTACGGTGCAGCGACGTCTCCTCCTTCTTGATCCAGCAAGGGGGAACGAGAGGTTGATGGAGATCCAGCAGCACGACGGCGTGGTGGTGGATGTAGCGGGATGCCGGCAGGGCTTCGCCGAGCTTCTACGAGAGAGAGAGGTGTAGCAGGGGAGGAGGGAGGCGCCCAAGGCTCAGCTATTTCTGCCCTACCTCCCCCCTATATATAGGCCACCTGGGAGGGGGGGCGCCGGCCAAAACCCCATCTGGTGGGGGGGGGGCGGCCAGGGGGGTGCCTTGCCCCCCAAGGCAAGTGGGGCGCCCCCTTGCCCTAGGGTTTCCAACCCTAGGCGCAGGGGGGAGGCCCATGGGGGGACGCCCAGCCCACTAGGGGCTGGTTCCCTTCCCACTTCAGCCCACGGGGCCCTCCCGGATAGGTGGCCCCACCCGGTGGACCCCCGGGACCCTTCCGGTGGTCCCGGTACAATACCGGTAACCCCCGAAACTTTCCCGGTGGCCGAAACTTGACTTCCTATATATAATTCTTCACCTCCGGACCATTCCGGAACTCCTCGTGACGTCCGGGATCTCATCCGGGACTCCGAACAACTTTCGGGTTTCCGCATACACATATCTCTACAACCCTAGCGTCACCGAACCTTAAGTGTGTAGACCCTACGGGTTCGGGAGACATGCAGACATGACCGAGACGCCTCTCCGGTCAATAACCAACAGAGGGATCTGGATACCCATGTTGACTCCCACATGTTCCACGATGATCTCATCGGATGAACCACGATGTCGAGGATTCAATAAATCCCGTATACAATTCCCTTTATCAATCGGTATGTTACTTGCCCGAGATTCGATCGTCGGTATCCCAATACCTTGTTCAATCTCGTTACCGGCAAGTCTCTTTACTCGTACCACAATGCATGATCCCGTGACTAACGCCTTAGTCACATAGAGCTCATTATGATGATGCATTACCGAGTGGGCCCAGAGATACCTCTCCGTCACACGGAGTGACAAATCCCAGTCTCGATCCGTGCCAACCCAACAGACACTTTCGGAGATACCCGTAGTGCACCTTTATAGTCACCCAGTCACGTTGTGACGTTTGGCACACCCAAAGCACTCCTACGGTATCCGGGAGTTGCACGATCTCATGGTCTAAGGAAAAGATACTTGACATTGGAAAAGCTCTAGCAAACGAAACTACACGATCTTTTATGCTATGCTTAGGATTGGGTCTTGTCCATCACATCATTCATCTAATGATGTGATCCCGTTATCAATGACATCCAATGTCCATAGTCAGGAAACCATGACTATCTGTTGATCAATGAGCTAGTCAACTAGAGGCTTACTAGGGACGGGTTGTGGTCTATGTATTCACACATGTATTACGATTTCCGGACAATACAATTATAGCACGAACAATAGACAATTACCATGAACAAAGAAATATAATAATAACCATTTATTATTGCCTCTAGGGCATATTTCCAACAGTCTCCCACTTGCACTAGAGTCAATAATCTAGTTACATTGTGATGAATCGAACACCCATTGCGTCCTGGTGTTGATCATGTTTTGCTCTAGGGAGAGGTTTAGTCAACGGATCTGCTACATTCAGGTCCGTATGTACTTTACAAATATCTATGTCTCCATTTTGAACACTTTCACGAATGGAGTTGAAGCGACGCTTGATATGCCTGGTCTTCCTATGAAACCTGGGCTCCTTCGCAAGTGCAATAGCTCCAGTGTTGTCACAGAAGAGAGTCATCGGGCCCGACGCATTGGGAATCACCCCTAGGTCGGTAATGAACTCCTTCATCCAGACTGCTTCCTGTGCTGCCTCCGAGGCTGCCATGTACTCCGCTTCACATGTAGATCCCGCCACGACGCTTTGCTTGCAACTGCACCAGCTTACTGCTCCTCCATTCAAAATATACACGAATCCGGTTTGTGACTTCGAGTCATCCAGATCTGTGTCGAAGCTAGCGTCGACGTAACCCTTTACGACGAGCTCTTCGTCACCTCCATAAACAAGAAACATATCATTAGTCCTCTTCAGGTACTTCAGGATATTCTTGACCGCTGTCCAGTGTTCCATGCCGGGATTACTTTGGTACCTTCCTACCAAACTTACGGCAAGGTTTACATCAGGTCTGGTACACAGCATGGCATACATAATAGACCCTATGGCCGAGGCATAGGGGATGACACTCATCTTTTCTATATCTTCTGCCGTGGTCGGGCATTGAGCCGTGCTCAATTGCACACCTTGCAATACAGGCAAGAACCCCTTCTTGGACTGATCCATATTGAACTTCTTCAATATCTTGTCAAGGTATGTACTCTGTGAAAGACCAATGAGGCGTCTTGATCTATCTCTATAGATCTTGATGCCTAATATATAAGCAGCTTCTCCAAGGTCCTTCATTGAAAAACACTTATTCAAATAGGCCTTTATACTTTCCAAGAATTCTATATCATTTCCCATCAATAGTATGTCATCCACATATAATATGAGAAATGCTACAGAGCTCCCACTCACTTTCTTGTAAACACAGGCTTCTCCATAAGTCTGTGTAAACCCAAACGCTTTGATCATCTCATCAAAGCGAATGTTCCAACTCCGAGATGCTTGCACCAGCCCATAGATTGAGCGCTAGAGCTTGCATACTTTGTTAGCATTCTTAGGATCGACAAAACCTTCCGGCTGCATCATATACAACTCTTCCTTAAGGAAGCCGTTAAGGAATGCTGTTTTGACGTCCATCTGCCATATCTCATAATCATAGTATGCGGCAATTGCTAACATGATTCGGACGGACTTCAGCTTCGCTACGGGTGAGAAAGTCTCATCGTAGTCAACCCCTTGAACTTGTCGATAACCCTTAGCGACAAGTCGAGCTTTGTAGATGGTCACATTACCATCCGCGTCTGTCTTCTTCTTAAAGATCCATTTGTTTTCTATGGCTCGCCGATCATCGGGCAAGTCAGTCAAAGTCCATACTTTGTTTTCATACATGGATCCTATCTCAGATTTCATGGCTTCTAGCCATTTGTCGGAATCCGGGCCCGCCATCGCTTCTTCATAGTTCGAAGGTTCACCGTTGTCTAACAACATGATTTCCAGGACAGGGTTGCCGTACCAGTCTGGTGCGGAACGTGTCCTTGTGGACCTACGAAGTTCAGTAGTAACTTGATCCGAAGCTTCATGATCATCATCATTAACTTCCTCCCCAGTCGGTGTAGGCACCACAGGAACATTTTCTCGCGCTGCGCTACTTTCCGGTTCGGAAGGGGTGACTATCACCTCATCAAGTTCCACTTTCCTCCCACTCAATTCTTTCGAGAGAAACTCCTTCTCTAGAAAGGACCCGTTCTTGGCAACGAAGATCTTGCCTTCGGTTCTAAGGTAGAAGGTATACCCAATAGTTTCCTTAGGGTATCCTATGAAGACGCATTTTTCCGACTTGGGTTCGAGCTTTTCAGGTTGAAGTTTCTTGACATAAGCATCGCATCCCCAAACTTTTAGAAACGACAGCTTAGGTTTCTTTCCAAACCATAATTCATACGGTGTCATCTCAACGGATTTCGACGGAGCCCTATTTAAAGTGAATGCGGCAGTCTCTAAAGCATAGCCCCAAAATGAGAGCGGTAAATCGATAAGAGACATCATAGATCGCACCATATCCAATAGAGTGCGATTACAACGTTCGGACACACCGTTTCGCTGAGGTGTTCCAGGCGGCGTGAGTTGTGAAACTATTCCACATTTTCTTAAGTGTGCCCCAAACTCGTGACTTAAATATTCTCCACCACGATCTGATCGTAGGAATTTTATTTTTCTGTCACGTTGATTCTCAACCTCACTCTGAAATTCCTTGAACTTTTCAAAGGTTTCAGACTTGTGTTTCATTAGGTAGACATACCCATATCTACTTAAGTCATCAGTGAGAGTGAGAACATAACGATATCCTCCGCGAGCCTCAACACTCATTGGACCGCACACATCGGTATGTATGATCTCCAATAAGTTGGTTGCTCGCTCCACTGTTCCGGAGAACGGAGTCTTGGTCATCTTACCCATGAGGCATGGTTCGCACGTACAAATGATTCGTAATCAAGAGACTCCAAAAGTCCATCTGCATGGAGCTTCTTCATGTGCTTGACACCAATGTGACCAAGGCGGCAGTGCCACAAGTATGTGGGACTATCGTTATCAACTTTACATCTTTTGGTATTCACACTATGAACATGTGTAACATCACGTTCGAGATTCATCAAGAATAAACCATTAACCAGCAGGGCATGACCATAAAACATATCTCTCAAATAAATAGAACAACCATTATTCTCGGATTTAAATGAGTAGCCATCTCGAATTAAACGAGATCCAGATACAATGTTCATGCTCAAAGCTGGTACTAAATAACAATTATTGAGGTTTAAAACTAATCCCGTAGGTAGATGCAGAGGTAGCGTGCCGACGGCGATCACATCGACCTTGGAACCATTCCCGACGCGCATCGTCACCTCGTCCTTCGCCAGTCTCCGTTTATTCCGTAGTTCCTGTTTTGAGTTACAAATATGAGCAACCGCACCAGTATCAAATACCCAGGAGCTACTACGAGTACTGGTAAGGTACACATCAATTACATGTATATCACATATACCTTTGGTGTTGCCGGCCTTCTTGTCCGCTAAGTACTTGGGGCAGTTCCGCTTCCAGTGACCACTTCCCTTGCAATAAAAGCACTCAGTTTCAGGCTTGGGTCCATTCTTTGACTTCTTCCCAGTAACTGGCTTACTGGGCGCGGCAACTCCCTTGCCGTCCTTCTTGAAGTTCTTCTTACCCTTGCCCTTCTTGAATTTAGTGGTTTTATTCACCATCAACACTTGATGTTCTTTTCTGATCTCCACCTCTGCCGATTTCAGCATTGAATATATCTCAGGAATGGTCTTTTCCATCCCCTGCATATTGAAGTTCATCACAAAGCTCTTGTAGCTTGGTGGAAGCGACTGAAGGATTCTGTCAATGACCGCGTCATCCGGGAGATTAACTCCCAGCTGAGTCAAGCGGTTGTGCAACCCAGACATTCTGAGTATGTGCTCACTTACAGAACTATTTTCCTCCATTTTACAGCTGAAGAACTTGTCGGAGACTTCATATCTCACGACCCGGGCATGAGCTTGGAAAACTAATTTCAACTCCTCGAACATCTCATATGCTCCATGTTTCTCAAAACGCTTTTGGAGACCCGGTTCTAAGCTGTAAAGCATGCCGCACTGAACGAGGGAGTAATCATCAGCACGCTGCTGCGAAGCGTTCATAACGTCTTGGTTCTCTGGGATTGGTGCATCACCTAGCTGTGCTTCTAAGACATAATCTTTCTTGGCTACTATGAGGATGATCCTCAGGTTCCGGACCCAGTCCGTATAGTTGCTGCCATCATCTTTCAGCTTGGTTTTCTCTAGGAACGCGTTGAAATTGAGGACAATGTTGGCCATTAGATCTACAAGACATAGTGTAAAGGTTTTAGACTAAGTTCATGATATTAAGTTCATCTAATCAAATTATTTAATGAACTCCCACTCAGATAGACATCCCTCTAGTCATCTAAGTGAAACATGATCCGAGTTAACTAGGCCGTGTCCGATCATCACGTGAGACGGACTAGTCAAGATCGGTGAACATCTCCATGTTGATCGTATCTTCTATACGACTCATGCTCGACCTTTCGGTCCTCCGTGTTCCGAGGCCATGTCTGTACATGCTAGGCTCGTCAAGTCAACCCAAGTGTATTGCGTGTGTTCCGAGGCCATGTCTGTACATGCTAGGCTCGTCAACACCCGTTGTATTCGAACGTTAGAATCTATCACACCCGATCATCACGTGGTGCTTCGAAACAACGAACCTTCGCAATGGTGCACAGTTAGGGTGAACACTTTCTTGAAATTATCATAAGGGATCATCTTACTTACTACCGTCGATCTAAGCAAATAAGATGCAAAAACATGATAAACATCACATGCAATCAAATAGTGACATGATATGGCCAATATCATTATGCTCCTTTGATCTCCATCTTCGGGGCACCATGATCATCTTCGTCACCGGCATGACACCATGATCTCCATCATTGTGTCTTCATGAAGTCGTCACGCCAACGATTACTTCTACTTCTATGGCTAACGCGTTTAGCAACAAAGTAAAGTAATTTACATGGCGTTATTAATGACACGCAGGTCATACAAAATAATAAAGACAACTCCTATGGCTCCTGCCGGTTGTCATACTCATCGACATGCAAGTCGTGATTCCTATTACAAGAATATGATCAATCTCATACATCACATATATCATTCATCACATCTTCTGGCCATATCACATCACATAACACATGCTGCAAAAACAAGTTAGACGTCCTCTAATTGTTGTTGCAAGTTTTTACGTGGTTTGTAGGTTTCTAGCAAGAACGTTTCTTACCTACGTATGACCACAACGTGATTTGCCAATTTCTATTTACCCTTCATAAGGACCCTTTTCATCGAATCCGTTCCGACTAAAGTAGGAGAGACAGACACCCGCTAGCCACCTTATGCATCTAGTGCATGTCAGTCGGTGGAACCTGTCTCACGTAAGCGTACGTGTAAGGTCGGTCCGGGCCGCTTCATCCTACAATGCCGCCGAAACAAGAAATGACTAGTAGCGGCAAGAAGAATTGGCAACATCAACGCCCACAACTTCTTTGTGTTCTACTCGTGCATAGTAACTACGCATAGGCCTGGCTCATGATGCCACTGTTGGGATCGTAGCATAGTTTAAAATTTTCCTACGTTCACCAAGATTCATCTATGGAGTATACTAGCAACGAGGGGAAAGGAGTGCATCTACATACCCTTGTAGATCGCGAGCGGAAGCGTTCCAATGAACGTGGATGATGGAGTCGTACTCGCCGTGATTCAAATCACCGATGACCGAGTGCCGAACGGACGGCACCTCCGCGTTCAACACACGTACGGTGCAGAGACGTCTCCTCCTTCTTGATCCAGCAAGGGGGAAGGAGAGGTTGATGGAGATCCAGCAGCACGACGGCGTGGTGGTGGATGTAGCGGGATGCCGGCAGGGCTTCGCCGAGCTTCTACGAGAGAGAGAGGTGTAGCAGGGGAGGAGGGAGGCGCCCAAGGCTCAGCTGTTGCTGCCCTCCCTCCCCCCTATATATAGGCCCCCTGCGAGGGGGGGGGGCGCTGGCCAAAACCCCATCTGGTGGGGGGGGGCGGCCAGGGGGGGTGCCTTGCCCCCAAGGCAAGTGGGGCGCCCCCTTGCCCTAGGGTTTCCAACCCTAGGCGCAGGGGGGAGGCCCATGGGGGGCTCCCAGCCCATTAGGGGCTGGTTCCCTTCCCACTTCAGCCCACGGGGCCCTCCGGGATAGGTGGCCCCACCCGGTGGACCCCCGGGACCTTCCGGTGGTCCCGGTACAATACCGGTAACCCCCGAAACTTTCCCGGTGGCCGAAACTTGACTTCCTATATATAATTCTTCACCTCCGGACCATTCCGGAACTCCTCGTGACGTCCGGGATCTCATCCGGGACTCCGAACAACTTTCGGGTTTCCGCATACACATATCTCTACAACCCTAGCGTCACCGAACCTTAAGTGTGTAGACCCTACGGGTTCGGGAGACATGCAGACATGACCGAGACGCCTCTCCGGTCAATAACCAACAGCGGGATCTGGATACCCATGTTGACTCCCACATGTTCCATGATGATCTCATCGGATGAACCACGATGTCGAGGATTCAATCAATCCCGTATACAATTCCCTTTATCAATCGGTATGTTACTTGCCCGAGATTCGATCGTCGGTATCCCAATACCTTGTTCAATCTCGTTACCGGCAAGTCTCTTTACTCGTACCGCAATGCATGATCCCGTGACTAACGCCTTAGTCACATAGAGCTCATTATGATGATGCATTACCGAGTGGGCCTAGAGATACCTCTCCGTCACACGGAGTGACAAATCCCAGTCTCGATCCGTGCCAACCCAACAGACACTTTCGGAGCGTAGTGCACCTTTATAGTCACCCAGTCACGTTGTGAAGTTTGGCACACCCAAAGCACTCCTACGGTATCCGGGAGTTGCACGATCTCATGGTCTAAGGAAAAGATACTTGACATTGGAAAAGCTCTAGCAAACGAAACTACACGATCTTTTATGCTATGCTTAGGATTGGGCCTTGTCCATCACATCATTCTCCTAATGATGTGATCCCGTTATCAATGACATCCAATGTCCATAGTCAGGAAACCATGACTATCTGTTGATCAACGAGCTAGTCAACTAGAGGCTTACTAGGGACGGGTTGTGGTCTATGTATTCACACATGTATTACGATTTCCGGACAATACAATTATAGCATGAACAATAGACAATTACCATGAACAAAGAAATATAATAATAACCATTTATTATTGCCTCTAGGGCATATTTCCAACACAATGATCAACTTGTGTGTCTATGGGGTGTCCCCTGGCCACGTATATAAAGGATGGAGGGAGGAGGAGGCCGGCCCTCACAGGGCGCGCCCAAGTGTGGAGTCCTACTAGGACTCCCTAGTCCTAGTAGGATTCCACCTCCCACATGAAATAGGAAAAAAGGAAGGGAGAAGGAGAAGGAAGGAAGGGGGCCCCCCCCTCCCTAGTCCAATTCGGACCAGTCTATGGGGAGGGGTGCGGCCACCCTTTGAGGCCTTTCTCTCCTTTCCCGTATGGCCAACTAAGGCCCAATACGAATTCCCGTAACTCTCCGGTACTCCGAAAAATACCCGAATCACTCGGAACCTTTCCGATGTCCGAATATAGTCATCCAATATATCGATCTTTACGTCTTGACCATTTCGAGACTCCTCGTTATGTCCCTGATCTCATCCGGGACTCCAAACTACCTTCGGTACATCAAAACACATAAACTCATAATACAAATCGTCACCGAACTTTAAGCGTGCGGACCCTACGGGTTCGAGAATTATGTAGACATGACTGAGACACGTCTCTGGTCAATAACCAATAGCAGAACCTGGATGCTCATATTGGCTCCTACATATTCTACGAAGATCTTTATCGGTCAAACCGCATAACAAGATACGTTGTTCCCTTTATCATCGGTACGTTACTTGCCCGAGATTCAATCGTTGGTATCTCAATACCTAGTTCAATCTCGTTACCGGCAAGTCTCTTTACTCGTTCCGTAATACATCATCCCGCAAATAACTCATTAGTTGCATTGCTTGCAAGGCTTATAGTGATGTGCATTACCGAGAGGGCCCAGAGATACCTCTCCGACAATCGGAGTGACAAATCCTAATCTCGATCTATGCCAACTCAACAAGTACCATCGGAGACACCTGTAGAGCACCTTTATAATCACCCAGTTACGTTGTGACGTTTGGTAGCACACAAAGTGTTCCTCCGGTATTCGGGAGTTGCATAATCTCATAGTCATAGGAACATGTATAAGTTATGAAGAAAGCAATAGCAACATACTAAACGATCAAGTGCTAAGCTAACGGAATGGGTCAAGTCAATCACATCATTCTCTAATGATGTGATCCCGTTAATCAAATGACAACTCATGTCTATGGCTAGGAAACTTAACCATCTTTGATTCAACGAGCTAGTCAAGTAGAGGCATACTAGTGACAATTAGTTTGTCTATATATTCACACATGTACTAAGTTTCCGGTTTAATACAATTCTAGCATGAATAATAAACATTTATCATGATATAAGGAAATATACATAACAACTTTATTATTGCCTCTAAGGCATATTTCCTTCATCTACATCATCCTTGTTGCCCTTTCGATGATGTGTGAGGAGTCTACCACAGACCTATGGGTCCATAGCTAGTAGTTAGATGGTTTCTTCTCTCTCTTTGATCTTCAATACAATGTTCTCCTTGATGTTCTTAGGGTTTTATTCGATGTAATCTTCTTTTGTAGTGTGTTTGTTGGGATCCGATGAATTGTAAGCTTATGATCAGATTATTCATGAATATTAATCGAGTCTTCTCTAAATTATTTTATGCATGATTATTATAACATTGTATTCACTACGAAAAAAGACATATCCGTGACATTTTGGGCCGAACGAAACTTTTCTGTCATGCTTATGACACTTCTATGACGATAATTTTGACAAAACCCGGTATCATCATAGATGTGGTGGGCTCCTACTTCTATGACAAAAAATCATGACAGAAAATGGCTTTTCGTCCTAGGCGGGCCGGAGACGCAGCTGCATGACATTCTTTGGGCTGTCCATGACGGAAAAAACCGTGGTAGAAGCGAGGGTGAGGAAAATATCGGGGAGTTCCCGGTTACGGTGGGTGGTCGGGGGCCGAGCGATGCGTGTTTCTCTCGTACACGTACGCGCGTGGGTGCGAGGCGTTGGGCTCTAACTGAACCCGAGTGAGGCATTCGCCTACTGAACCCGAGCGATTGCATTGTGGGCTAAGCGTTACTGAACCTGAGCGATCAATTGATCTGGCTGTTAACTGAACCCGATCGAGCGATTTCTTCGCTACTGCTGCTAACTGAAGCCGATCGAACCTGCTGCCTCTTCTTGAGCAGTGAGCGTTGTTGGCGGGTTGGATGAACAGTTCCCGGTGGGGGTTGGATGAATGATAACCCACAAGTATACGGGATCGCAACAGTTTTCGAGGGTAGAGTATTCAACCCAAATTTATTGATTCGACACAAGGGGAGCCAAAGAATATTCTCAAGTATCAGCAGTTGAGTTGTCAATTCAACCACACCTGGATAACTTAGTATCTGCAGCAAAGTATTTAGTAGCAAAGTAATATGGAAGTAACGATAACGGTGGCAAAAGTAACAGTGATAGTTTTGTAGTGATTGTAACAGTGGCAACGGTAAAGTAAATAAGCGAAGAACAATATGTGAAAAGCTCGTAGGCATTGGATCGGTGATGGAGAATTATGTCGCATGCGATTATTCATGCAACAGTTATAACATAGGGTGACACAAAACTAGCTCCAATTCATCAATGTAATGTAGGCATGTATTCCGAATATAGTCATACGTGCTTATGGAAAAGAACTTGCATGACATCTTTTGTCCTACCCTCCCGTGGTAGCGGGGTCCTATTGGAAACTAAGGGATATTAATGCCTCCTTTTAATAGAGTACCGAACCAAAGCATTAAAACATAGTGAATACATGAACTCCTCAAACTATGGTCATCACCGGGAGTGGTCTCGATTATTGTCACTTCGGGGTTGCCGGATCATAACACATAGTAGGTGACTATAGACTTGCAAGATAGGATCAAGAACTCACATATATTCATGAAAACATAATAGGTTCAGATCTGAAATCATGGCACTCGGGCCCTAGTGACAAGCATTAAGCATAGCAAAGTCATAGCAACATCAATCTCAGAACATAGTGGATACTAGGGATCAAACCTAACAAAACTAACTCGATTACATGATAAATCTCATCCAACCCATCACCGTCCAGCAAGCCTACGATGGAATTACTCACGCACGACGGTGAGCATCATGAAATTGGTGATGGAGGATGGTTGATGATGACAATGGCGACGGATTCCCCTCTCCGGAGCCCCGAACGGACTCCAGATCAGCCCTCCCGAGAGAGTTTAGGGCTTGGCGGCGGCTCCGTATTGTAAAACGTGATGAATCCTTCTCTCTGGTTTTTCTCCCCGAATGTGAATATATAGAGTGGGAGTTGAGGTCAGTGGAGCTCCAGGGGGCCCACGAGGCAGGGGGGCGCGCCCAGGGGGGTAGGAGCGCCCCCACCCTCGTGGACAGGGTGTGGGCCCCCTGGCCTTGATTCTTTTGCCAGTATTTTTTATTATTTCCAAAAATAATCTCCGTGAAGTTTCAGGTCATTCCGAGAACTTTTGTTTCTGCACAAAAATAACACCATTGCAATTCTGCTGAAAACAGCGTTAGTCCGGGTTAGTTCCATTCAAATCATGCAAGTAAGAGTCCAAAACAATGGCAAAAGTGTTTGGAAAAGTAGATACGACGGAGACGTATCAACTCCCCCAAGCTTAAACCTTTGCTTGTCCTCAAGCACTTCAGTTGATAAACTGAAAGTGATAAAGAAAAACTTTTACAAACTCTGTTTGCTCTTGTTGTTGTAAATATGTAAAGCCAACATTCAAGTTTTCAGCAAAGATTATGAACCAACCATATTCACAATAACATTTAGGTCTCATGTTTACTCATGTCAATGGCAAAATCAACTAGCGAGCAATAATAATAAATCTCGGATGACAACACTTTCTCAAAACAATCATAATATGATATAACAAGATGGTAACTTGCTATCCCTTTCTGAGACAGCAAAACATAAATGCAGAGCACCTTTAAAGATCAAGGACTGACTAAACATTGTAATTCATGGTAAAATACATCCAGTCATAGTCATACCTGATGACCCACAAGTATAGGGGATCTATCGTAGTCCTTTCGATAAGTAAGAGTGTCGAACCCAACGAGGAGCAGAAGGAAATGATAAGCGGTTTTCAGCAAGGTATTCTCTGCAAGCACTGAAATTATAGGTAACAGATAGTTTTGTGATAGGATAATTTGTAACGACCAACAAGTAACAAAAGTAAATAAAGTGCAGCAAGGTGGCCCAATCCTTTTTGTAGCAAAGGAAAAGCCTGGACAAACTCTTATATAGAGAAAAGCGCTCCCGAGGACACATGGGAATTATCATCAAGCTAGTTTTCATCACGTTCATATGATTCACGTTCGGTACTTTGATAATTTGATATGTGGGTGGACCGGTGCTTGGGTGCTGCCCTTACTTGGACAAGCATCCCACTTATGATTAACCTCTATTGCAAGCATCCGCAACTACAACAAAAGTATTAAGGTAAACCTAACCATAGCATGAAACATATGGATCCAAATTAGCCCCTTACGAAGCAACACATAAACTAGGGTTTAAGCTCTGTCACTCTAGCGACCCATCATCTACTTATTACTTCCCAATGCCTTCCTCTAGGCCCAAATAATGGTGAAGTGTCATGTAGTCGACGTTCACATAACACCACTAGAGGAGACACAACATACATCTCATTAAAATATCGAACGAATACCAAATTCACATGACTACTAATAGCAAAACTTCTCCCATGTCCTCAGGAACAAACATAACTACTCACAAAGAATATTCATGTTCATAATCAAAGGGGTATTAATATGCATATAGGATCTGAACATATGATCTTCCACCAAATAAACCAACTAGCATCAACTACAAGGAGTAATCAACACTACTAGCAACCTACAGGTACCAATCCCAGACTTAGAGACAAGAATTGGATACAAGAGATGAACTAGGGTTTGAGAGGAGATGGTGTTGGTGAAGATGTTGATGGAGATTGCCCTCTCCCGATGAGAGGAGCGTTGGTGATGACGATGGCGATGATTTCCCCCTCCCGGAGGGAAGTGTCCCCGGCAGAATAGCTCTGCCGGAGCCCTAGATTGGTTCCGCCAAGGTTCCGCCTCGTGGCGGCGGAGTCTCATCCCGAAAGCTTGCTTATGATTTTTCTTCGGGCGAAAGACTTCATATAGCAGAACATGGGCACCGGAGGGCCAACAGGGGGCCCACGAGGCAAGGGGGCGCGCCCAGGGGATAGGGCGCCCCCCCCACCCTCGTGGACAGGTGGAGGCCCCCCTGACGTATTTCTTCCGCTCAATATTTTTTATTATTTCCAAAAATAACTTTCATGGAGTTTCAGGACTTTTGGAGTTGTGCAGAATAGGTCTCTAATATTTGCTCCTTTTCCAGCCCAGAATTCCAGCTGCCGGCATTCTCCCTCCTTATGTAAACCTTGTAAAATAAGAGAGAATAGGGATAAGTATTGTGACATAATGTGTAATAACAGCCCATAATGCAATAAATATTGATATAAAAGCATGATGCGAAATGGACGTATCAACTCCCCCAAGCTTAGACCTCGCTTGTCGTCAAGCGGAAGCCGATAACGATAAATATGTCCACATGTTTAGAGGTAGAGGTGTCGATAAAATAAAATACGGACATGAGGGCATCATGATTATTCTCATAACAGCAACATATATGGATAATGTCATATGATTTCCTATGCTTAAGTATTTATCTATTCACAATGCAAAGTATGAATCAGAAACTTTATTGAGAACTAACAAACAATAATCTCAGTCATTGAAGCAATTGCAATTTATCATAACATCAGAAAGAGTCTATGTCAGAGCTTTCTAGCAAGTCCACATACTCAACTATCATTTAGTCTTTCATAATTGCTAACACTCACGCAATACTTGTGGTTACGGAGTTTTAATCGGACACAGAGAAAGACAGGGGCTTATAGTTTCGCCTCCCAACCTTTTACCTCAAGGGTAATGTCAACAATAATAATTCATGCTAACCTACATCCAATTAGATATATATATATATATCAGGATCTTTCCAACATCCTGTGCTTGCCAAAGGATAAAATGTAAAAAGGAAAGGTGAAGATCACCATGACTCTTGCATAAGGTAGAAGATAATAATAAAAGATAGGCCCTTCGCAGAGGGAAGCAGAGGTTGCCATGCGCTTTCAAGGTTGGATGCACAAAATCTTAATGCGAAAGAACGTCACTTTATATTGCCACTTGTGATATGAACCTTTATTATGCAGTCCGTCGCTTTTATTTCTCCCACATCACAAGATCGTATAAAGCTTATTTCCTCCACACCAATCAATCATACATATTTAGAGTGCAATTTTTATTGCTTGCACCGATGACAACTTACTTGAAGGATCTTACTCAATCCATAGGTAGATATGGTGGACTCTCATGGCAAAACTGGTTTAAGGGTTTTGGAAGCACAAGTAGTATCTCTACTTGGTGCAAAGAATTTGGCTAGCATGAGGGGGAAAGGCAAGCTCAACATGTTGGATGATCCATGACAATATACTTTATCTCAGATATAAGAAAACATAACCCATTACATTGTCTTCCTTGCCCAACATCAACTCTTTAGCATGTCATATTTTAATGAGTGCTCCCAATCATAAAAAGATGTCCAAGATAGTATATTTATATGTGAAACCTCTCTTTCTTTATTACTTCCTATTAATTGCCACGATGACCAAAGCTATGTTTGTCAACTCTCAACAATTTTTAATCATCATACTCTTTCTATGTGAAGTCATTACTCTTCATAAGATCAATATGATCTCTTTATTTGTTTTTATTCTTTTCTCTTTTCTTTTATTCACTCAAGATCATGGCAAAATAATCAAGCCCTTGACTCAACACTAATCTTTATTATATAGCTCACGGACTCGATTACATAGAGGGATCATAAAGCAAAACTCAAAACTAGATCATACCAAAACTTTATTCTACTAGATCAAGATACTACTAATAGGATCGAACTAAGAAAAACGGTAAAGATAGGAGTGTGATGGTGATACGATACCGGGGCATCTCCCCCAAGCTTGGCAGTTGCCAAGGGGAGTGCCCATACCCATGTGATTATATCTCCTTTGTTGGTGAAGGGATTGTTGATGATGTAGGCTTGTTGTCCATCTTCCAAGGCATAGGCTCACCATCATAGAAGGATGATCGAGTCTCTGGGATCCTTAAATCTGCAGCCAAACTCATCCTTTTGAATCTATATTCATACTCACAGTTTTGGTTTTGCAGGTCATAGATTTGGGCTTGGAGGTGCTCGATTTTCTCGTGGAGCTTGAAGATGGCCTCCCCAATGTCCTTGGCATCCAGCTTGTGGTTATTGGTGAACTCCGTGATCATTATGTGAATGGAGTCAAGTCCACGCTCCACCATCTCCTGGCACTTGAAAACTTGCTGCTCCATTGCTTCAAGCCTTGTCTCCATGCTTCCGGTCCTCCCTGGTCCCTCAACATCGCGGATGTGCAGCAACCCATCAAGCATCTCAATGGTTTGAGGGTGTTGCAGCACCTCCGCGAGGTAGGGGTTGATGACCTTCTCGAATAACTTGTCCTTGGTGGCGCTTGGAGACGTCATGATGATCTAGATCTGTCTGGAAAACAGCTCGAAACAAGAACAGAGGATAATTGCGTGATACGATGGTCAAAACCTTCGGGAGAATATATAATGAATTTTTACCGACCAAAATACGTAACGTGCAAGAAAACGGAGTCCGGAGAGCACACGAGGTGCCCACGAGGTAGGGGGGCGCGCCCTCCACCCTCGGGGAGGCCTCGTGTCCTTCCCGAACTGCTTCTTATTTTTCTATTTTTCTAAATATTCCAAAACGGAGAAAAAATGCCTTTAGAACTGTTTTGGAGTCGGTTTACTTACCGTACCACATACTTATTCCTTTTCGGAGTCTGAAACGTTCCGGAAAGTGTCCCTTATGTATTCCTCCGGGGTTACGGTTTCAATAACATTGGTTTCAACATTTATAGGATTACCTGAGATATTGTGTTTGATTCTTTGACCATTTACCACCTTCGAATTTGTGCCTTCGAAGTTGTTGATTTTTATGGCACCGGAACGATAGACCTCCTCGATAACGTAAGGACCTTCCCATTTAGAGAGAAGTTTTCCTGCAAAAAAACTTAAACGAGAGTTGTATAGCAATACATAATCACCTACATTAAACTCACGCTTTTGTATCCTTTTGTCATGCCACCTTTTAACTTTTTCTTTAAACAACTTGGCATTCTCATAGGCTTGGGTTCTCCATTCATCAAGTGAGCTAATGTCAAATAACCTCTTCTCACCGGCAAGTTTGAAATCATAGTTGAGCTCTTTAATAGCCCAATAAGCCTTATGTTCTAGTTCGAGGGGTAAGTGACATGCTTTTCCATAAACCAGAGACATACCATAGGATTTTTATATGCAGTTCTATAGGCCCATAATGCATCATCAAGTTTCTTGGACCAATTCTTTCTAGATCTATTGACAGTCTTTTGCAAAATTAATTTGAGCTCTCTATTACTCAATTCTACTTGACCGCTAGACTGTGGGTGATAAGGAGATGCAATTCTATGATTAACATCATATTTAGCAAGCATTTTTCGGAAAGCACCATGAATAAAATGTGAACCACCATCAGTCATTAAATATCTAGGGACTCCAAACCTCGGAAAAATAACTTCTTTAAGCATTTTAATAGAAGTGTTATGATCAGCACTACTGGTTGGAATAGCTTCCACCCACTTAGTAACATAATCAACAGCAACTAAAATATGTGTGTATCCATTAGAGGCAGGAAAAGGTCCCATATAATCGAAGCCCCGAACATCAAATGGTTCAATAACAAGTGAATAATTCATAGGCATTTCTTGACGTCTACTAATATTACCAATTCTTTGACATTCATCACAAGACAAGACAAACTTACGGGCATCCTTGAAGAGAGTAGGCCAATAAAAACCGGATTGCAATACCTTATGTGCAGTTCTATCTCCAGCGTGGTGTCCTCCATAAGCCTCGGAGTGACACTTGCGTAGGATCTGTTCCTGTTCATGCTCAGGTACACAACGTCTAATTACACCATCTACTCCTTCTTTATAAAGATGTGCGCCATCCCAAAAGTAATGTCTCAAGTCATAGAAAAACTTTTTCTTTTGTTGGTATGTGAAACTAGGTGGTATGAATTTAGCAATGATGTAATTAGCATAATCAGCATACCATGGAGCAGTACGAGAAGAATTTATGACATTTAGTTGCTCATCACGAAAGCTATCATCAATAGGTAGTGGGTCATCAAGAACATTTTCTAACCTAGACAAGTTGTCTGCAACGGGGTTCTCAGCTCCCTTTCTATCAATAATATGCAAATCAAATTCTTGTAACAAGAGAACCCATCTAATAAGTCTAGGTTTAGCATCTTTCTTTTCCATAAGATATTTAATAGCAGCATGATCCGTGTGAATAGTTACTTTAGAATCAACAATATAAGGTCTGAACTTATCACAAGCAAATACAACTGCTAAGAATTCTTTTTCAGTAGTAGCATAATTTCTCTGAGCATTGTCTAGAGTTTTACTAGCATATTGAATATTATTTAATTTCTTATCAACTCTTTGCCCTAGAACACCACCTACAGCACAATCACTAACATCACACATAATTTCAAAGGGTAAATTCCAATCAGGTGGTTGAACAATAGGTGCAGAGATCAATGCTTTCTTAAGTATTTCAAATGCTTCTACACAATCATCATCACAGACAAATGGTATATTTTTTTGTAATAAATTAGTCAGAGGCCGAGAAAATTTTGAGAAGTCCTTAATGAACCTCCTATAAAAATCGGCGTGACCGAGGAAACTTCTTATACCTTTGATGTCCTTGGGACATGGCATCTTTTCAATAGCATCAACCTTGGCTTTATCAACTTCAATACCTCTTTCAGAAACTTTATGCCCCAAGACGGTACCTTCATTAACCATAAAGTGGCACTTCTCCCAATTCAAGACAAGATTAGTTTCTTCACATCTCTGCAAAACTCGATCAAGGTTGCTCAAGCAATCATCAAAAGAGGATCCATAAACGGAGAAATTGTCCATGAAAACCTCACAAATCTTTTCACAAAAGTCAGAGAATATAGCCATCATGCATCTTTGAAAGGTAGCAGGTGCATTATATAAACCAAAAGGCATACGTCTATAAGCAAAAGTACCGAAAGGGCAAGTAAAAGGGGTTTTTGATTGATCATCGGCTGACACAAGTATTTGAGAGAAACCAGAATAACCATCTAGAAAGCAAAAATGTGTATGTTTAGATAATCTTTCTAGCATTTGATCGATAAAAGGTAAGGGGTAATGATCCTTTTTAGTAGCTTTATTTAGTTTGCGGAAATCAATTACCATCCTATAACCTGTAATAATTCTTTGCGGGATCAATTCATCTTTATCATTAGGAACGACAGTAATACCTCCCTTGTTAGGGACACAATGGACGGGACTTACCCACTGACTATCAGCAACGGGATAAATTATACCTGCCTCAAGGAGCTTTAGTATTTCCTTTCTTACCACTTCTTTCATTTTAGGATTCAGCCGTCGTTGGTGATCACGAAATGGTTTGGCATCTTTCTCCAAATTTATTTTGTGTTGACATAGAGTGGGACTAATGCCCTTAAGATCATCAAGTCCAATAGCAGCACGGTGCTTCTTCAGAGTTTTCAATAATCTCTCTTCTTCATGCTCTGAAAGGTTAGCACTAATAATAACAGGATATATCTTCTTTTCATCAAGATAAGCATATTTAAGAGTATCAGGCAACGGTTTAAGCTCAAACACGGGATCACCCTTGGGTGGAGGAGGATCCCCTAGGATTTCAACAGGCAAATTGTGTTTCAGTATGGGTTCCTGTTTAAAGAATACTTCATCTATCTCCCTTCTTTCCTTCATAAACATATCATTTTCATGGTCTAGCAAATATTGTTCTAAAGGATCACTAGGAGGTACGTCAATAGAAGGAAGACCAATAATTTCATCTTTACAAGGCAATTCCTCTTCACGGTGTTGTCTACGAAATTTAGAAAAGTTGAACTCATGAGACATATCACCTAGACCAATAGTAACAACATCCTTTTTGCAGTCTATCCTAGCATTAACAGTGTTCAAAAAGGGTCTACAAAATATAATGGGACAAAAGCTATCTTGTGGTGAACCAAGAACAAGAAAATCAGCAGGATATTTAGTTTTCCCACACAAGACTTCAACATCTCTAAAAATTCCCATTGGTGATATAGTATCTCTATTGGCAAGTTTAATTGTGACATCAATATCTTCTAACTCAGTAGGTGCAATATCATGCTTAATTTCTTTGTATAAGTCAATAGGTATTGCACTAGCACTAGCACCCATATCACACAAGCAATGATAACAAGGATCTCCTATTTAACAGAAATAACAGGCATGCCTACCACAGGTCTATGTTTATCTTTAGCACAAGGTTTGGCAATTCTGGCAGTTTCATCATGGAAATGAATAACATGCCCATCAATATTATTAGACAAGAGATCTTTAACAATAGCAATATTAGGTTCAACTTTAATTTTCTCAGGAGGTGTATAAGTTCTAATATTGCTTTTACGAACCACAGTTGAAGCTTTAGCATGATCCTTTATCCTAACAGGAAAAGGTGTTTTTTCAACATAAGAAGTAGGAACAATAGGATCATCATAAGTGATAGTCTTTTCTTCAACTTTAATAGGTGCAGCTACTTTTACTTCTATGGGAGGATGATATTTAAACCACTTCTCCTTAGGGAGATCAATATGAGCAGCAAAAGATTCACAGAAAGAGGCTACTATCTCAGAGTCAAGTCCATATTTAGTGCTAAATTTACGGAAAACATTGGTATCCATAAAAGATTTAACACAATCATACTTAGGTGTCATACCTGACTCCTTACCTTCATCGAGATCCCAATCTTCAGAGTTGCGTTTAATTCTTTCCAATAAATCCCATTTGAATTCAATAGTTTTCATCATAAAAGAGCCAGCACAAGAAGTATCGAGCATGGTGCGGTTGTTATCAGAAAGTCGGGCATAAAAACTTTGAATAATTATTTCTCTTGGGAGCTCATGATTGGGGCACGAATATAACATTGATTTAAGCCTCCCCCAAGCTTGAGCGATGCTTTCTCCTTCGCGAGGCCAAAAATTATATATATAATTGCGATCACGATGAACAAGATGCATAGGATAAAACTTCTGATGAAATTCCAATTTCAATCGTTTGTAGTTCCATGACCCCGTATCATCACATAGACTATACCATGTCAATGCATCTTCCTTCTAAGATAAAGGGAAGTCCTTCTTCTTAATAACATCATCGGGTATACCTGCAAGCTTAAATAATCCACAGACTTCATCCACATAGATTAGGTGCTCATCAGGATGCATTGTTCCATCTCCTGCAAAAGAATCGGCTAGCAGTTTTTCTAACATACCCGAAGGAATTTCAAAGTAGACATTTTCATTTTCAGTAGGTTCAGTAGGTTGAGGAGCAACTCTTTGCTCTACTGGTCGGGGTGAAGATATCCCGAACAAGCCCCTCAGAGGATTACTTTCCATAGTAACAAGTGACAGTAAATTTCAGCACACTATATAAATTTTTCCTACCAAATTCCACCTACCAAAGGCGCTTCACTCCCCGGCAACGGCGCCAGAAAAGAGTCTTGATGACCCACAAGTATAGGGGATCTATCGTAGTCCTTTCGATAAGTAAGAGTGCAGAACCCAACGAGGAGCAGAAGGAAATGATAAGCGGTTTTCAACAAGGTATTCTCTGCAAGCACTGAAATTATAGGTAACAGATAGTTTTGTGATAGGATAATTTGTAACGAGCAACAAGTAAAAAAAGTAAATAAAGTGCAGCAAGGTGGCCCAATCCTTTTTGTAGCAAAGGACAAGCCTGGACAAACTCTTATATAGAGAAAAGCGCTCCCGAGGACACATGGGAATTATCATCAAGCTAGTTTTCATCACGTTCATATGATTCGCGTTCGGTACTTTGATAATTTGATATGTGGGTGGACCGGTGCTTGGGTGCTGCCCTTACTTGGACAAGCAGCCCACTTATGATTAACCTCTATCGCAAGCATCCGCAACTACAACAAAAGTATTAAGGTAAACCTAACCATAGCATGAAACATATGGATCCAAATCAGCCCCTTACGAAGCAACGCATAAACTAGGGTTTAAGCTTCTGTCACTCTAGCAACCCATCATCTACTTATTACTTCCCAATGCCTTCCTCTAGGCCCAAATAATGGTGAAGTGTCATGTAGTCGGCGTTCACATAACACCACTAGAGGAGAGACAACATACATCTCATCAAAATATCGAACGAATACCAAATTCAAATAACTACTAATAGCAAGACTTCTCCCATGTCCTCAGGAACAAACGTAACTACTCACAAAGCATACTCATGTTCATAATCAGAGGGGTGTTAATATTCATATAGGATCTGAACATATGATCTTCCACCAAATAAACCAACTAGCATCAACTACAAGGAGTAATCAACACTACTAGCAACCTACAGGTACCAATCCCAGACTTAGAGACAAGAATTGGATACAAGAGATGAACTAGGGTTTGAGAGGAGATGGTGCTGGTGAAGATATTGATGGAGATTGCCCTCTCCCGATGAGAGGAGCGTTGGTGATGACAATGGCGATGATTTCCCCCTCCCGGAGGGAAGTGTCCCCGGCAGAACAGCTCTGCCGGAGCCCTAGATTGGTTCCGCCAAGGTTCCGCCTCGTGGCGGCGGAGTCTCGTCCCGAAAGCTTGCTTATGACGTTTCTTCGGACGAAAGACTTCATATAGCAGAAGATGGGCACCGGAGGGCCAACAGGGGGCCCACGAGGCAGGGGGCACGCCCAGGGGGGTAGGGCGCGCCCCCACCCTCGTGGACAAGTGGAGGCCCCCCCTGACGTATTTCTTCCGCTCAATATTTTTTATTATTTCCAAAAATAACTTTAGTGGAGTTTCAGGACTTTTGGAGTTGTGCAGAATAGGTCTCTAATATTTGCTCCTTTTCCAGCCCAGAATTCCAGCTGCCGGCATTCTCCCTCCTTATGTAAACCTTGTAAAATAAGAGAGAATAGGCATAAGTATTGTGACATAATGTGTAATAACAACCCATAATGCAATAAATATTAGGGATGGCAATGGGTAGGGTATGGGCGGGTACAACCTTCTTCTGCCCGAACCCATACCCACAGAAACCTTCTATACCCACCTGTTTCAATACCCACGGGCATAAATTGATACCCATGCCCATACCCATTGGGTATCCTATACCCAATGGGTATAATGTATGGCATTTAAATTTTTTAAATGTAGATAAATGAGTGTAAAATTCAAGTGATGATGGGCGAGCAGTATAGCATCGGCACGACCTCCTCCGGTGAGTGGCATCTTGGAGGAATCAAGCGAGTATGAGCAATGGTTAGTGGTAGACCGACGATGTGAGAGGCGGCAATGGGATTTGGGGATTGCTAGATCGACAGATGGATAGGTGTTCGATGATGATAAGTCGAGATTTCATCACTTCGAGGAGACACATATGACGTAGGAGTAGTGGCGAGCAAGTACCTATGGCCCTATGTGCTATGGCCGGTTTAGGTAATACAAGATTTAGGGTGGGCCATGAGAGTTGGATGTTGACTCCAGATATCGTAGGAGTCAGTTTCATTCCTTATCGTTTATGGGTACCACTGGGTTACCCATGGGTCCAGTTTCATACCCATGCCCTACCCATATATTTTGCGGGTATAGATACCCATTACCCATGGGTACAAAACCTCAGCAACTCTTGCCCATGCCCATTTTTTCGGGTAGGGTACCCGCGGGTACCCATACCCATGGGCAAAACTACCATCCCTAATAAATATTGATATAAAAGCATGATGCAAAATGGACGTATCAATACCCAATATAAATTAATAGTAATGGATGCAAATAACAGCGGTGCTCTCCAGCTGGTGCTTTTTAATAAGAGGGTGATGACTCAACATAAAAGTAAATAGATAGGCCCTTCGCAGAGGGAAGCAGGGATTTGTAGAGGTGCCAGAGCTCGGTTTTTGAAATAGAGATAAATAATATTTTGAGCGGTATACTTTCATTGTCAACATAACAACCAAGAGATGGCCATATCTTCCATGCTACACACATTATAGGCGGTTCCCAAACAGAACGGTAAAGTTTATACTCCCCCTCCACCAACAAGCATCAATCCATGGCTTGCTCGAAACAACGAGTGCCTCCAACTAACAACAGTCCCGGGGAGTTTTGTTTGCATTTATTTCGATTTGGTTTGCATAAAGCATGGGACTGGGCATCCCGGTGACCAGCCATTTTCTCGCGAGTGAGGAGCGGAGTCCACTCCTCTTGAGAATAACCCGCCTAGCATGGAAGATACAGACAACCCTAGTGATACATGAGCTATTCGAGCATACGAAACAGAATTTCATTTGAAGGTTTGGAGTTTGGCACATACAAATTTATTTGGAACGGCAGGTAGATACCGCATATAGGAAGGTATAGTGGACTCATATGGAATAACTTTGGGGTTTAAGGGATTGGATGCACAAGCAGTATTCCCGCTTAGTACAAGTGAAGGCTAGCAAAAGACTGGGAAGAGACCAACTAGAGAGCGACAACGGTCATGAACATGCATTAAAATTAATCAACATTGAGTGCAAGCATGAGTAGGATATAATCCACCATGAACATAAATATCGTGAAGGCTATGTTGATTTGTTTCAACTACATGCGTGAACATGTGCCAAGTCAAGTCACTCGAATCGTTCAAAGGAGGATACCACCCTATCATACCACATCACAACCATTTTAATAGCATGTTGGCACGCAAGGTAAACCATTATAAACTCCTAGCTAATTAAGCATGGCATAAGTAACTATAATCTCTAATTGTCATTGCAAACATGTTTATTCATAATAGGCTGAATCAGGAACGATGAACTAATCATATTTACAAAAACAAGAGAGGTCGAGTTCATACCAGCTTCTCTCATCTCAATCAGTCCATCGTATATCGTCATAATTGCCTTTCACTTGCACGACTGAACGATGTGAATAATAATAATAGTGCACGTGCATTGGACTAAGCTGGAATCTGCAGGCATTCAATAAACAGGAGAGGACAAGGCAATATGGGCTCTTGGTTAAATCAACAATAATGCATATAAGAGCCACTCCAACATTTTTATCATGGTCTTCTCCTATCGACCCCCAAAGAAAAAGAAAAGAAATAAAACTATTTACACGGGAAAGCTCCCAACAAGCAAAAGAAGAACAGGAAATCTTTTTGGGTTTTCTTTTAATTATTACTACTACAGCAAGAAAATAAACTAGCTAAAGGCTACTACTAATTTTTTAGTTTTTTTCTTAAGGTTTTTCAAACACACAAGAAGAAAGCAAAAAAAGGAAAATAAACTAGCATGGATAGTACCATGAAAAAGTATGAGCACCGACAACTAGCATGAGTGTGTGAATATCAATGTAATGTCGGTGAGAAATACGTACTCCCCCAAGCTTAGGCTTTTGGCCTAAGTTGGTCTATGGCCACGGCTGGCCTGGCGGATATCCAAAGTTGTAGTTGGGGTCGTACTGAGATGAAGCCTCAGGTTGCCACTGGCTGGCCATCTCCTCCGGATCCCACTGGTAAACAGACTGGCGCGAGGGAACAAATTGTGGTTCCGGATCTGGCTCTGTAGTTAAGGTGGGGTTCCGGTAGGCGTGAATGGCCTCCAGCGGAACAAGGTACTTGCCTGCAGATAAGTCAAACAAGGAAGGAGCAGGCAAAGTAATAGTCTCAGGGTGATTTTTATCAAATAACAGTCTATAGTTAAGCTCCTTTTTCTTGTTCTTAACAATTAAATCATGTGCAACCATACTCTTGTAGTCTAGAAAAACAGTACGCAATGACTTTTCTTCTTTCTCATAATGCCTAATAGGTATGTTAAAGTACGCAGCGAGGCGCGAAGCGAAGATGCCTCCCAAGATGGGGCCCTTAGTACGGTTAAGATTTAACCGCTTTGCAACAATAGCGCCCATGCTAAATGTATCATCACGAAACAAGGCATGGCACAAAAGAACAATATCAGGGGCACTAAGGTTGCCACAGTTTCCGCAACCAATTAAGCATCTACTAGCAAATATTGCAAAGTAACGTAAAACAGGAAAAATGTATGCTAGTAATTCATGCATAGGAAACTTTCCTAGTTTCCCCTACAACAATTGTATCATTAAACCCCTCCACATCGTCTCGATGTGGTTCCTCTATGCTACCCAAAGAGGGCAATTTGCAAACCTCACAAAATTCAGAGACGGGCATCTCCTTATACTCATCATATAAATAAAAATCCACCAAAGGTGGTGACCTCCTAGCATGGAAATGAAAATTTTGCACAAAGATATTACTGAGTAAGAGATACTGTTCGCGTTGGTCGCGGAGGAAGTCGGTGAGGCCTGCATTATCAGCCAACTCATAAAAATCATCATAAATCCCGGCTGCTCTCAAGAAATCATCACAAGGCCATTCACACGGCCAAACTTCCGCGGTGCGAGGGAGATTATATTTGGGCCTCTCTTCTTCTTCACTTTGCTTATCCTTCGAGCTTCGGCTCGAAGAGCTCCTCAAAAATCTCTTCATCATTTCCTGAAAATTTCTGAAATTTTTAGTAACTTCAAATAAAAGTGAACCAAACTCAACAAAATTTATAGCAACTACTCCCACAAGTGCCTAGAGACTATATCATGCATTAGAACTACTTGGAACCAAATAAATTTGACATGCAAGCTCAAGAACAGGGTCACCTAAGCAGCAAAAATTTGCAATGAATAAAGCACTAGAACAAAAACTAATTGGACCATTGGAGGAGTCACATACCGAAGAACAATCCCCCAAAGTAGTTTTGTGAGAGGTGCTTTGAGCAAGGAGATCGAAAATCGCAGCAAAATGAGCTAGAACTCGTGCTAGAGCTGGTTGGTGATGTTTTTGGGAGGAAGAAGGAGTGTGTGGTGGCTGGAATAAGTGGAGGGGAGCCACCATGGGCCCACGAGGCAGGGGGCGCGCCCAGGGGATGGGCGCGCCCTGGACCCTCGTGGCCAGGTGCCAGCTCCCCCTGATGTGTTCTCAGTGCCAAATATTCTCAAATATTCCAAAAAAAAATCATATTTCAATTTCGGGGCATTTGGAGAACTTTTATTTTCGGGGTATTTTTTATTGCACGGATAATTCAGAAAACAGACAAAAAATACTATTTTTGCTTTATTTATTCTAAAAAACTGAAAGTAAAAGGAGGGTACAGAAGGTTGTGCTTTCTAACTTCATCCATCTCATGCTCATCAAAAGGAATCCACTAACAAGGTTGATCAGGTCTTGTTAACGAACTCATTTCGAATAACATGGAACCGGAGAAATTTCGAATAACACTATGTTACCTCAACGGGGATATGCACATCCCCAATAATAAGAATATCATATTTCTTCTTGACAGTAGGTAGAGGAAATTCAAAACCTCCAAAAATAATCGATGGAATTTTTCCAATAGAGTTTATACTATGAACTTGAGGTTGTTTCCTCGGAAAGTGTATCGTATGCTCATTACCATTAACATGAAAAGTGACATTGCCTTTGTTGCAATCAATAACAGCCTCTGCAGTATTCAAAAAGGGTCTTCCAAGAATAATAGACATACTATCGTCCTCGGGAATATCAAGAATAACAAAGTCCGTTAAAATAGTAACGTTTGCAACCACAACAGGCACATCCTCACAAATACCGACAAGTATAGCAGTTGATTTATCAGCCATTTGCAAAGATATTTCAGTAGGTGTCAACTTATTCAAATCAAGTCTACGATATAAAGAGAGAGGCATAACACTAACACCGGCTCCAAGATCACATAAAGCAGTTCTAACATAGTTTCTTTTAATGGAGCATGGTATAGTTGGTACTCCTGGATCTCCTAACTTCTTTGGTATTCCACCCTTAAAAGTATAATTAGCAAGCATGGTGGAAATTTCAGCTTCCGGTATCTTTCTTTTATTTGTAACACTTTCTTTCATTACTTAGCATAAGGATTCATTTTGAGCATATCAGTCAAACGCATACGCAAAAAGATAGGTCTAATCATTTCAGCAAAGCGCTCAAAATCCTCATCATCCTTTTTCTTGGATGGTTTGGGAGGAATAGGCATGGGTTTCTGAACCCATGGTTCTCTTTCTTTACCGTGCTTCCTAGCAACAAAGTCTCTCTTATCATAACGTTGATTCTTTGATTGTGGGTTATCAAGATCAACAGCAGGTTCAATTTCTACATCATTGTCATTGCTAGGTTGAGCATCAACATGAACATCATCATTAACATTATCACTAGGTTCATGTTCATTTCCAGATTGTGTTTCAGCATCAGAGATAGAAATATCATTGGGATTCTCAGGTGTGTCTACAACAAGTTCACCAGAAGCATGCAAAGTCCTATCATTTTTCTTTTTCTTCTTCTTAGAAGGACTAGGTACATCTACATTAGTTCTCTGAGAATCCTGCTCAATTCTCTTAGGGTGGCCCTCAGGATACAAAGGTTCCTAAGTCACTTTACCCCCTCTAGTTGGAACTCTAACAACAAAGTCATTATTCTTACTATTTAATTCATTGAGCAAATCATTCTGAGCTTTAAGTACTTGTTCTACTTGAGTGGTAACCATAGAAACATGTTTACTAATGAGTTTAAGTTCACCTTTAACTGTAGACATATAATCACTCAAGTGTTCAATCATATAAGCATTGCGTTTTAATTCTCTACCAACATAAGCATTGAGTTTTCTTGTTTAACAATAAAATTGTCAAACTCATCTAAGCATTGTCTAACAGACTTATAGTGAGGAATATCACCTTCATCAAATCTATAGAGAGAATTTACCTTTACTACCTATGTCGGGTTATCAAGACCATGTGTTTCTTCAATAGGTGATGAATTAAAACCATGTATTTCTTTAACAGGCGGTAAATTAAGACCATGTATTTCTTCAACACGAGGAAAATTCTTAACATCTTCAGCTTTTATACCCTTTTCTTTCATAGATTTCTTTGCCTCTTGCATATCTTCAGGACTGAGAAATAGAACACCCCTTTTCTTCGGAGTTGGCTTAGGAGTTGGTTCAGGAAGTGTCCAATTGTTTTCATTGGTCAACATATTATTCAATAGAATTTTAGCTTGATCAGCGGTTCTTTCCCTGAAAACACGACCAGCACAACTATCCAGGTGGTCTCTGGAAGCATCGGTTAGTCCATTATAAAAGATATCAAGTATTTCATTTTTCTTAAGAGGATGATCAGGCAAAGCATTAAGTAATTGGAGAAGCCTCCCCCAAGCTTATGGGAGACTCTCTTCTTCAATTTGCACAAAATTATATATTTCCCTTAAAGCAGCTTGTTTCTTATGAGCGGGGAAATGTTTAGCAGAGAAGTAATAAATCATATCCTGGGGACTACGCACACAACCAGGATCAAGAGAATTAAACCATATCTTAGCATCACCCTTTAATGAGAACGGAAATAATTTAAGGATATAATAGTAGCGAGTTTTCTCATCATTAGTGAATAGGGTGGCTATATCATTTAATTTAGTAAGATGTGCCACAACAGTTTCAGATTCATAGCCATAGAAAGGATCAGATTCAACCAAAGTAATTATATTAGGGTCGACAGAGAATTCATAATCCTTATCAGTAACAAAGATAGGTGAAGTAGCATAAGCAGGATCATATTTCATTCTAGCATTCAAAGTTTTTTCTTTCAGCTTAGCTAATAATTTCTTAAGATCACTCCTATCATTGCAAGCAAGAAAGTCTCTAGCAGTTTCTTCATCCATAACATAACCCTCAAGCACAACAGGCAATTCATATCTAGGGGGAGAATCTTCATCATCACTTTCATCAATATTATCAGTTTCAATAATTTCATTCTCTCTAGCCCTAGCATGTTGTTCATCAAGAAATTCACCAAGTGGCACAAAAGTATCAAGCATAGAAATAGTTTCATCATAAGTATCATGCATAGCAGAAGTGGCATCATCAATAACATGCGACATATCAGAATTAATAGAAGAAGCAGGTTTAGGTGTCGCAAACTTACTCAAAACAGAAGGTGAATCAAGTGCAGAGCTAGATGGCAGTTCCTTACCTCCCCTCGTAGTTGAGGGATAAATTTTAGTTTTCTCGTCTTTCAAGTTCCTCATAGTGATCAGCAGATATAAATCATAAGGGACTCAAAGAATAGAGCTATGCTCGCCGGCGACGGCGCCAGAAAATAGTCTTGATAACCCACAAGTATAGGGGATCGCAACAGTTTTCGAGGGTAGAGTATTCAACCCAAATTTATTGATTCGACACAAGGGGAGCCAAAGAATATTCTCAAGTATTAGCAGTTGAGTTGTCAATTCAACCACACCTGGATAACTTAGTATCTGCAGCAAAGTATTTAGTAGCAAAGTAATATGGAAGTAACGATAACGGTGGCAAAAGTAACAGTGATAGTTTTGTAGTGATTGTAACAGTGGCAACGGTAAAGTAAATAAGCGAAGAACAATATGTGAAAAGCTCGTAGGCATTGGATCGGTGATGGAGAATTATGTCGGATGCGATTATTCATGCAACAGTTATAACATAGGGTGACACAGAACTAGCTCCAATTCATCAATGTAATGTAGGCATGTATTCCGAATATAGTCATACGTGCTTATGGAAAAGAACTTGCATGACATCTTTTGTCCTACCCTCCCGTGGCAGCGGGGGTCCTATTGGAAACTAAGGGATATTAAGGCCTCCTTTTAATAGAGTACCGGACCAAAGCATTAACACATAGTGAATACATGAACTGCTCAAACTATGGTCATCACCGGGAGTGGTCCCAATTATTGTCACTTCAGGGTTGCCGGATCATAACACATAGTAGGTGACTATAGACTTGCAAGATAGGATCAAGAACTAACATATATTCATGAAAACATAATAGGTTCAGATCTGAAATCATGGCACTCGGGTCCTAGTGACAAGCATTAAGCATAGCAAAGTCATAGCAACATCAGTCTCAGAACATAGTGGATACTAGGGATCAAACCCTAACAAAACTAACTCGATTACATGATAAATCTCATCCAACACATCACCGTCCAGTAAGCCTACGATGGAATTACTCACGCACGGCGGTGAGCATCATGAAATTGGTGATGGAGGATGGTTGATGATGACGATGGCGACGGATTCCCCTCTCCGGAGCCCCGAACGGACTCCAGATCAGCCCTCCCGAGAGAGTTTAGGGCTTGGCGGCGGCTCCGTATCGTAAAACGCGATGAATCCTTCTCTCTGATTTTTTTCTCCCCGAAGGTGAATATATAGAGTTGGAGTTGAGGTCGGTGGAGCTCGAGGGGGCCCATGAGGCAGGGGGCGTGCCCAGGGGGGTAGGCGCGCCCCCACCCTCGTGGACAGGGTGTGGGCCCCCTGGCCTTGATTCTTTCGCCAGTATTTTTTATTATTTCCAAAAATAATCTCCGTGAAGTTTCAGGTCATTGCGAGAAGTTTTGTTTCTGCACAAAAATAACACCATTGCAATTCTGCTGAAAACAGCGTCAGTCCGGGTTAGTTCCATTCAAATCATGCAATTTAGAGTTCAAAACAAGGGCAAAAGTGTTTGGAAAAGTAGATACGACGGAGACGTATCAATGAACAGGACCCCGATCGAGCCGGTTGGGGGTGGATAAACAGAACCCCGTGGATGGTTGCATGAACAGGACCCTGTGGAGGGCTGGTTGAATAGTAGCCGGTGGATGGCTGGATGAACAGGAGCCCGTGGAGGGGTGGTTGAACATGACCCCGTGGAGAGGGCTGGTTGAACAGTAGCCGGTGGGGAGCGGTGGAGGCTAGATGAACAGGAGCCTATGGATGAACAGCGGCTTGTGGAGGCAGGAGGGGAGACGTCGTGGATGAACAGTCTTAGGTGGAGGTTGGAGGAGGTCGACGATAGATGAACAGTAGCCCGTGGAGGCAGTCGACGGTGGAGATGAACAATAGCCCGTGGAGTCCCGTTTTGCGGTACGCCACACCCCTCCCGATGAATAGGACCCCCGTTTCGACCGTTGCGCTCCAACACAAGTCCGTTTCCTCCGTTTTGTGGTACGCCACACCCCTCCCTGTCAACATGACCCTATTTCGATCGTAGGAGGTCCAAGAGAAGTCTGTTTCCTCTGTTTTGCGGTACGCCAGACCCCTCCCGGTGAACAGGATCACGTTTCGACCGTGGCCGATCGAATAGAAGCCCCTTTCCTCTGTTCTGCGGTACCCTAGGCCTCGTTTTGATCGGTTGTTCTGTCCTAGCCGGTTGGCTCCCGATGAACACGACGACGCAGTTTCTCCGTTCCGACCCAGCCATGTACATGAGCCCTGGCCGTACGTATGCGCGAGTAGGCGCTCGAGACCCCGCACGTATGTACATACGTGGCCGTATTTACTTTCTTGCACCCTGGCTGTACGTACGTGTACATGCTACGTCTGCGTCTCTACTACGACATGTGCCCTTCCTTACTCGGCCATGATTCATCGCTGCAGCCTGCAGACAAACCGATCGACCAGTATGTACGTACACGTTCGCGACCAGAATAACAACGCTACGTACGCTTCGACCAGGTGGATCCCGACTGTCAGGGAGGATAAGTAGGCACTTCCTTGCGTGCGAAGATGTAGCTGGTGGGTCCCAGCTGTCAGGGGGCGGATCATTTTTTTCCCGTAATATGGACGCACTTCCTTGTGTGCAAAGATGTAGCTGGTCGGTCCCAACAGTCAGTGGGGAAACTTTTTTTCGCGAAATACGGTGGCCCGTCCGATGGGTCCCTGCTGTCAGGTGGAGGAATCATTATTTTGCATGTAATAAGGTTGCACTTCTTTGCTGCGGCCGTGGACCCAGCTGTCGTCCTCTCCACGTACAGTACTCTTTCGATGGAAGTCGTTCGTTGACCATGTGGACCACGCCGCACCGAGAGCACCAGGGCGGTGGACGACGGCGAGGCCTAGGAAGGGGACGACGCGGAGCCGGGGAAGACGCGGCAGTGGATGCCCACGCGGAGAGGAGTACGAGGGTTCACTGGTTCGGCTGCGGTGTTAGGCTGCCATCGCCGCAGAATAATAGGGGGTGTGGGTGAGTAGAGGGATGGCCTGGCCAGCGGTGGGAGTAGTAGGGGCGGTGAGCCTCTGCGGCAGCACAGCCGGCCACGGGAGGCAGGAGCAGGCGGCACGATCGGCGCTGGTTTGGGCGGCTGGAGCAAGAAGACCAGAGGTTGAAGCAGCACTACGGTCGTTGGATGGACATCGTACGATTACTGGAGCTAGAATCGTTCATATTGACTAAGTTGACAAAGCCCTCCGTCCCTGTCAACTTAGTAGGCCCACAAGTCAGCCTCCCACTATGGTGGTTCTCAGCTAGCAGGGGGAGTATTCATTTTTTTGTTGACCACGCCGCGCCGAGCGCATCCAAGGTGGTGGACGACGGCGAGGCTCCGGACAGCAACGAGCCGGAGATGGGAAGACGCGGGAGTGGAGTCGCAGGCGGAGAGGTGCACGAGGGTTAACTGGTTCTGGTGTAGTGTGGTTCAGCAGTCGGTGGAGAAGAACATGAGGTGTGGAGGGGTGGAAGGATGGCCTGGCCGGCGGTGGGGTAGCGCTTCACAACGAAGCATGCTAAGCAGAGCTGCTAGCAGCAGGAGGCGGTCCCGGCGGTGCTGGAGGAAGAAGACGAGAGATTGAAGATGGATGCCAGTCGTTGGATGTAAATCCAACGGCTAATGATGTCAGAATCATTTGTTGACTAAGTTGACAACGACTTGCGTTGGCTTCGACCTATTGGCCCACATTTGACCCTCCAAAATGTGGCACATATTCAACCCATTTTTTCAGAATTTACAGTCAATTTGATCTTTTTTTAGAATTACAGTCCATTTGCTCGGCTGGGTGAACAAATAATGTAGCGTCCATGTGGCCCATTTAATTTTTTCCTAAAAAATTACAGGTTATTTGCACTTTTTTGAAATACATGATTTTGCTGGGCTGATTCTAATCATAATGATGGGTTGGGCACAACAATGTTATCAAAAAATAAACGGGGGCTGAGCATTTTGTTATAAATATATTTAAATAATAAGTGATTTATTATTACATTGGTCCTTAAATCTTACCAAGCTTTTGTACACAATCACCAGGATTTTCGTTGCCTTAATGTAAAAAATCCAGAATTTTATTGTTAAGAAATTATTTTTATAAGTTAATAAGATGTGGGATATTGTTTTCTTATATATGTAAGTATCTGTTAAATATATGATGACAATAATAATAATATATAATAATATATAAAATAATTTAAATATATATAATATAGTTAGAAGGGAAATATAAGTTGGACCAGGCGTTTCTATTCTTATATTGAAAAATAGAACAGACCTCTGTGTTTTCTTCAAATCTATCTATATCTATCTATCTATCTATACCTACCTATACTAATTACAGACTCTCAAAAAATTACCACGTTAATCAGTAATTAGGAGCCGTTAATCCGGTGGGTCCGTATTATTACGGTGTAGATCTACGTATAGTATTTTCTCAACTTAGAAAAAAAACCTGGCTAAACGGCCCACAATTCTATCTCTCGATTCTGTTAATCTGGTGAGTCCATATTATTACGAACTTAGAAAAAAACTGGCTAAAAGGCCCACAATTCTATCTCTCGATTCTAAAAATAAAAGAAAACATTGTAACGATCTCTAGAAACCTATACAATCGTAGCCGGAAGCGTACGATCTTATGATTCTTATCTGCCATAGGCTCAGCTAAAACTAAATCTTCCCTAGCCAAAGGCTGCGATCTCCATGGTTGTTCAAGCCGATCCACCTGCATACATGAACAACCTAACGAGGTTCAGCCGAACGTCGTCGTGATGCAGTACGTCCGCCCTGAAGTGCACGATTTTTTTTCCTAGGCGAGGCTGCAATCTCATCTTCTCTAGAGCCTGCGCCACCATCCCTATCCAAGCTGATCCACGTACTTCATCAAAGCCAACGCAGAGTTCCATGCGAACACCGTCTTGATACGGTGCGTTTCCGACTCATTCTCAGTCTTGCCGGTCTCTCAGTGTGTCAAATACCTGCAGGGATTCAACACGCCGCTGCTTCTCTTCGGCTATGCTGTGGATACACCATCAGCTATGTGGTTTCCCCCATGGAAATCAATCCATCTGCCTCTCAAATTGGAACAAGTGAGTTGGAGCATAGATCTGGTGTACTCACTGGATTTATCATGTAGTTCAGGTTCGTCTACGATCACTACTTTTCTTAAAATTGTTCTTTTTTTTAGTTGTTTGTAATTGAATTGGCCGTCTCTTTTTCATTGTGTTCACTGTCAGTTTTTTATCGTGTCCTTTGAGAGTGCTCTACAGGGATTCGATTATAAATCTTCTCTGGTATGCTCTTTGGATATGCCATGTAGATCAGAGGGAGCACAACTACGGCTAATCGGCTATATCTTTGTCATTGTGTTCCCAATCAGTTTTTATCGTGCCCTTTGAGAGTGTTCTCCAGAGATTTGATTCCAAAACTTCCCTGGTGTGCTGGGTATGTCATGGAGTGATGGAGATTGAGTTGGAGGGAGCACAACTAAGGGTAGCGCTACTCAAGTGTCTCAGCAACCCTCTATCTGACGACGGCGACGGCTAGCGCTCTGCTACAGGTGAAGGCTAGCAGGTCAGCTGACAACTCCTCCATATGGATGCCCTCATTCTTTTGAATCACTGATTGTTTCGTAATGGATGTGTCCTCACAGCACAACCAGAAGTATCAAGATACCTTCAGGGAGATTGGTTAATTAGCCAGGTACGTACAAAATTATTAATCTAAATAGGACACAACACCAATATGGTGAACCATGCCATGACATGCCTAACATCTGTATGCCGTGTGTAGGGTTTGAATCAGGCATACAGACGACCAGCTGCATGTTCGCGCATGATCTTTGTGGTTTAAATAACCATGTTCGCTCTGGTATTTCTATACTCACGTACTTCTTAAAAGTTCCCTGGATTTAGAAGCATGTCTTTGCATGTCTTTGTGAAGAGGAGATAGGAAGATCCATTTTTTATTCTTTTCAGTTCATGAAGATGAAGCAATAGTCCTCGACTCATGCCCCAACTAGCACAAAACTATGCCTCCGTCCGTGATAGAACTTGAGTTTTGACGTCGTCCAGTTGTGGATCACAACCATGTTCTGAACATCTGACCGTAGAACGATAGGAGCACCCCGTACCAGGACAAGGAGCAGGCTATGGGTTCCCAGTCTATTCCCCAGCAGGAACATCTTTTGTGGAGGACCGAGCTATTTAGAGGATAGTGAATCGGGTAAGCATCCAATAGATAAAAGAAATCATAATTTTCTGTTGGCAATTTGCATGCAGGGTTCAAGCCAATTTCTGTTTGAGCGTGCAGTAGAGTATGCGTGCCCCAAGATTTGATGTTTGGCTGAAATATTGTGTTGTTTGCAATTGGCAATGGAGATTTCATATTTTCTATCTAAATTCGTATGACTAGGTTTTCTTTTATTTAAAATGTCTAAAATTCTTATCTACAAACATTCATGTGTATTTTTCCAGATTTTCAGATAATAAATAAGCATACACGTGTGCATGTTTGTCAGATTTCTGGGGGAGAGAAGCCAACAGAGTACACAATGATTTGGCGAATCTGTATGTTTCCCATGGTCATGCACGGATTTAGTTATTGAGCAAATAATCATTCCATCATCTAAGCATCTCAGCCTTCCGGTCGCTTATTTCATGCATCACACGACCACTGTGGCTGGGCGAATGCAGGTAAATCAAAATTCTATACTGAACATTAGGTACCTCCATGGTTAAAGAAGCTAGCCAGGAGGCATCAGACGGGCCTGCTCACCTAGCTTTAGAGTTTGTTCTGCATCATTATGATGACATCCTTATAGATATATAATACTAGGTTAACCAATTCCAACGCAAGTGACATGTATTCCTATATTTCCCTGCCCATCGTAAGGACTAAAAACTGTAGAAATTCTCACATTATCTCAAACATCTTGGTGTATGTCTAAGAGCACCTGACAGAGCTGCAAGCCTTGCTTGAATGCTCAGACAATCATGTTAATATAATTGATTGCCCCGAGTCAAATGTTTGAATTATTTTTCTTCAGTGTACAAGCTTATATTATATTAATTTGAAGAAAATAAGAATTGTATAGTTATCATATTTTATGTGGGGGTGCTCCATTATTAAATCTAGAAGTTTGTAATAGATAATATATCATTGTGTTGTTTTAAAACTAACTTGCTCTTTTGATTGGCAGAATGTTGATACTGACTCCGATCCAGGGCAAAATTTGAGTTGATCGCTACTTCTTTGCTGAATTAATTAGTCTTTTTGCTGGTGAGTTTTTATTGTCACCCTACACAAATTATGCAGGGGTAAGAATACAAATTGTTTTATGGGCATGCTGACTGCGTATTTCTGCAGTACTAAATATTGTTATTACCCCAATTTGCTTTGTCGGAGGTATCATTTATTCCCTAATACTCTGTTATGTGGGGCCAAGCACGCAACATATCTGGAAAAATCTAGCTTGACATATCTTTGTGCGACTCATGCCCACATGTGCTAAGTTGTTTCGAGTATAATCTTAAACAGGTGGAAGGGGATTATTGTATATGTTGTTTAAGTACATAACAATGCTTGGGCTTTCAGTAAGCAAGTCTGACCAGTTGATAACTTATTTGGTTACCTGCAACTAACATATGTTTGAGTCCTCAATAAACAATATATATTTGAACATTGACCTTACCGTGAGAATAATGTTGCTGCTGCAAAGGTATTTCTCTCTTAATAAGCAAGTTTTTTCTGTCAAGGTATCGCAGGGCCAAACTCTTATGTTCTTATATAGTCAATATCATGATACACGTTCCACCGCTATGACCACAAGTGCGCAAATGAGCAACTGGTATACATGGTTCTGTCTTAGCCCACGAAGAACAACATTATGAGGCTGTGAAGAAGGTCGACGTTGAGAGCTAGGAGAAGCACACCACAATGTGATGGCATTGTGATGGATTAAGTAACCCGTGAAGAAGGCCATCCAAAAGAATTCTGTGGTTTTCTTCCTAGGAAACGCAAGCAACTCAAACATGCATGTTAATTCATGGTGGTAAAATAAATTTTGCAAGACACTATTTTCTAGCTTATCTGGTACTAATGGGAAGTATTATTGAGGAATGCAGATCATTTTATCCCTGCGGATAGATTTTTCTACCATGTGATCTGTGAAACCAAGTGATATGTGATTAATTTTTTTTAATAATGTGAAACTTCTCCAGATGTATATATGTACTTACGGATAGAACAATGGTAATTGAATCAAAGGAATCATACCACAATGTGTAATATCTGCGAACATTCTTTGAGCGTCATTTTGTATGTATATGGTGACTAATGAGACATTTATGATTTTTGATGCAATATTAAAATTAAGCTCCTAAAATCGGTGTGGTCTAACATAATATAAACATATATTTCAAGTATTCTTTGAGCGTGTGCTAATTAATTATTGTAAGATATAATTTAACCATGGGGATTTTGCTTCTGAGATTTAATTCTAGGAAAATTCTAAAGCTAAAAATGCCAAACAAAATAAATGTTGCCCGTGCGGATGCACGGGTTGACGACTAGTAAATACATAATTGGGCTGCCCATATTTTAGGAAAAATAAAACCTCGGATGGGAGGTCCATAGGCCGGTTGATACATGACAACCCTCAAGAAAATACAAACCAGCTTGTTGTGGACTGCGCATGTTACAAAAGAAAGCCTAGACGGGGCAGCCCATAACCCAGCCGATACTTGCTGCCCCAGTGATAGTAAATGATACCTGCCAGCTCCCCGGCTTCGTTGTAAATTTATCTCCTTTAGTAACTACGTTGAAGCACCTAAAAAATTGTAACTATGTTGACAAACCTGTGGGCCCCAACGTCAGTATATCATTAGGAGGAAGTATTTTTTCAATGAGGCATTTGCTTGCGTACAGCCATAGACCTGATGGGTGCCGACTGTCCGCCTCTCCACATACAGTCCTCTCCAGATTCCTCTCATTTGTTTAGCATGTTCACAACGGCAGACAGCGGCGCCACGGCGAGCGCACAAAGGCACGGGACGAGATCGGACCACCGGAGGCAGTACCTTATTTGTACCGAAACTACTGAACTAGCCCAGTGGCCCAGTGACACTACCCGACCGCTGTTCCGCCCGAGTTCGATTCCACCTGATGCAGGGAAAATATATCCAAATTTTTTGCCTGTCATTATTGACATGTGGGTCCCCATTGTCATCTACGCACACCACGCCCGACACTTGCCAAAACTTCGTTCCTCATTTTCTCTGTTTTTCGCACACTCGACATTGCGTGGGCATTTTGAAAATAGCATATTTTTTTGACTGTGCATCATATGAAGATGTGCTATGCATGAATGTTGATCAACATGATGTTAACTGGCTGGTAGTTCCATTTTCTAACATGAATAAAACTTCCAACATAATGTTATCCCTGTTTGAAAAGGCCGTGTTAATATAAATGCTCTGCCTCTGAAACTTGCAGTTTCTTATGTGAAACTGAACTTGCAGTTTCTTATGTGAAATTGAAACTTGCAGTTTCTTCTCTGAGAATCAGATTGTCTGCACTTTTATACTCCTATGAAACTACATTTTTTTAAGTGCTAAAAATAGATCTCTAGAATTCATAAAATACTTCATATGCTCAATACTGCAAATCTGAAATTCAAAAGACATTCATATCTGAAAGTACTCTCAAAATACACAACACAAAACACAATTCACAACCTGCAAATACTGACAACCCTAAGCTCCTCCTGACAATTCACAACCTGCCTGACTATTGGGCTGGGGGGCAGTCCCCTCCTATTCCTCGGCAGCAGACAACCGCCCCATGAGACGATGTGAACGGCGAGGGAGAGGATGGCGGGGAAGCGTCGTCGGACCAACTGCTTTTCTCCTCTTACAGTTGGGTTCGGTCGACGAAGACTCCACCGGCTCGCTCTGGCACGGCACCCTCACAAACGGCACCCTATAGATGCTCGATCCTTCAATCTCTGGTGGATGCTCCATCTGGGATTGATACTCCCACCACCGCTGCCTCACGATCGGATTTCGTGAATCTGTTTGCTCCATGGCCTAGAGGAGCAGCTCTATGTACTCCGGCGTGACTTCCTTCGGGAGTATCGTCGCCTTTTCGCTCTATTGCGGATATTTGGCCATGGATGTCGCCGTCGCCGCTAGTTGGTCCTTGTTGTCAAACCAAGACTGTATCTCCAACATCCTAGCTAGCCTCACAGGATCGCCGTCTGCAATCCTCACATATCGGTTGTACTCCTCCATCGATCTACTTCTCCACAACACCTTCACTCGCCAGCGGTGGTTTTTGAATAGAAGAGGAGAGGAGCGGCGCTGGTTTTGGATTAGAATGGGAGAGGTGCAGTGCTGGTTTTCGATTAGAACGGGAGAGGAGCGGCTCTGGATTTAGATTGGAACAGGAGAGGAGCAGCGGTGGTTTAAGAGGAGGGAGCGGCCCTGGTCTTGGAAGTATTTTTTGTTTTGCGTATTTTGGGTCAAAGTTTGACCACGTACTGTATTTGACAAGCAAAATGTGAATGCATGTCACCAAAAATGGTATCGTTTGGTTCGTATCTGAATGTACTTTAAAATTATATTATTTTTGCAACGTATAACATATATTTTATTTGGGAAAATCATTTTCAATTATGACCCAGAATAAAAGGGAGACTAGTTAATGTGGGGTCGTTTTCTTAATTGAAGGGTAAATTGATTTTGATTTTGATCCAGTCACAACATGCCGGCCCTCTCGTCCAATCCTAAATCGCTGCCGCACGTTCCTCTCCCTCTTTTCCATTTCAAGACCACCGTCTCTCCTCCCATCTTCCAAAGCTAGCACCGGACCTCTCACAAGGACATCTATGGAGAGGATGCAGCAGCAAATCGGGCAGATCGCCGGCGGCGACTAGGCAAAGTTAGCCAGGTTGAAGGAGATCCTTACTTGGTTTGACAATGAGTGGGAGATTTTGAGGATGGTGAGGGCCATGTGGCAATGTATGCAAAAGAGCGAGATGGCGGCGATGTACTCCTCGGCAGCAGTCACGCCGCAGTCCTTCGAGTTCATCGAGTATCTCCTCTGGGCGATGGAGCAGACAGATTCGCCCGAGGCAAAAGTCAGGTGGAGGTGGTGGGCGTACAGGTAGAACATCGAGCATCCAGAGGATAACAAATCGATCGAGTACGGTGTGTCGTTCGTGAGGGTGCAGAGCTAGCCGGAGCCACAGGAGTATTCGTTCTCCCACCGCAAGAGGAGGCCAGAGGGCGCGACGTCGCTTCCCTGCCGTTCTCCACGGTTCCCTCGACGCTTGCCTCGTTTCATCGGCGGCGGTTGGGTTTAAGGTAAGCTTCGCACTAACCTAATCTTCCATCTGCTCATGCTTACAATCAGTGTGACAACTAATGAAAATCATGCTTACAATCAGTCTTCGAGTATTACGCCAATCGCCCTAAAATAGCTCTGGACCTTTGGGTCAAAGTTGTGACACTGTGTACAAATAAAGAAAAATAGATTGGTGCTTCTTTCAGAAAAGAGTACTCCCTAGAAAACTGCCAATATAAGCTACTAGTATTTGGTTAGAGGATTTGCTGCCGAGAAAGATCCGTCCACAGAGAGCTCCACACATCCCACTGTTGGTGGTGGATGCCAATGCGTGCATGGAGCATGGTTGCACTGGTGCGCGTCGGTCCTAAACAAACGGTTTAAAACCCCTTTCTGCGACGGCATTTGGAACTATCGCCAAGTGAGTGTGTGCGATAGGGTGTCCTTCCCACACGACCAAGAAATCATCGGGGATAGGCCCTCCTGGGACCCAGGCTGGGGCCGTGTGCGATCGGGCGAGGCATCGAAACCCAATCATTTCCGTAGGTATGTATATCCCACACGGTGAATCCCAGAAATCATTTCCGTAGGTATGTACATCCCACACGGTGAATCCCAGAAATCATTTCCGTAGGTATGTACATCCCACACGGTGAATCCCAGAAATCATTTCCGTAGGTATGTACATCCCACACGGTGAATCCTAGAAAAACATTTCCGTTTGTATGTATATCACACACAGTCAATCCAAAGAACACGTTTCCGTTCTTATGTACATCCCACACAGTCAATCCAGGGAAAACGTTTCCGTTCGGATGTACATCCCACACGGTTTTATGTATACGCTCGTGTGTGAAAGGTGTAACTATCACACACGCTCTGCCTTGGTTAACTGTTTGCTTTCATTAACTACATCACACACGATTTGATGTAGAAAACTGTGTGGCATTGGGCTATCCATCGCAAGCGCTTTTACTGCTAGAACCGTTTGCAAAGGTCCATGACTGTCTGTTCTATTTTTATTTTTGCCTAGAATTTATTATTCTAATTGGAAATTTTTAAATACGAAACGTGCAATTCAAATTCTCAGCACAATGGTTGAACAACGAATCCATAAATAAAATTGCCATTACAATATGTTCAGTAATTACAGGATTAGGCAACAATTAACTATGATGAACCGCAGTATTTAAAGGCGGTAAAGGTGAAGAGACAAGTGTAAATCATTTTGACTGCCGACGGTGTTGAAGAAGCGGAATGCCCATAATGTGCCTTCCTGCATGCCATATGCACGAACCACTTTTGTCCAACCCCTTGTGACGATCGCCCGCCCATCCTTCACCGCCTTCAGGAAGACTTCTAGAGCATTATCATGGTAGCATGAATTATATACTTTAATCTTACACTACTGGAATCAGCTAATTTGCCATCTGCCAGATCTTTGCCGTCTGCTAGCTGACGGCAAAGAAGCTCTTTGCCATCAGCTACACATAAACAGACGGCAAAGAAAAGGCTGACGGCAAAGAAGCTCTTTGCCATCTGCCAGGTCTTTGCCGTCTGCCAGCGGACGACAAAGAATCTTTGCCGTCCGCTGGCGGACGGCAAAGAGTGTGGTGGCCCCCACCCCCCGCTCGTTTGAAAAAATCCTAACGGCCCACCGGACGGCAAAGAGGCAGAAAGGCGGACGGCAAAGGCCAGCGGACGGCAAAGAGGGCACTTGCCTAACGGCAGGTACCCCCCGCCCGTTACTCACTTCGTCCTCGCCTCGCCCTTCTCCTCCCACCCCGCCGCCGCCGCCGCCGCCCGCCGCGCGCCGCCGCCCTGTCGCCCCGGCTCCCGCCGCCCCACCGCCCCGTCGCCCCCGCCGCCCCGGCCCCCCGCCGCCCCGCGCCCCACCGCCGCCCCGCGCCCCACCGCCGCCACGGCCCCCCGCCGTCCCGGCCCCCGCCGCCTCCTCCACTGCCCCGCCCCGGCCCCCCCGCCCCCATCCCCCCGCCGCCCCGGCCCCCGCCGGCCGGGCCCCCGCCGCCCCGCCTCCTCCACCGCCCCGCCCCGGGCCCCCGCCGCCCCGGCCCGGCCCTCCGTCGCCGGCCCCGCCCCGGCCCTCCCCCACAGTGAGCCCCTCCTCCCTTTTTTTTCTTCTGTTTTTTTGTTTTTTTTTGTTTTTTTTCTGTTTAAGTTTAGGTTTAATTAGTTTAAATAGTTTAGTTTTAATTAGTTTAGGTTTTTAGTTTAGGTTAGTTTAGGTTTAGGTTAAGTAGAAGGGGGAAGAAGAAGAAGAAGAAGAAGAAGAGGAGGAGGAGGAGGAGGAGGAGGAGGAGGAGGAGGAGAAGGAGGAGGAGGAGGAGGAGAAGGAGGAGAAGGAGAAGGAGGAGGAGGAGAAGGAGAAGGAGGAGGAGGAGAAGGAGGAGGAGAAGAAGAAGAAGAAGAAGAAGAAGAAGAAGAAGAAGAAGAAGAAGAAGAAGAAGAAGAAGAAGAAGAAGAGGAGGAGGAGGAGGAGGAGGAGGAGAAGAAGAAGAAGAAGAAGAAGAAGAAGAAGAAGAAGAAGAGGAGGAGGAGGAGGAGGAGGAGGAGAAAGAAGAAGAAGAAGAAGAAGAAGAAGAAGAAGAAGAAGAAGAAGAAGAAGAAGAAGAAGAAGAAGAAGAAGAAGAAGAAGAAGAAGAGGAGGAGGAGGAGACACCCCGAAGCCCCGACCCCGAAACAGCACCCCGACCCCGACACGGCACCCCGACACCGACACGGCACCCGACACGTACACGACACCCCGACCCCCGACACGACACCCCCGACACCCCGACCCCGAGAACCCGACCCCGACCCCGACCCCGACACCCCGACCCCGAGCCTGACCCGACACCCCGACCCCCGACACCGACACGACACCCCGACCCCCGACACGACACCCCCGACACCCCGACCCCGAGACCCCGACCCCGACCCCGACCCCGACACCCCGACCCCGAGCCTGACCCGACACCCCAACCCCGACACCGACACGGCACCCCGACCCGACACCCCGACCCCGAGACCCCGACCCCGACACGGCACCCCGAGACCGACACGACACCCCGACCCCGACACGGCACCCCGAGACCGACACGACACCCCGACCCCCGACACGACACCCCCGACACCCCGACACCCCGACCCCGAGACCCCGACCCCGACACCCCGACCCCGAGCCTGACCCGACACCCCGACCCCGACACCGACACGGCACCCCGACCCCGACCCGGCACCCCGACCCGACACCCCGACCCCGAGACCCCGACCCTGAAAAGGTGTTCTTTGGCCTTCCAGAAGCCGACGGGGTCATATATTTGTGAATTATTAGTTAGGTCATATATCTTTCGATTTTGTTATGAAAAACATCATATATAATTGTGTTGATCGGGTAGTTTTAAATGTGCAGTTGTTTCATCGCTGCGAGGTTTGGTGTTCGACGACCTCGCCGTGCGTTTGACGAGCTCTGCCCCTTCGTTCGTGGGTGAGCACAAATGACATGTCCTCCTCCCCCATTAATTATTTGATCTATTCCGATGAAACTTGATAGCTAGATATATATGTGTCTTGAATCATCAGTATGCGTAACCAATATGTGTCTCCCGTTCGAAAGCGTCATAGTTATAAATATGCATGCATTTGCATATTTATAACCTTGATTCTTTCGAATTGTCCAACGCTATCCATGGACAGCCCGAGTATGTTTAGATTGGGTTCGTTTTCCCATATGCTTTGCTCCGGATCCGACGCATAAATTTCGTCAGTGCCTCCCCTGTTGTTCTCCGGGTACACATCCTCTCTGTTTATTGCAGAGACGTGTATCAGGAGAACAGCGGGGAGGTGCTGCCGAAATTTTGCGTAGGATCCGGGGCATAGCATGGGAAAATGAACCCAATCTAAACATACTCGGGTGGGATTAGGACCTATCATTACCTATTAGAGTGTAGGTTGCATGGACGTAATAAAATTGACAAAGTAGATCAACTGATGAATACATACATGGTGAATTATATATATATATTTGTTGTGTGTCTAGTAGCTCTGAAAGTCAAGATGAGTGATCGTGCGTGGATGTACACCGGTCACACTGGTCAGAACAAATGGAGCACTGAATGGTTCACAAAAACCAAGGGGTTTGTGCGAGCCGCATTTGCAAATGGCCAGAGGAAAACCTGGTGCCCCTGTTTACGGTGCGGCAATTGGGAAAAGAGGACAGAGGCTGAAATGGGCAAACACCTGCAGAAGAGTGGTTTTACGCCCGATTATACGGTGTGGACATTTCATGGTGAGTCTGCCCAACGTGACCGAGCTGAGGTGGATCGTCGTCGCACCGACGAGCATGGTACCGGTATGGAAAACATGGTGCAAGACTTTGATGATGCTCGGGATTCGGACGAGGAGATGGAGGAATCTGCAAAGGCCTTCAATGAAATGTTGGAGTCTTCAAAACGTCCGCTCCATGAGCACACTGAGCTTTGTCAGTTGGATGCCATCTCACAAGTAATGGCTCTGAAGGCTCAGTTCAACTTGGGCAGAGAATGCTACGATGCAATGATGACAGTATTTGGACGCTTTCTACCCAAAGGCCATGTAATGCCTGCAAACCTGTACCAGTCGGACAAAATCCTCCGTGCACTGAAGATGCCCTATGATAAGATACATGCCTGTGAGAAAGGATGTGTCTTGTTTAGGCTTGACTATGCGGACTTGAACTGTTGTCCCATTTGCAAGTCTTCCAGGTATGTTGTGGTAGACAACGGTATGGGTGAGAAGACACAGACCAAAATCCCCGTTAGTGTTCTTCGGTATATGCCAATCGTACCAAGACTTCAACGTCTTTTCATGGTCGAAGAGACGGCCAGACAGATGACATGGCACAAAACGGGCAAAAGAACCGAACTAGATGCAGATGGGAATCTGATGATTGTACACACATCGGATGGTGTTGCGTGGAAAAAGTTTGATGAATTACATGGTGACAAAGCGGCAGATCCGAGGCATCCTCGAGTCGGCATCAGCACGGATGGGTTCAGTGTGTTTGGTATGACGGCAGCCCAATACAGTTGTTGGCCCGTATTTGTCTTTCCACTCAATCTCCCCCCCGGACAGATTATGCAAAGAAAGAACATTTTCCTGACGTTGATAATTCCAGGGCCCAACTATCCGGGGAAAAATATGAATGTGTACATGCAACCGCTTAAGGACGAATTGCAAGAAGCCTGGGATAATGGGTTCAAGACATACGATGCCTATAGCAAACGGAACTTCATAATGCGTGTCTGGTACATGTACTCGACGCATGACTTGCCGGCGTATGCGCTATTCGTTGGCTGGTGTGTGCATGGAAGGTTCCCGTGCCCCACATGCAAGGGAGCTCTTGAGTTTCGTTGGCTTCAGGCCGGTCGCAAGTTTTCTTGCTTCGACATGCATAGAGAGTTCCTGAATCCTCGCCATAAGTTCAGGAAAGACAAGAAGAACTTCATCAGAGGTAGAGTTGTCAAAAACTCTGCACCACATGCATTGACAGGCCAACAGACCCTGGATCAGTTAAACGCTCTCGAGCCAGATCCCGAGCGTCCAGGGTACTTCAAGGGGTATAATTCTAAGCACGCCTGGACTCACAAAACATGCTTATGGGATCTGCCTTACTTCAAAGACCTCCTTTGCCCACACAACATCGACGTGATGCACACTGAGAAGAATATCGCCGAGGCACTTTTTGGTACATTGTTCGGCATAGATGGGAAGTCAAAGGATAATACTAAGGCTAGAGTCGATCTGGAGGCGCTATGTGATAGGCCGTTACAAAACATGAAAGAACCGAAAGGAAAGCAGAACTGGACGAAGCCAAAGGCATGGTTCAATCTTGGAAGGCCGGCTATGAGGGAAATTATCTTGTGGGTGAAAATGCAGTTGATGTTCCCCGATGGGTATGCAGCGAATCTACAGAGGGGAGCCAGTCTTGATAAATTGAAGATATTTGGTCTCAAGAGTCATGATTGGCACATATGGATTGAGCGGGTAATGCCGGTGATGTTGCGTGGCTTCATCCCTGAGGATGAATGGCTAGTACTGGCAGAACTCAGCTATTTCTTCCGTGTTCTTTGTGCGAAAGAACTATCGCCTAGCGTGCTAGAAGAAATGGAAGAGTTGGCGCCGGAGTTGATCTGCAAGTTAGAGAAGATCTTTCCACCGGGCTTCTTTAATCCAATGCAACATTTGATTTTGCATCTCCCGACCGAGGCAAGATTGGGGGGGCCCGTGCAAAATCGTTGGTGCTACCCAACTGAGAGGATGCAGAAGACGCTTCGACAAAAATGTAAAAATAAACGTAGAATTGAAGCATCGATGGCTGAGGCATTCATCACTGAGGAGGCGGCAAACTTCGTGACAGCACACTACGAAGCCAAAAATCGTCATTTGCATAATCCGAAGCCTCGGTACAATGCTGACGACCCTAAAAAGGGTGGATCCAACCTCAGCCTATTCAAAGGGAATCTCGCACCAGCCAGTGTTTCAAATCCAGTATCTTTGGATAACGAACAATGGCGGACCATTTCGTTGTATATCTTCAACAACCTGATAGAAGTGCGGCCGTACATCGAGTAAGTTCTCGGTACATAGTTTCGCAACTTCTATTTCCTTTGAACTGCTCTTATTCCTGGATATTTCATACAGTCGATACGTCGCCTTATTCTCGTATGGAGCGGTGATCCAAAAGGATTCTGTCGAAGAGTATGAGCTTCTCGCAAAGCAAGGTGGCGGCTATCCCGGTTTCATCTCTTGGTTCAAACAAACGGTAATTTCTATTAGACTTGTAGGCTAATTTGTAGGCGGCTATCCCGGTTTCATTCGCTAATTTGTGCGTAATGCAACAATCCTTTCATATTAAACTTGTAGGCTAATTCAGAGTCTATGGACGCCGAATTGAGACAAGTCGCTAATGGTTTTGACTATAAGGTCCGTTCATTTGACAAATACGACATCAACGGGTATCGCTTTCGTACCTATGGCAAAGAGCTATCTATGGCCGACCGAAAGTCTACAAATTGTTGTGTATCTGCTATCGGCGAAGGAGGTACCGAGTATTATGGGAGAGTTGAAGCAATTTATGAACTTCTATTCTATGGTGAAAACCCACCGAATGTCGTAGTCTTCAAATGTTATTGGTTTCAGCCGAAGGAGACTAGAAGAACTCATGAACATATAGGGCTAGTTGAAATCAACCAAAGCACCCATTTAGATGTTCCTGATGTCTATATTACGGCTCAACAGGCGACCCAAGTATTCTATCTACCGTGGGCCTGCCAAACTAATCCAAATCTGAAAGGTTGGGATGTCGTTTATGAAGTGCCGCCACGTGCTAGACTATCTCCCCCAAAGGAAGAGGATTATGAACCTCACATTAACCCAGACACATATGAAGGAGAATTCTTCCAAGAGACACGTCTTTCCAAAAAGCGTTTCAAGAACCGCTATACTTCACCCCAAAACATTGAAGTAGACAGTGACAGTGAATCCGACATCACCCCAGAGGAGGAACAAGAAGAGCCGGAACAAGAAGAGGTTACTGCTGCGGATGACCTGTCATTGCTTGACCGATTACGTCAAGGTGGCCTTGCACATGTTGATGCCACTGAACCCTATGAGCCCGTCATTGATTATAGTGATGATGATGATTATGCATTTATTGATGATACTGATCGAGATTATTAGTAGTGTCAGGTATTAAATTTTTTAATGTTGTACTTGATGATGATACACTTAAGTGATACACATATTATTATTCATGTCGGTCTTTTTTTTATGTTGTACTAATTTCGTTTACTGTTTGTCATGGCAGGTGTTGAAAGATGGTGGGCGCTGGTCGGGAGCGCGCCAAGGCCCCTTCTTCCTCGGCGCGTGGTCTGAGGTCTTCGATTCCAGACGTACCTCTTCGCCGAGCGTTGCTGGACAGTATGTCCACACCGCCGGGCCCTTCTTCGTCCACCGCGGTGCCCAGCAGGGGACGAGGTAGGAAGAGAGGAGGTGGGGCACGTGGTCGCGGGAGAGGAGGTAGGGTGACTGCTAGGGAGCCTTCCTCGCCGCCACCCCCAGCTGTTTCACCCGAGCACGTGACTGCTAGGGTGGACTCGTCCGAGGAGGAGGCTACACGGACTCCGGTCCACGAGCCTCCGGTCCACGGGTCTTGGGCCCACGAGCCTCGGGTCGACTGGCCTTCGGCCCACGAGAGTTCGGCCCACGAGACCCCGGAGGAGCACACGTCCGGATGGGGTACCTGGCCGGATCAGCCCGAGGAGCCGAGTGGCCATGCTGATGATGGCGGGGAGCCGACTGATCTTGAGGAGGAGGGTGGCACCGTCTACCAGCGTGGTGCTACACGGCTCCCGTCCGTGCCGGCGACCCGCGAGCAGAGGTGGTTGATCTTCCCTGATGGGGAGAGGTACGTAAGTGCATTTAATATTTTTGTACCTTCTGCATTCACGTTTCTTCAAATAACTAATGCGTTGGCCTTGTCATGCTGCAGGGGTTGGGACCACCATCATAGTGTCCGCCGGCCCAACTCCGTCCTTGGAGTTCTTTGCCGGCAAAACTTCCCGGGGTTTGTCACGTTGCCTGGTGAGGGTCGGCTTCCAGAGCTTGGGTTGAGCTGGGAGCACTACGTGGCTGCCCCGGCCCCGCCGGATGTCATTATCGACGGTGTCGTGTGCGACACGAGGGCAGACATGGTGATCAGGACGTTCTGGGTAATTTCTCCTTTACACATTTCAAAATCTTCAACTAGCTAGTTATTAATTGTACTAATCAATATTGTCTCATTTGATTGCAGACATTCTACAGGTGTGAGGAGGGATACGAGGAGGAGTGCGCAAATGTTATCGAGAACGTCTGCAAGCGCCTACTCCAGAACTTACGGCACGAGGCTCGGGTGCAGGCTGTTCGAGACTACTACGCCTTGCGTGGTATCAAGAAGACCAAGCCGGCGTGCCGCGATAAGTTCCTGAGTAAGGAGCAGTACATGAAGGTAATTCTTAAGGCCTTCTACTTAAGTTCCTTCATTTAGTAATTCTTAGCCGTAGCGCTCAAGTTTCTATTTGCTAACTTAGGCGCCTCCGAGATGGTGTGCGGATCGGATGGATTGTTGGGAGGTGTTGGTCGATGAGTGGTGCTCACAAGAATGGCTAGCCCTCCACAACCAGGCCAAGGACAAACGTGCCCAAATGGAAGGTGTGCCACACCATCAAGGCAGCTCCAACTTATATCAGTTCGGGCGCAACTGGGTATGTGGTTTGCTTCATGATTCATGCAATTCATTCATCATGCTAGCTTGAGCCCTTTAGTTACTAATTTTCATTGTTTCTCTCTTTCAGGCACGCCACAATAAGGCGGATAAGGTGCCAGAGGTGTACGACCTGTATGCCATGGCCCACACTGGCTCTTACAAGAAAGTCAAGGCTTTCTCTCAGTCTGACCTCGATGATGCAAACAACTTCACCAACATCTCCTCCCACAACAAGCTCGTGAGATATAGAGATGAGGGGAAGGCGAGGAAAGGGGAGGACTTTAACCCGAGCCAGGGTCCCATTGATCCAGAGCTGGTGATGATATCTGGTGGCGGGAGGTCCCATGGCTCCATAGCCATTGGAGATGGACTTATCCGTTGTCCTAGCACTCTCCCGGAGATCAAGGCGCGCCAGTCGAGCTCCGCTCCTGAGATAAGGCCTCGTGAACGGCCAGTGCAACTCGCCATCAAGGTTAGTGATACGTACTCAGCTATCTTTCTCCATTACATTGTGTGCGCTTCCATCAATGATTACAAATGGTCATGTGAGTGGTGTTGCAGGCTGCTATACAGAGTGAGAGAGATAGAACGGAGAAACTTCTGGCGGAGGCGGCGGAAGAGGCAGCGGGAGTTGGAGGAGAGGACGACAAAGATGATGGAGGAGGAGAGGGCACGGAATGACATGCAGGCAAGGGCCATGTACGAGCTCCTTGTGGTAAGTTTCTTCTGCAGATTAGCCAAAACATTCATGTAGTGTTTGTCTCATTACTAACTAGTATGACTGAGTCGTCAAAACCAAATGTGCAGTCTGTGTGCGAGAAGACCGGTCAGACCGCTCCGCCGATGCCAGTGATTGCTCCTGGGACCACGGTGAGTTTAATTTGAATGGACATTACTTGCTAGTCTTAACATTTGAGTGTCATAATGCTAACGAGACATTGGAAATGATCTTTGGTGCAGCTTAACTCCAGAAACGCATCGCATGATCCTTCTCCAGCTACCGGCACTAGCCAGCCCGCTCCTACACCTCCCTGATCACGGTAAGTTTCTCTAGTGTTTTGCTTAACAAATGCATAAAGACCTAGACTTAGCTTTATTTCCTCCAATATGCTTACCATAATGACCTAGAGTTAGCTTCTTTTCCTCCAAAATGACTTAATAAGCTTACTGACCTCATAAACCATCCATTTTACCTAAGTTAGCTCTAAAACGATATGTACTTAGCTTACTTATGTCAAAAATTGCATAATTAGCTCATAAACGACCCATTTCACCTAGGTTAACTCATAAACGACCCATTTCACCTAGGTTAGCTCATAAACGACCCATTTCACCTAGGTTAGCTCATAAACGACCCATTTCACCTAGGTTAGCTCATAAATGACCCATTTCACCTAAGTTAGCTCAAAAAGATCCATTTCAACTAAATTAGCTCATAAATGATCCATTTCACCTAAGTTAGCTCAAAAACGATCCATTTCAACTAAATTAGCTCAAAAATGATCCATTTCAACAAAGTTAGCTAAAAAACGATCCATTTCAACTAAGTTAGCTCAAAAACGATCCATTTGACCTAAGTGAGCTAAAAAACGATCCATTTCACCTTAGTTACCTCAAAAACGATCCATTTCAACTAAGTTAGCTCAAAAACGATCCATTTCAACTAGGTTAGCTCCAAAATGACCCATTTCACCTTACTTAGCTCAAAAACGATGCCCTTCACCTTAGTTAGCTCATAAACGACCCATTTCAACTAAGTTAGCTCATAAATGATCCATTTCAACTAAGTTAGCTCGTAAACAACCCATTTCAACTTAGTTAGCTCATATATGATCCATTTCACCTAAGTTAGCTCATAAATGACATATACTTCTTGTTCTAGTCTTCTTCTTGTTCTAGTCACCTATTTCTAACTTTCTTATTTACCATTTTGCAGATTTCATTCACTTGATGGAAGCTAGCTTGCTATGATGGAGTGCTTGCTTTTCCTTTGATGAAACTTTGCATTGTATCTAGCTTGCTATCTTCATGACACTTTGCATTGTAATATATATATGGATGGAACAATGTGTATGGATGGAACTTCCTTATGTATGAACAATGTGTATGGATGAAACTGATGTGATATGTGATATGAAACTTATGTGCTAGATATGTGTTGGATATGTGCTGGATATGAAACTTATATATGTGATATATGCTGCAAATTGTGGGATTTAATAAAAAACAGAAAAAACAGACAATATGCAGGCTCTTTGCCGTCTGCCACCGACGGCAAAGAGCTCTTTGCCGTCCGCGGCTGACGGCAAAGAAGCCACGTGGCAGCCAACTGTGCTTCCTGGGAGCTGACCCATTTGGTCAGTTTGCCTATAGTGGCAGACGGCAAAGACTTTGCCGTCCGTGGCAGACGGCAAAGAACCTGGTCAGTTTGCCTACAGTGGCAGACGGCAAAGAACCTGCACTTTGCCATCAGTGGCAGACGGCAAAGAACCTGCCATCTAGTGACGTGTAGATGACATCATAAGGCGGACGGCAAAGACCAAAGGCTCTTTGCCGTCTGCGGCGGACGGCAAAGGTCTGCCGTTAGCCACTTAACGGACTGACAGCGCAAATATTGCCGTCCGCCGCAGACGGCAAAGAGCCTTTGCCGTCCGCCGCCAGGAAGCAGACGGCAAAGCAGCTGTTTACCGTAGCCTTCTTTGCCGGAGCCTTTTGCCGTCCGCGGCTGACGGCAAAGGTCTTTGCCGTCCGCCTTTCGAGCCTTTGCCGTCCGCGGCTGACGGCAAAGGTCTTTGCCGTCCGCCTTTCGAGCCTTTGCCGTCCGCCATGGCAGGCGGCAAAGTAGCTGTTTCCTGTAGTGTTAGTTGCCTCCACTCTGGTCATGTAGTTTGCAAGGTAATCATCAGTAAATAGCTTCAGAAACCACTGAAAAGAGAAAAATATCAGATATTGAGGTCTAATAGAGTAACTTGTTGTGGGCAAGGGGAAAAGGCAACACATTACTTACCATCCTAAAGTTCACTATTTGTCGTCGACAAAGTGTAAATAAAGAGCTTAGTTCCAATCACCCGTTTCTTTCGCCTAACAATCTTTCTTAGTTTCCTCACTTGACGCTTGTTCATGAATATCTCATTGCCCCATACGCAAAAGGGATCGAAGCGTGGATCAGTACCCCTCATATATGTACCTACAAGCAACCAGTAAATGTTAGAAGCTAAACTGAGATTGCACAAATGATGTAAAATACAACTACCTATGTTCCTAAGTACAAGTTTTTTTTTAGATTTCAATATGAATTACATACGGATGTATATAGAATTATAGATATAGTTTAGATTAGAATCTAGATTCACTCATTTTGCTCCTTATGTAGTCTATATTGGAATCTCTAAAAATACTTATATTTAGGAATAGATGGTGTATAAGACATGGGATGCAGCTAACCTCGACGGCAAACAACATCATCGCCCATTGTAGCCCTGTGTAAGTACATGGAAAGCCAATGTTAACTACAACAGGGTTAACATCCACCAAAAATAGCAAATGGTAATAAAACGGCAGCATCTGTAGTGATATCTTCATTTCGAAAGAGTAGCACGGTAGCAAAGGAACGGTTTAAAAAATGGATACAACTGTTAATTGCAACAGGCTTAACAACATCCTAATTCATGTTTTGTAAGTTTGTAGCCAGTGAAATACAACTCTTTAAAAATGGATACAACTGTTAATTGCAACAAGCTTAATGGCCATTGAAACCGGTACTGATAAAAATGCAATTGGCAGAGTTAAACATCACAGGGCAGGTGCTGCTAGAGCAGATAATGGCCCAGTTGTCTATAAAAAGGTAGGGAAAATAGCTCAAACGTGTTAGGCATGTTTACTACAACATGCTTAATACATCAACAGTACAAAACATAGCCATTAAATGCAACTGGTATTGGTAAGATTGAATGGTGGGTACATACTTGGTAAGTCCTGAGAGGTAGTTGCTGGGGCACTTCATCTTGGCCAGACCCCGCCCAAAGTCAGCGGCGGCGGAGGCGAGCTGTTCCTCCAGGTCGAAGCATGGATCAGTGCCACTAACATGTGTACCTATAGGCAACCAGTAAATGGTAGAAGTTAAACTGCAATTGCACAAAGGATGTGAAATACTGTAAGACATGGGATGCAGCTAACCTTGACGGCAACAACAACCTCGGCCGTTATGACCCTGCGTAAGTACATGGACAAGCATGTTAAGTACAACAGGGTTAGCATCCACCAAAATAGCAAATGGGGCAGCATCTCTAGTATATCTTCATTGCGGAGAGTAGCATGGTAGCAAATGGACAGATTAAAAAATGGATACAACTCTTAATTGCAACAGGCTTAACAACATCCTAAGTCATGTTTTGTATGTTTGTATCCACTGAAATGCAACTGTTTAAAAATAGATTCAACTATTAATAGCAACATGCTTAATAGACATTGAAACCAGTACTGATAAAAATGCAATTGTGAAAGGATCGAGAAGAGGTGTCTAGAGGGGGGATGAATAGACTTTAATCAAGAAAAGTTGCAGTTTTTAATTTCCTTTAGTTGATGTGGAGTTTGAGCACAAGTTTAAACATTCACAATACATATAAAGCAAACATGCAAGCATACAAAGAGTATATGAGCAGCGGAAAGTAAAGCATGCAAGTTGCAAGAATGTAAAGAGATGGGATTGGAGTGTGCAAACGCAATTTGGAGACACGGAGATTTTTTATCCGTGGTTCCGATAGGTGGTGCTATCGTACATCCACGTTGATGGAGACTTCAACCCATGAAGGGTAACAGTTGCGCGAGTCCACGGAGGGCTCCACCCACGAAGGGTCCACGAAGAAGCAACCTTGTCTATCCCACCATGGCCGTCGCCCACGAAGGACTTGCCTCACTAGGGTAGATCTTCATGAAGTAGGCGATCTCCTTGCCCTTACAAACTCCTTGGTTCAACTCCACAATCTTGTCGGAGGCTCCCAAGTGACACCTAGCCAATCTAGGAGACACCACTCTCCAAGAAGTAACAAATGGTGTGTTGATGATGAACTCCTTGCTCTTGTGCTTCAAATGATAGTCTCCCCAACACTCAACTCTCTCTCATAGGATTGGATTTGGTAGAAAGAAGATTTGAGTGGAAAGCAACTTGGGGAAGGCTAGAGATCAAGATTTATGTGGTTGGAATGGAATATCTTGACCTCAACACAAGTGTAGGTGGTTCTCTCTCAGAAAATATGTATTGGAAGTGTAGGCATGTTCTGATGGCTCTCTCCACGAATGAAGAGTGGGTGGAGGGGTATATATAGCCTCCACACAAAATCTAACCGTTACACACAAATCACCAAACTCGGTGGGACCGATTCAGAGAACTCGGTCGGACCGATTTGGTTCATAATGTGACCGTTAGGCATTTCGGTGGGACCGACTGGATCAACTCGGTGGGACCGATGTGCTAGGGTTAGGGTAAATCCAAAACTCGGTTTGACCGATTACTCAAACTCGGTGAGACCGATTTGGGTAATAAGTGAAATAGAATGTTGGCCAAGCAAACTCGGTGGGGCCGGTTGCAAATCTCGGTGGGACCGAAACTATTGCAACAGACAACAGAGAGTTTGCAAGCCCATCTCGGTGAGACCGAGATCCCATCGGTGAGACCGAACTGATTAGGGTTTCTGGCAGTGGCTATGTCAACTGAACTCGGTGGCTCCGGATGGAAGGAATCGGTGGGGCCGAGTTGGACTTTTTGGTTTAGGACATATGTGGAAGTGAGAAAGTGGTTGAGGGCTTTGGAGCATATCACTACGCACTTTGAGCAAGCAAGCCATTAAGCAACACCTCATCCCTTCTTAATAGTATTGGCTTTCCTATGGACTCAATGTGATCTTGGATCACTAAAATAGAAAAATGTAGAGTCCTGAGCTTTGAGCTTGAGCCAATCCTTTGTCCTTAGCATCTTGAAGGGGTTCCACATCCTCTTGTCCATGCCACTCCATTGTTGAACTTATCTGAAACATACTAGGTAGAAGCATTAGTCCAACAAGAGATATGTTGACATTAATTACCAAAATCACCCAGGGAGCACTTGTGCTTTCAATCTCCCCCTTTTTGGTAATTGATGACAACATACATCAAAGCTTTAGATAAAGATATATAGAGCAACAAGTAAAGCTTTGGAAAGACATGTAACATGCATTGGCTCCCCCTACATGTATGCAATCATATAAATATGAAACATAGGAGCATGTGAATGCATAAGCATGTCAGAGTAATCCATGTGTTACATGTATCTTGGCTATATGCATCAGAGCAAATGATGCAAATATAGGAAATATACCTTCATGCCCATGAGTCCTTGCAAACAGTATGTACATCAGCAAGAAATCCTCATACACATGACTGTGATGCATATACTTACCTTGTGGTCTTGAGTTGGCTTAGGAAGGAATGAACCTGAGTAAACAAGGTTAGACAACACAGATACACCTACTAGCCAGAGCAAACCAAAGAAACCACAAGAGAACCAAGACTGGGATGACATGTAGAGAGTGAGTACTGAGTACCCTATTGGGTATAGACATGTCCCCAAAGGTAAAGATATGCAATAAAATCAGAGATTTCCTTCCCTTAGATGTCTTGCTCCCCCTGAATCTTGCATTGGGATATTGGGAGAAGATAGGGAACAGAAAATCAGAGCAAAAGAAAAGACAACAGAGCTTGAGCTTAATGCAAGCAATCAAATATGATCACATCTGAACATGTCTTTCCCCTCTTAAAGACATGTAACTTCTGTCCTCTTGAACACCAAGCATCTAGGGTTTCTTACACACTCCCCCTGAGTATCCTCTCCACCTATAGAAATGATTAAGCATAGAGCTTTGATGTGATCTCTCTCTCCCCCTTTGACATCAATTTCCAAGAAGGGCTCTTCTAGATTTTTGTTTTATTGCAAAATGGTTTGGTCCTTGAGTCACAAAGCAAGTTGAATGTGATGCTGGTAGAGGACAAGAATCATTGAGTGGAGCTGGAGCAAAAGGACTGCAGGAATAAGTGGCAAGTTGTCTTTCCTGTAGTGAAATCGGTAGCACCAAGTTGTGTGCTTCGGTGGCACCGAGAGAATTCGGTTGGGCCAAAGAAAACAGACCGGTGTGACCGAGTTCATCACAGTAAAACACTTGTCACCTCAGCTCACTAGGCACTTTAAGATCTCACAAGGATTTGCAAGGAATTAGCTGAAAGATTTGCAATGAATTGGATGCAGAAAATGCAGAACAAGAAGAAATGAAAAGATCTAAATGAAGAACAAATATGCAAGAGACAAATGCAAAAGGAAACACAAGAGAACTTCATCTAGAAGTGGGCGGTGACAAAGTCACCTATGTTAGAGTATATTGACTTAGGAGTCAAGTGAGATCACTTGATCTTTGGTCATACTCATAGTTTAAGCTCAAAATGGGGTCACCATTTTTCGTTTAAGCTTCTTGATGTATTCACATCTTGTTGAGTTGCTTTATCCCATGACTTGGAGTAAAGCTTCTCTAAGATGGAATAGCATACCTTGGGTGGTGGTGGTGTCGATCTTGATCATGTAGTCAAACTTGTGTGGGTTGCTCAAGGTTGATGTAGCTCATCAAGAGTTGGGAGCATCACTTGGAGTTTGAGTTCATCCTCCTACATGGGTTAGCTTTGCAAGGAAGAGCACTTGTGTATCCAAAATGACAATCATACAATTTAACATAGAATGAGTCAAAGGATATATTTGAGGGGTTTTGTGCTTCCTTGACTTCAACCACCATTGTAGAGAGACTTGATGATGTAGAGATTGCTCAAGATGTGAGTGAGTTGCAATCTCATGGATTTAGTTTCATCCAAGTACCTACAAGGGTTAGATAGCATACAAGGGTGCAAAAGTATCCAAGACATATAGATAGCATCATGAAAGAAATATCTAGGATTAGTCAAAGACTCATGCCTTGCATGTATCCAAATGGAGTTCCTACTCCAAGTTTGAAGCATCAATGATGTTCAATTCACCTCTCAAACGGCAAAAGACTTTCTCATCAAGCGGTTTGGTAAATATACCCTCTAATTGCTTATTAGTGCGAACATGCTTAAGATTAATGTCCCCTTTGGCAACATGGTCTCGAATGAAATGATGACGAACTTCAATATGTTTAGTTCGAGAATGTTGCACGGGATTGTGAGCAATCTTAATAGCACTTTCATTGTCACACAGTAATGGAACATGTTTCACATATATCCCATAATCTTTAAGAGTTTGGGTCATCCAAAGTAATTGAGCACAACAAGAACCAGCGGTAATGTATTCCGCTTCGGCGGTGGATAAGGATACCGAGTTTTGTTTCTTGGAGGACCAAGACACAAGAGATCTACCAAGAAATTGACAAGTAGCCGAAGTGGACTTTCTATCAACCTTGTCTCCGGCATAGTCCGAATCGGAGTAGCCAACAAGATCAAAGGAAGACCTCTTAGGATACCAAATGCCAAAATTTGGTGTATGTATTAAGTATCTCACTATCCTTTTCACAGCCTTAAGATGACATTCTTTAGGTGCCGCTTGATATCGTGCACACATGCACACGCTTAGCATAATATCGGGACGAGAGGCACATAGATATAACAATGAACCAATCATAGAGCGGTAAACTTTTGATCAACCGGTTCACCATCTTTGGTCAAATCAAGATGTCCACTAGTAGGCATGGGTGTAGTCATACCTTTGCATTCTTGCATATTGAACTTCTTGAATAAGTCCTTGGTGTACTTTGTTTGAGAGACAAAGGTACCTTCCTTAGTTTGCTTGATTTGCAAACCGAGAAAGAATTTGAGTTCACTCATCATAGACATCTCAAACTTCTCCGACATTAGCTTTCCAAACTTCTCACTAAAATGAGGGTTAGTCGAACCAAATATAATATCATCAACATAAATTTGGCACACAAATAGCTCTCCATTGACCCTTTTAGTAAAAAGGGTAGAATCAATTTTACCAATTTCAAAGCCTTCTTCAATAAGGAACTTGGTCAAGCATTTATACCACGCTCTAGGAGCTTGTTTAAGACCATAAAGGGCTTTGTGAAGTTTGTAGACATGATTAGGTTTCTTAGGATTGACAAAGCCGGGAGGTTGCTTAACATAAACTTCCTCCTCAATTTCACCATTTAGAAAAGCACTTTTAATGTCCATTTGGTACAAGGTGATATCATGGTGATTAGCATAAGCAAGTCAGATGCGAATGGACTCGAGTCTAGCAACGGGAGCATATGTCTCACCATAGTCCATACCTTCGACTTGAGTGTAGCCTTGGGCGACTAGGCGTGCTTTGTTGCGGACGACTTGACCATCTTCATCTTGCTTGTTGCGAAACACCCATTTGGTACCAATGATGTTGTGGTTGTTGTCGGGCTTCTCGACCAATGTCCATACTTGATTTCTCTCAAAGTTGTGTAGCTCTTCATGCATAGCGTTTATCTAGTCTGGATCTTCCAATGCTTCTTCAACCTTCATAGGTTCAATGCTAGAGATGAATGAGTAATGTTCACAAAAATTAGCCAAACGAGTTTTAGAGCGAGTTATTCTCCCGGTTTGGATATCATTGTAGATTTGCTCGACGGGATGATCTTTGGTGATTCTTGCTCGAACTCGTGGGAGCTTTGGCTTGGCTCGGGGTGGAACATCTTCTTCATCTTGTTCTTCTTCTTAGCCTTCTTCATTGTTCACATTGTCATTCTCTTTTCGTGGAGGAGGAGGAGGTTGTTGATGTTGATCTTGGTGTGCTTCCTCGTTTTCTTCGTCTTGGTGTGTTCCACTTGTGGATGCTTCCGTATCAATTCTTAGTTCACCTTGTCGTGAGGTAGAAGCTTCCACTTGGACGGACGAGTTACTCTCCTTCACCTCCGTTGGACGAATCTTGCCAATAGACAAGTCTTGGATTGCTTCCGAAGGGTCTTTGTCTCCTACATCAATTGGCAATTGCTCTACTTGCGAGCCGTTAGATTCATCAAACTTCACATCTACCGTCTCTTCAACCTTTCGGGTGAAATTGTTGTAGACACGGTAAGTGTGAGAGTTTGAGCCATAACCAAGTAGGAAACCTTCATGATATTTAGGAGCAAATTTAGAACGACGATGCTTATCAAGAATGTAGCATTTTGAGCCAAATACTCGAAAGTATCCAACTTGGGGTTTGTTACCGGTGAGGAGCTCGGATGCCGTCTTGCCGAGTAGCTTGTGAAGATACAAGCGATTTGTTGCATGACGAGCTGTCTCAACCGCTTCCGCCCAAAAGTGTTTTGGAGTCTTGTACTCATCAAGCATCGTTCTTGCCATCTCAATAATAGTCCGGTTCTTCCTCTCAACGACTCCATTTTGTTGAGGTGTGTACGTAGCCGAGAACTCATGTGAAATCCCCTCTTCGTCAAGAAAGGTATCCACATTTGTGTTCTTGAACTCCGTTCCGTTGTCGCTCCGAACCTTCTTGATCTTCATGTCAAATTGATTTTGGGCCTTCCTAGCGAAGTTTTTGAAGATCTTTTGGACCTGCGATTTGTCATCAAGAAAGAACAGCCACGTAAATCTTGAAAAATCATCAACTATGACTAGTCCAAACGAGTTACCACCGAGACTCTTGTAGGCATTTGGACCAAAGAGATCCATGTGAAGTAGCTCGAGTGGTCTTCTCGTGGTCATGATGTTCTTCGCGCGATGACTTCCTCCAACTTGTTTCCCTGCCTGACAAGCACTACAAAGTCTATCCTTGTCAAATATGACATCTTTTACTCCAAGGATATGATCAGCTTTAATAAGCTTATCAAGATTTCGCATACCCACATGACCTAACCTTCTATGCCACAGCCAACCCTTAGAAGATTTAGCAATTAAGCAAGTTCTAGGTTGAGCCTTTTTAGTGAAATCAACAATGTAAAGATCACCTCTACGTATACCGGTAAAGACCATTTTATGATTGTCTCTACGAAACACTTGGCAATCTACTTCAGTGAATAGGACATTGAAACCGAAATCGGCAAGTCTAGAAACTGAAAGTAAATTGTACCCAAGAGATTCAACAAGCATGACATTTTGTATGGAGCTATCATGTGAGATGGCCACCTTACCGAGGCCAACCACCTTACCCTTTGAGTTATCACCAAAAGTGACATATTTTCGAGGGCCGTCGTTTTCAGCAAGCTCACGGAACATATCTTTATCTCCGGTCATATGATCAGTACATCCACTATCAAGGACCCATTCCTTTCCTCCGGCCATGTAGCCGCGAAGATTTGCCATAAGACCAAAGTGTCTCATCGCATCATCAAGATCATAGTCACTATCATCATCCTCATCATAGTATCCATGTTCAACATCATCTTGTGATTGATCAATTCCTAGAGAGGGTTAGACAAATGATCATTTCTATGATTATCTTTACGAATTCTAATAGCTTCGGAAATAATATTGCGAATGATCCCAACATCTCCTATGGCACGCATGAGATTGGTAAGCTCAAATAAACAATCACCAAAGCTAGGATCACTTGAATTCATTTTACTCAAGGCAATAGACTTATGGAGAATTTCGTCTAAATTTTTCAAGGAATAATTTGGAAATCGTTCCTCAAGAAATCTCCATATGGTATAGGCACAATCAAGAGTAGGTAGACTAGCAATCAAATTTTTGGGCAATCCTCTAATGATAAGATTTATGGTTCTAATATTGTGAATCATGTCAAGATCCTCTTCGGGTGTAGGATGCAAAGGATCAATATGAGGTGCACAAGGGCTAGTAATGTACTTGTTCAAATGATATTCATTGAAAATCTCAAGCATTTCATTTTTCCACTCATGAAAATATTCTCCATCAAGAATAGGCACTCTATGTCTAAGACTCCCCAAAGTAGACACATCCATCTTCCTCCAAAGGTGTTTAAACCAAGGCAATGGAGACCAAAGCTCTGATACCAATTGAAAGGATCGAGAAGAGGTGTCTAGAGGGGGGTGAATAGACTTTAATCAAGAAAAGTTGCAGTTTTTAATTTCCTTTAGTTGATGTGGACTTTGAGCACAAGTTTAAAAATTCACAATACATATCAAGCAAACATGCAAGCATACAAAGAGTATATGAGCAGTGGAAAGTAAAGCATGCAAGTTGCAAGAATGTAAAGAGATGGGATTGGAGTGTGCGAACGCAATTTGGAGACACGGAGATTTTTTATCCGTGGTTCTGATAGGTGGTGCTATCGTACATCCACGTTGATGGAGACTTCAACCCACGAAGGGTAACGGTTGCGCGAGTCCATGGAGGGCTCCACCCACGAAGGGTCCACGAAGAAGCAACCTTGTCTATCCCTCCATGGCCGTCGCCCACGAAGGACTTGCCTCACTAGGGTAGATCTTCACGAAGTAGGCGATCTCCTTGCCCTTACAAACTCCTTGGTTCAACTCCACAATCTTGTCCGAGGCTCCCAAGTGACACCTAGCCAATCTAGGAGAGACCACTCTCCAAGAAGTAACAAATGGTGTGTTGATGATGAACTCCTTGCTCTTGTGCTTCAAACGATAGTCTCCCCAACACTCAACTCTCTCTCATAGGATTGGATTTGGTAGAAAGAAGATTTGAGTGGAAAGCAACTTGGGGAAGGCTAGAGATCAAGATTTATGTGGTTGGAATGGAATATCTTGACCTCAACACAAGTGTAGGTGGTTCTCTCTCAGAAAATATGTATTGGAAGTGTAGGCATGTTCTGATGGCTCTCTCCATGAATGAAGAGTGGGTGGAGGGGTATATATAACCTCCACACAAAATCTAACCGTTACACACAAATCACCAAACCCGGTGGGACCGATTCAGAGAACTCGGTCGGACCGATTTTGTAGCAACCCGACCCGAAATCGGTCAAGTCTCTGTGTAGCTGTACCATCCCAAGATCATGCTGGCACACACAGTACATTGATGCAAAGATTCAAAGTTCAATCACACCTGAATTTATTAAATGATTCTCATATTGAGTCTTTATTACATCATAATAAATTCGGCCGAAGGCCAACTCATGAGAAATAAACTAAATAAAGCTGCGGAAGCGTAGACGAATAGCGAGTCCATCCGACTCCATAGGGCAATCGCCAAGCATGGATCGTAGCCTCACTCCTGATCGGAAAACTCCTCTGCAACATAAGACGTTGCAGCCGTGTAGGTCAGCATTTTGAATATGCCGGCAAGTCATGAAGAGAGAACAACAATAAAATTACTACTACTATATGCAATTTGGCTGTGGGGCTCTAAGTTTCATTGTTTTGCGAAAAAGACGGTTTTTCCCTACAACAAAGGACTTGTTTGCAATTACTACAAAATGTTGGTAGATATTGAGATGGTTCCGCCAACCAATGTCTCATTCCCAAATATTAAATAACCCCTCAATTAATTTATTAAGTTCGGTGTTGAGATATCCGAAATACTCCAATTCCAGAGGCTCATTTGTCCGTAACCGGGGACACGGCTAATCGATTAGGTTGTTACTCTGCAGAGGTTTGTGCACTTTACCCACAAGAATCGTTCCCTCCTTTAAGTCTTCGCACGGCCTGGTGTTTGAAGACGGGACGAACGAAACAGGGTCTTCCTAAGAGTTCCTCTGGGCCACTGCCGGTGCCCATCCATGTCCTACCGTTCTTCTACATCTGCTGGCACCGTCCGTCCAGAGTCACGCCTAGGGTCAACCCAGCCAGAGCCCATAATGGCTTGCGGCTGCAACGGTAAGGTTACGGTCAAGGTGTATCCATCCGTCTCTTCGTGGTTGGGTGAATCTTTCCGCAAGATGTCATGGTGCTTCTCCATGCATCCCGTGTTGGAGATCGTTGCAGAAATTAAAAAAATTCTACGCATCACCAAGAACAATCTATGGAGTCTTCTAGCAACGAGAGGGAAAAGAGTGCATCTACATACCCTTGTAGATCGCGAGCGGAAGCGTTCAAGTGAACGGGGTTGATGGAGTCGTACTCGTCATGATCCAAATCACCGATGACCGAGCGCCGAACGGACGGCACCTCCGCGTTCAACACACGTACGGTTGGGGAAGACGTCTCCTCCTTCTTGATCCAGCAAGGGGAGGGAGAGGTTGATGGAGATCCAGCAGCACGACGGCGTGGTGGTGGAAGCAGCGGGGATCTCGGCAGGGCTTCGCCAAGCTCAGCGAGAGGGAGAGGTGTCACGAGAGGGAGAGGGAGGCGCCAGGGGCTTGGGGTGTTGCTCCCATGCGCCTCCCCACTATATATAGGGGTGGAGGGGGCTGGTTTCTTGCCCTCCAAGTCCATTGGGGCATTGGCAAAGGTGGGGGAAAGAAATCCCATCATTTCCCTTCCCCACCGATTGTTATCCCCCTTTTTTAGGGATCTTGATCTTATCCCTTCGGGATATGATCTTATTCCTTCTAAGGTGGGATCTTGGTGCACCTTGACCAGGGGTGTGGGGCCTTGCCCCCACTACCCACGTTCATGTGGGTCCCCCCATGCAGGTGGGCCCCACTTCGGAACCTTCTAGAACCTTCCCGGTACAATACCGAAAAATCCCGAACATTTTTCGGTGGCCAAAATAGGACTTCCCATATATAAATCTTTACCTCCGGACCATTCCGGAACTCCTCGTGACATCCGGGATCTCATCCGGGACTCTGAACAACTTTCGGTTAACTACATACTAATATCTCTACAACTCTAGCGTCACCGAACCTTAAGTGTGTAGACCCTACGGGTTCGGGAGACATGCAGACATGACCGAGACGACTCTCCGGTCAATAACCAACAGCGGGATCTGGATACCCATGTTGGCTCCCACATGTTCCATGATGATCTCATCGGATGAACCATGATGTCGAGGATTCAATCAATCCCGTATACAATTCCCTTGTCAATCAGTACGTTACTTGCCCGAGATTCGATCGTCGGTATCCCAATACCTTGTTCAATCTCGTTACCGGCAAGTCACTTTACTCGTACCGTAATGCATGATCCCGTGACCAAACACTTGGTCACATTGAGCTCATTATGATGATGCATTACCGAGTGGGCCCAGAGATACCTCTCCGTCCTACGGAGTGACAAATCCCAGTCTCGATTCGTGCCAACCCAACAGACACTTTCGGAGATACCCGTAGTGCACCTTTATAGCCACCCAGTTACGTTGTGACGTTTGGCACACCCAAAGCACTCCTATGGTATCCGGGAGTTGCACAATCTCATGGTCTAAGGAAATGATACTTGACATTTGGAAAAGCTCTAGCAAACGAACTACACGATCTTGTGCTATGCTTAGGATTGGGTCTTGTCCGTCACATCATTCTCCTAATGATGTGATCCCGTTATCAATGACATCCAATGTCCATAGTCAGGAAACCATGACTATCTGTTGATCAACGAGCTAGTCAACTAGAGGCTCACTAGGGACATGTTGTGGTCTATGTATTCACACATGTATTACGATTTCTGGATAACACAATTATAGCATGAACAATAGACAATTATCATGAACAAGGAAATATAATAATAACCATTTTATTATTGCCTCTAGGGCATATTTGCAACAGTCTCCCACTTGCACTAGAGTCAATAATCTAGTTACATTGTGATGAATCGAACACCATAGAGTTCTGGTGTTGATCATATTTTGCTCTAGGGAGAGGTTTAGTCAACGGATCTGCTACATTCAGGTCCGTATGTACTTTACAAATATCTATGTCTCCATTTTGAACATTTTCACGAATGGAGTTGAAGTGACGCTTGATATGCCTGGTCTTCCTGTGAAACCTGGGCTCCTTGGCAAGGGCAATAGCTCCAGTGTTGTCACAGAAGAGAGTCATCGGGCCCGACGCATTGGGAATAACTCCTAGGTCGGTAATGAACTCCTTCACCCAGATTGCTTCTTGTGCTGCCTCTGAGGCTGCCATGTATTCCGCTACACATGTAGATCCCGCCACAACGCTTTGCTTGCAACTGCACCAGCTTACTGCCCCACCATTCAAAATATACACGTATCCGGTTTGTGACTTAGAGTCATCCAGATCTGTGTCGAAACTAGCATCGACGTAACCCTTTACGACGAGCTCTTCGTCACCTCCATAAACGAGAAACATATCCTTAGTCCTCTTCAGGTACTTCAGGATATTCTTGACCGCTGTCCAGTGTTCCATGCCGGGATTACTTTGGTACCTTCCTACCAAACTTACGGCAAGGTTTACATCAGGTCTGGTACACAGCATGGCATACATAATAGACCCTATGGCCGAGGCATAGGGGACGACATTCATCTTTTCTCTATCTTCTGCCGTGGTCGGGCATTGAGCCGTGCTCAATTGCACACCTTGCAATACAGGCAAGAACCCCTTCTTGGACTGATCCATATTGAACTTCTTCAATATCTTGTCAAGGTACGTACTTTGTGAAAGACTAATGAGGCGTCTTGATCTATCTCTATAGATCTTGATGCCTAATATATAAGCAGCTTCTCCAAGGTCCTTCATTGAAAAACACTTGTTCAAGTAGGCCTTTATGCTTCCCAAGAATTCTATATCATTTCCCATCAACAGTATGTCATCCACATATAATATGAGAAATGCTACAGAGCTCCCACTCACTTTCTTGTAAACACAGGCTTCTCCATAGGTCTGTGTAAACCCGAACGCTTTGATCATCTCATCAAATCTAATGTTCCAACTCCGAGATGCTTGCACCAGCCCATAGATGGAGCGCTAGAGCTTGCATACCTTGTTAGCATTCTTAGAATCGACAAAACCTTCCGGCTGCATCATATACAATTCTTCCTTAAGAAAGTCGTTAAGGAATGCCGTTTTGACATCCATTTGCCATATCTCATAATCATAGTATGCGGCAATTGCTAACATGTTTCGGACGGACTTCAGCTTCGCTACGGGTGAGAAAGTCTCATCGTAGTCAACCCCTTGAACTTGTCGATAACCCTTAGCGACAAGTCGAGCTTTATAGATGGTAACATTACCATCCGCGTCTGTCTTCTTCTTAAAGATCCATTTGTTTTCTATCGCTCGCCGATCATCGGGCAAGTCTGTCAAAGTCCACACTTTGTTTTCATACATGGATCCTATCTCGGATTGCATGGCTTCAAGGCCCGCCATTGCTTCTTCATAGTTCGAAGGTTCACCATTGTCTAACAACATGATTTTCAACACAGGGTTGCCATACCACTCTGGCGCGGAACGTGTCCTTGTGGACCTATGAAGTTCAGTAGGAGCTTGATCCGAAGTACCTTGATCATCATCATCATCATTAACTTCCTCTCTAGTCGGTGCAGGCACCACAGGAACATCTTCCTGAGCTGCCCTACTTTCCGGTTCAAGAGGTAGTACTCCATCAAGTTCCACTTTCCTCCCACTTACTTCTTTCGAGAGAAACTCTTTCTCTAGAAAGGACCCGTTCTTGGCTACAAAGATCTTACCTTCGGATCTGAGGTAGAAGGTATACCCAATGGTTTCCTTAGGGTATCCTATGAAGACGCATTTTTCCGACTTGGGTTCGAGCTTTTCAGGTTGAAGTTTCTTGACATAAGCATCGCATCCCCAAACTTTTAGAAACGACAGCTTAGGTTTCTTCCCAAACCATAATTCATACGGTGTCGTCTCAACGGATTTCGACGGAGCCCTATTTAAAGTGAACGCGGCAGTCTCTAAAGCATAGCCCCAAAATGAGAGCGGTAGATCGGTAAGAGATATCATAGATCGCACCATATCCAATAGAGTGCGATTACGACGTTCGGACACACCATTTCGCTGAGGTGTTCCAGGCGGCATGAGTTGTGAAACTATTCCAAATTTCCTTAAGTGTGTGCCAAATTCGTGACTCAAATATTCCCCTCCACGATCTAATCGTAAGAACTTTATTTTTCTGTCACGTTGATTCTCAACCTCACTCTGAAATTCCTTGAAATTTTCAAAGGTCTCAGACTTGTGTTTCATTAGGTAGACATACCCATATCTACTCAAGTCATCAGTGAGAGTGAGAACATAACGATAGCCACCGCGAGCCTCAACACTCATTGGACCGCACACATCAGTATGTATGATTTCCAATAAGTTGGTTGCTCGCTCCATTGTTCCGGAGAACGGAGTCTTGGTCATCTTACCCATGAGGCATGGTTCGCACGTGTCAAATGATTCGTAATCAAGAGACTCCAAAAGTCCATCTGCATGGAGCTTCTTCATGCGTTTGACACCAATGTGACCAAGACGGCAGTGCCACAAGTATGTGGGACTATCATTATCAACCTTACATCTTTTGGTATTCACACTATGAATATGTGTAACACTACGTTAGAGATTCATTAACAATAAACCATTAACAAGCGGGGCATGACCATAAAACATATCTCTCATATAAATAGAACAACCATTATTCTCGGATTTAAATGAGTAGCCATCTCGAATTAAACGAGATCCTGATACAATGTTCATGCTCAAAGCTGGCACTAAATAACAATTATTGAGGTTTAAAACTAATCCCGTAGGTAAATGTAGAGGTAGCGTGCCGACGGCGATCACATCGACCTTGGAACCATTCCCGACGCGCATCGTCACCTCGTCCTTTGCCAGTCTCTGTTTATTCCGCAGCTCCTGCTTTGAGTTACAAATATGAGCAACCGCACAGGTATCAAATACCCAGGAGCTACTATGAGTGCTGGTAAGGTACACATCAATAACATGTATATCACATATACCTTTGGTGTTGCCGGCCTTCTTGTCCGCCAAGTACTTGGGCCAGTTCCGCCTCCAGTGTCCACTTCCCTTGCAATAAAAGCACTCAGTCTCAGGCTTGGGTCCATTCTTTGGCTTCTTCCCGGCAGCTGGCTTACCGGGCGCGGCAACTCCCTTGCCGTCCTTCTTGAAGTTCTTCTTACCCTTGCCTTTCTTGAACTTAGTGGTTTTATTCACCATCAACACTTGATGTTCCTTTTTGATCTCCACCTCCGCTTATTTCAGCATTGAATATACCTCAGGAATGGTCTTTTCCATCCCCTGCATATTGAAGTTCATCACAAAGCTCTTGTAGCTCAGTGGAAGCGACTGAAGGATTCTGTCAATGACCGCGTCATCCGAGAGATTGACTCCCAGCTGAGTCAAGCGGTTGTGTAACCCAGACATTTTGAGTATGTGCTCACTGACAGAACTATTTTCCTCCATCTTACAACTGAAGAACCTGTAGGAGACTTCATATCTCTCGACCCGGGCATGAGCTTGGAAAACCATTTTCAACTCTTCAAACATCTCATATGCTCTGTGTTGCTCAAAACGCTTTTGGAGCCCCGGTTCTAAGCTGTAAAGCATGCCGCACTGAACAAGGGAGTAATCATCAGCACGCTGCTGCCAAGCGTTCATAACGTCTTGGTTCTCTGGGATGGGTGCGTCACCTAGCGGTGCTTCTAGGACATAATCTTTCTTGGCAGCTATGAGGATGATCCTCAGGTTCCGGACCCGGTCCGTATAGTTGCTGCCATCATCTTTCAGTTTGGTTTTCTCTAGGAACGCGTTGAAGTTGAGGGCAACATTAGCGTGGGCCATTTGATCTACAAGACATATTGTAAAGATTTTAGACTAAGTTCATGATAATTAAGTTCATCTAATCAAATTATTCAATAAACTCCCACTCAGATAGACATCCCTCTAGTCATCTAAGTGAAACATGATCCGAGTCAACTAGGCCGTGTCCGATCATCACGTGAGACGGACTAGTCAACATCAATCCTGGTCATTGCTCACGAGGGGTCCATCATCTCCACTCGGAAAAAGGTCTTCTCCCAGGTCCATCTTCTCCTCCAGTGTGGCAATATATTTATCCCGGTCCTCGATTCTATCCATAAAATCCTTGACTTCTTCTTCATGTTCAAGGAAGTCCGCGCGTGCCTTCTCCTCCAGTTCCAGTTCACGGAACAACAACCTCCTGTGTACCTTCGAGTTTCGGCGCGTCTGGATTTCCCGGTTCCTGATGAGACTCTCCAAGTCTTGGACATACGAAAGAATGGAGTCGTCCTCTACGGTACGGATGATATCTCCATTCCTAGCTCTGCGAGAAATCATGGCGAGGTCTGATGGGTCGAGCTCGGCCCTGTACTCTTCTCGGAGATGTCCAAGTGCATGATAAATCGCCATGTCTTTTCCGAGGATCCAAGTGAAATCGGTAAACTCAAAGTCAATGGGCTCTGAATGTCCTCCGAAGGTCCTCCCTGGAATGTGCACCTTAATCTTGTAGCGGGTATCCGTCGGAAGTGCATTGGTAGGCTTCCCGGTGATTGAGGGCAGAGCAATCTTCAGCTTCTTCACGATCTAAACCAGCTTCTTGCCGAGAAGCATCGTCTCATCTGGCTGGCAAAACTCCGGTAGCAGAACTGGGGTGAACTCGGCGGCCATCTAGAATGTTGAAAATCAGAGAGAAGTCAGAAATGAACAGGGGAGAATTACGGAATGATAAGAACATAGCATATTAATTAAGACCACTTATTAGATCAAGATGGAAGAGTTGGGTTCGATTCCCTTTATACGCGATGTGGCGAAAAAGACTGATTCAACGAAATATGCCATGCCAGCATTAAGATTTAAAACATGTCGTCTACTTCCAGGAAATGTTCGGAACAGAGAACTTTCTCTAATCCAACGCCGTATTCTCCGAAGATTGAGGAACAAGAGGAGATGCATTAAAAGAAATCTTTCTCGGAGAGAAAATCTAAACAGTAACATCAAATCACAAACTACACGAAAGTAAAATAAAATAGTCTCTTCCTATGGCTTTCCGATCCTAGGGGTTACGTCCTACGGTCAGCGTGTGCTCTGAATACCATCTATGTAGCGACCCAACCCGAAATCGGTCAAGTCTCTGTGTCGCTGTACCATCCCAAGATCATGCTCGCACACACAGTACATTGATGCAAAGATTCAAAGTTCAATCACATCTGAATTTATTACACGATTCTCATATCGAGTCTTTATTACATCATAATAATTCGGCCGAAGGCCAACTCATGAGAAATAAACTAAATAAAGCTGCGGAAGCGTAGACGAATAGCGAGTCCATCCGACTCCATAGGGCAATCGCCAAGCGTGGATCGTAGCCTCACTCCTGATCGGAAAACTCCTCTGCAACATAAGACGTTGCAGTCGTGTAGGTCAGCATTTTGAATATGCCGGCAAGTCATGAAGAGAGAACAACAATAAAATTACTACTACTATATGCAATTTGGCTGTGGGGCTCTAAGTTTCATTGTTTTGCGAAAAAGCCGGTTTTTCCCTACAACAAAGGACTTGTTTGCAATTACTACAAAATGTTGGTAGTTATTGAGATGGTTCCGCCAACTAATGTCTCATTCCCAAATATTAAATAACCCCTCAATTAATTTATTAAGTTCGGTGTTGAGATATCCGAAATACTCCAATTCCAGAGCCTCATTTGTTCGTAATCGGGGACACAGCTAATCGATTAGGTTGTTACTCTGCAGAGGTTTGTGCACTTTACCCACAAGAATCGTTCCCTCCTTTAAGTCTTCGCACGGCCTGGTGTTTGAAGACGGGACGAACGAAACAGGGTCTTCCTAAGAGTTCCTCTGGGCCACTGCCGGTGCCCATCCATGTCCTACCGTTCTTCTACATCTGCTGGCACCGTCCGTCCAGAGTCACGCCTAGGGTCAACCCAGCCAGAGCCCATAATGGCTTGCGGCTGCACAGGTAAGCTTCCGGTCAAGGTGTATCCATCCGTCTCTTCGTGGCTGGGTGAAGCTTTCCGCAAGATGTCATGGCGCTTCTCCATGCATCCCGGCCATCCGCTGGTTTCTCCAGGGTGCCCGTCAACCGTCCTCCACCCAGTAGTGAATTTTGAAGTCCATCTTGAGCATGACGTCATGGGGTTGTCATCATCTTGACTCTCACATCTCCCTTATGAATCACTCAACCAACCCCGTCTACTAAAGCATAGCAATCAACTACATCGTCCCGGGCATCGGTAAAGGGAGAAGGGTTCATCCTACCTCATGATACTACTCAAGAACATAACTTAACAAAATTCTCCTACTGCATGCATGGTGGGGAGGTATAACTCTAATGCAATAAAATCATAGGTATTGTAAAAACATGATCAAATGACTTGCCTGGCTGACGGTCTTCGAAAGCTAGCGACTCGTAATAGCAGGCTTCGCACTCCGGAAATTCTTCCGAGTCAAACAATAGCACAAATAAGTATAGCACAATATAACATAACAGCAAGTTGAAGTAAAACACCCAAGCACTCAAACCAAAACCAAAGAAAAAAAACTCGGAGAAAGCAAATCAAGGTTTTCATCATATCAAGCAACAACTAAGAAATAGTTTTACACAACTAAAACTTTTCTTAACAGAACCTAAGCATTGGTTTTGCTAATTAACAGAAGGGAAAACAACATACAAACTAGGAGCAAAAAGAATCACATCAAAAGCTATTATAGAACTCCTATTATGCCTAAAACAATCCTAGCAAAGAAAATAAAATAAAAATTATTCTACTGTAAATAAAGTTCATCCTCTGTAGCTACAGAAACTAATCTAAAATAAACTCTAACATAATAAAAATAAAATAATTTACTAACTAGAACAATAGGAAAACAGTAGCTAGCTAAATAAACAAGAAAAACTTGATTTCGACTAAAACTACTTTTTTATAAAGACGAAAATACCCTAACAAGTTCCTACTGCTAGGCAAGGTCAAAACCAAGCAGTAGCAAAAAGAATCACTAAAAAAATCCTAACTCAATTTATGGCAGAAAAACTAATCTGACTAAAACTAATATAAACATTTTTAAAAAAACTAAAACATGGCCGAATCTATTTTCTACAGAAGCTATAGGAAATTTGCAAACTAGAGCAAAAAGAATCAACTAAAAATATTAAATAACCTAAAAGATATAGATTTTACAAGAACAGAACTATTCTGCTAAAAATAGAAACGAAAATAAAAAAACTAAAAAAAAACTAACGGGCGCTACTGGGTTGATGGGGTGTGTGATCTGAAACTAAACAGCGCTCGGGCGGAAATTAACAAAAACCTGCGCGGCTAATAACTAAACCGACCGATTCGATCTAATCAAATAAACCGTAAACTAAACCGGAGAAAAAACGAACTACTAAAAATAAACCTAACCCTTCGCTACGATCTAATCTACGGCGTACATGCGAGATCTAACGGTGGAGGGGAGCTCGAGCTTACATCGGACGGCGGAGACGACGGCGGCGACTCGGGCGTCGGTGGCGGAGGGGTTCCGATGGTCCGGGGCGACGGCAGTGACGTCGGGGCGATGCGGCGGAGCGAGGCGGAGACGGTGGTGGAGTCGCCGGAGCTCGGAGGTGACTGAGACGACGAGGGCGAGGCGAAGCAGAGCCCGGTGCTCTGCAGCTCCGGCGGGTGGCGGACGAGCTCGGGGTCGTCGCTGCTGTGGGTAAGAGAGCGACAGGCCATGTCAAAAAGGTGGGAAACGGCGACGGAAGTACGTGGGTGGAAATTGGAGTCGAGGGAGTGCTCACCGGAGTCGGAACGGGCGGCGAACTGCGGCGGCAGTAGCGAGATGCGATCGGCGAGGGCGCGAATTGCGGTGGGTTTTGGGCTAGGGTTTTAGGGGGTTCGGGAGAGGAAGGGCGTAGGTATTTATAGGACATAAGCTTGCGCGAGGGGAAGGCTTCGGAGCGTGATCCCGGGAAGATCGCGGCGACGGGCGTGCTCCGGTTGTGCTCCAGCGCGGTGAGACGTGGGCGAGGGCAAACGAGAAGGGGTGGGGCCGGCGCGTCAGCGAGAGAGAGAGGGGTGGAGGCGAGCGGGCGACCGAGGGGGAGAGGAATCGGACGCGGGGCGCTAGGGCAGGCCGGCTCGGGTGCTGGTGGGCTGCGCTCGGCGCTGGCTGGGCCGGTTGGCCTGGCTGGCGCCTGGGGCTTTTCCCTTTTTTTGAATTAGACAGGAGAGAAAATACAGAAGAATATATATTATTTTTTTATATAGGACATATATATATATCAAAATTCTCAGGGGAATTAATCCTACAACGTGGACATTTTTCCAGGGGCAAAACTCAAACTAAAAAAAACAATTTCTGGAAATCCCAAATAAAATTCAAATTTGAATTCAAACTTTTTGGCAATACTTTTCTTCTGACATTTTTGGAGTGTCATGTTTACTGCTCTCATACTTTTGCTCAAGTATTTGTCAGGCATTGTTTTGAAAGAATTTCATTTGCCAATTTGAATCCAAATTCCAACAAACTTAAAAGCCTCTTAAATAATTCAAATGTCACTCAATTCAAACAATATGCATAGATGCTTAGCTATAATTGTAAAACATTCCAAATGGGAAATTTGGGATGTTACAGATTTGGTTCATAATGTGACCATTAGGCATTTTGGTGGGACCGACTGGATCAACTCGGTGGGACCGATGTGCTAGGGTTAGGATAAATCCAAAACTCGGTTTGACCGATTACTCAAACTCGGTGGGGCCGATTTGGGTAATAAGTGAGACAGAATGTTGGCCAAGCAAACTCGGTGGGGCCGGTTGCAAATCTCGGTGGGACCGAAACTATTGCAACAGACAACAGAGAGTTTGCAAGCCCATCTCGGTGAGACCGAGATCTCATCGGTGAGACCGAACTGATTAGGGTTTCTGGCAGTGGCTATGTCAACTGAACTCGGTGGCTCCGGATGGAAGGAATCGGTGGGGCCGAGTTGGACTTTTTGGTTTAGGACATATGTGGAAGTGAGAAAGTGGTTGAGGGCTTTGGAGCATATCACTAAGCACTTTGAGCAAGCAAGCCATTAAGCAACACCTCATCCCTTCTTAATAGTATTGGCTTTCCTATGGACTCAATGTGATCTTGGATCACTAAAATAGAAAATGTAGAGTCCTGAGCTTTGAGCTTGAGCCAATCCTTTGTCCTTAGCATCTTGAAGGGGTTCCACATCCTCTTGTCCATGCCACTCCATTGTTGAACTTATCTGAAACATACTAGGTAGAAGCAGTCCAACAAGAGATATGTTGACATTAATTACCAAAATCACCCAGGGAGCACTTGTGCTTTCAAATTGGCATAGTTAAACATCACAAGGCAGGTGCTGCCAGAGCATAGAATGGCCCAGATGTCTATAAAAAGGTAGGGATAGTAGCAAAAACGTGTTAGGCATGTTTACTAGAACATGCTTAATACATCGACCGTACAGAACATAGCCATTAATTGCAACCCGTATTGGTAAGTTTGAACTGGTGAGTACATACTTGGTAAGTCCTGAGAGGTAGTTGCTGGGGCACTTCATCTTGGCCAGAACTCGCCCAAAGTCAGCGACAGCGGAGGCGAGCTGTTCCTCCGGGTCGAAGCGTGGATCAATGCCACTGACATGTGTACCTACAGGCAACTAGTAAATGGGTAGAAGTTAAACTGCAATTGCACAAATTATGTGAAATACTGTAAGACATGGGATGCAGCTCACCTCGATGGCAAACAAAAGCATCGGCCGTTATGACCCTGCGTAAGTACACGGACAGGCATGTTAAGTGCAACAGGGTTAGCATCCACTAAGAATAGTAAATGGGTAGCATCTCTAGTGATATCCTGAGTCATGTATTGTAAGTTTGTTGCTGGTATTCATGAAATTGAGCTGGACACGGTAATATTTGAACATCACACAGTGTGTAGTACGGAAATAAACAAGGCACTAACATGCTTAATACATCAACCGTACAAATCATAGCCGTTGCAAGTGGTATTGGTAAGATTTAGCTGGTCAGATCTTACCTGTTAAGTCCTGGGGGACTTCATCTGGGCCAGAGCATGCACCATGTCGGCGGCGGCGGCGGAGGCGAGGTGTTCCTCTGGGTCAACACGCACAGCGGCCATCGCGCCATGGACCGCCATCAGCTCCTGGCGGGGGGGATTTGGATGCATGAGGATGTTTCGCATGCTCCATTTAAGCAATCAGGCCGAGGACGTGATAGAGATCGGTGGGTTACCTGACTGGATCCGAGCAGAACGTAGAGGTGGTTGAAGTTGTGGTTGCGGTGGCGGCGGTTTGAGATGCCGGTAGGGGGGCGCGAGGGAGGGAGATACTGAGGGGAAGGGGATGTGGTTGGAGGAAGAAATTCTGAAATCGCGCGCCTAATGAAAATTTCGGTGCGAAATTTGAAACTTGGGTGGGGGAAACACACAACGCAGACGAAGCGCGTAAAATACTCGTGTGCGAGAAAAAAGAAAGTTGGCAGATCCCGTCTCCAAAAAAATGTACACGTGTACTTGATTTTTTCGGTCAATGGTACGCCTGGTTTATTAGGAAATATCGCACAGGTAACTAACTTATGGGTCATTAACGCAAAAAAAGCAGACGGGTACGACATGGAAACCGTGTGTTTTGTGCTCTTCTAGTGATTAACGCAAAAAAACGCACACGGGCACACATGCTAATCAATGCTTAAAGCCCTCAAAGGATGCTCTTACCAACATTGTACTTTAATACTACAAACTTAAAATACTACTTGTAATTTGCTCTAATACTACAAACTTAAACTACTTCTCACATGCTGCCATCAGGGCATGCTGGCCAGACGTCGGCGTTCTCCTTCCCGGCCTTGTAGGCGGCAGCCCACCGTCCTTCGATCTCCGCCAAGCTCTCCTCACAATGGCGTGCGGCCTCTTTTTTCTTGAGGCGGTGGGACTCTCTTTTCTTGACTGCTTTCTGCCTTTTCCGCTCCTTCTGTGCGGCTTTGGCCGCCTCTAGATCCACCACCCATTTGGCCATGGCAGCCTCAAAGTCTGCCCATGTAACTGTTTGGCCGCCGGCGGCGATGAACTCGGTGCGGCGAGATGCCATCGCTTCCTTACCATGTGCGCGGTCGCGGGCGGCGAGGAACGCGGCGCGGCGGGATGCCATCGCTTCCTTACCAGTTACTGTGCGCCACGGTGCCATGGACGACGCCTGGAGAGAGCTCTGGGACGTAGGGGCCCGACAGCCGTCCAGTGCGGTGGTATTCAAGAGCTCAACCACAAACGACAACAGAAATCTGGCTTCCCTTACAATGTTGCTCGTTCATTATCGCACACAGTTCATCTCCGTCGCTTCGGGAAACAGCGTGCACTGAGCCTATTGTGTGTTGCGGTATGATTGGCCGGAACCCCAGCCACGCGGATCGCACGTGTGCACCGTTGGATGCGCCGCGATCGAACGCTAATCCAGGTCCCTTACATCACACCCGTGCACCTGTAGCTGGATTGGATTTATATGCGCTAAATGCCTAGAAAATGCACATAATCCCCTAAATATGGTAAATGAGCCCGAAAAAATGCCAAATTTGAACGCGGTGATTTGCAGGGTGTATGTTCGTCGTAAAAAAACTCCACGACAAAGAACGAAGAAAATTTGGATTCCCCTTCAATCTTGAGGATTTCCCTTTCGAAAGCATGGAACTTCCTCGGTGATGGTTCGATTTATGTAGGGCGTGCATGACAACATAAGCCAAACCTTCTCAAATTTTTACCAAGGCATGGTGAGGTCATACCATGGCACCATGCCAAGCGTCATGTTTTTTAAGCATTTATTTCATTTTTTATAGTTGAAAACCCAACAAACAGACATTTGTGGTTGACTATTGCCACACATTTCATTGAAATATCCGTCCATTCCTTGTAAAAGGCATGAGAATTTACTAGATGGCACGAGCATGGTTTTCTAGGCCGTTCTTGTGGACCCTTTCATGCATCGATTGTTTGAACTTGAATTATGCGCATTAATGCTTAGGAAATGCACATAATCCCCTAAATATGGAAAATGAACCCAGAAAAGTGCCAAATTTGAACACGGTGATTTGCAGGTTGTATGTTCATCGTAGAAAAAACTCGTGGACAAAGGACAAAGGAAATTTGGACCCCCCTTCAATCTTGGTGATTTCCCCCTTGAAACCATGAAACTTCCTTGGCGATGGTTCGATTTATGAAAGGCACGCATCACGACATAAGGAAAACATTCTCCAATTTTTACCAGGGCATGGTGAGGCCATACCATGGGACCAAGCCAGGCGTCATGTTTTCCAACCATGTGTTTCATTTTTTGTATAGTTGTTAACCGAGTAAACGACGGGTTTATGGTTGACTATTGCCACACATTTCCTTGAAATATCTGCCCATTCCTTGTAAAAGGCATGAGAATGTCCTAAATAACACGAGCATGGTTTTCCAGACTATTCTTGTGCACCATTTCATGCACCGATTGTTTGAATTTGAATTATGTCCATTAATGCCTAGAAAATGCACATAATCCCCTAAATATGGTAAATGAGCACGGAAAAATGCCAAATTTGAACACGGTGATTTGCAGGGTGTATGTTCGCCGTAGAAAAAAACTCCACGGCAAAGAATGAAGAAAATTTGGATTCCCCTTCAATCTTGAGGATTTCCCTTTCGAAAGCATGGAACTTTCTCGTTGATGGTTCGATTTATGAAGGGCGTGCATGAGAACATAAGCCAAACCTTCTCAAATTTTTACCAAGGCATGGTGAGGTCATACCATGGCACCATGCGAGCTGTCATGTTTTTTAAGCATTTATTTCATTTTTTATAGTTGAAAACCCAACAAACAGACATTTGTGGTTGACTATTGCCACACATTTCATCGAAATATCTGTCCATTCCTTGTAAAAGGCATGAGAATTTACTAAATGGCACGAGCATGGTTTTCTAGGCCGTTCTTGTGGACCCTTTCATGCATCGATTGTTTGAACTTGAATTATGCGCATTAATGCCTAGGAAATGCACATAATCCCCTAAATATGGCAAATGAACCCGGAAAAGTGCCAAATTTGAACACGGTGATTTGCACGTTGTATGTTCATCGTAGAAAAAACTCGTCGACAAAGGACAAAGGAAATTTGGACCCCCTTCAATCTTGGTGATTTCCCCCTTGAAACCATGAAACTTCCTCGGTGATGGTTCGATTTATGAAAGGCGCGCATCACGACATAAGGAAAACATTCTCCAATTTTTACCAGGGCATGGTGAGGCCATACCATGGCACCAAGCCAGGCGTCATGTTTTCCAACCATGTGTTTCATTTTTTGTATAGTTGTTAACCGAGTAAACGACGCGTTTATGGTTGACTATTGCCACACATTTCCTTGAAATATCTGACCATTCCTAGTAAAAGGCATGAGAATGTGCTAAATAACATGAGCATGGTTTTGCAGACCGTTCTTGTGCACCTTTTCATGCACCGATTGTTCGAATTTGAATTGTGTCCATTAATGCCTAGAAAATGCACATAATCCCCTAAATATTGTAAATGAGCCCGGGAAAATGTCAAATTTGAACACGTTGCATTTGAGGCGGTATGTTGATCATTGGAAAAAAACTGCATGACAAACTAGGACGGAAATTAGGATTCCTCTTCAATCTTGGGTATTTTCCCTCTCGAAAGCATGGAACTTCCTCGGTGATGGTTCGATTTATGAAGGGCGTGCATGACGATATAAGCCAAACCTTCTCAAATTTTTACCAGGGCATGGTGAGGTCATACCATGGCACCATGCCAGGCGTCATGTTTTTTAAGCATTTATTTCATTTTTTCTATAGTTGAAAACCCAACAAACAAACATTTATGGTTGACTATTGCCGCACATTTCATCAAAATATCTGTCCATTCCTTGTAAAAGGCATGAGAATTTACTAAATGGCACGAGCATGGTTTTCTAGGCTGTTCTTGTGGACCCTTTCATGCATCGATTGTTTGAACTTGAATTATGTGCATTAATGCCTAGGAAATGCACATAATCCCCTAAATATGGCAAATGAACTCGGAAAAGTGCCAAATTTGAACACGGTGATTTGCAGGTTGTATGCTCATCATAGAAAAAAAACTCATGGACAAAGGACAAAGGAAATTTGGATCCCCCTTCAATCTTGGTGATTTCCCCCTCGAAACCATGAAACTTCCTCGGAAGATGGTTCATTTTATGAAAGGCGCGCATCACGACATAAGGAAAACATTCTCCAATTTTTACCAGGGGCATGGTGAGGCCATACCATGGCACCACACCAGGCGTCATGTTTTCCAACCATGTGTTTCATTTTTTGTATAGCACGAGCATGGTTTTCCAGACCGTTCTTGTGCACCTTTTCATGCACCGATTGTTCGAATTAGAATTATGTGCATAATTAATGCCTAGAAAATGCACACAATCCCCTAAATATGGTAAATGATTTCAGAAAAATGTCAAATTTGAACACGTTTCATTTGAGGCGGTATGTTGATCATTCAAAAAAACATAAAGACAAACTAGGACGGAAATTTGGATTCCCCTTCAATCTTGGTGATTTCCCTCTCGAAAGCATTGAACTTCCTCGGTGATGGTTCGATTTATGAAGGGCGTGCATGACGACATAAATCAAACCTTCTCAGCTTTTAACCAGCGCATGGTGAGGCCATACCATGGCACCATGCCAGCCGTCATGTTTTTCAAGCACATATTTCATTGTTCTATAGTTGATAACCCAGTAAATGACACGTTTGTGGTTGACTCCATTGAAATCTCTGCCCATTCCTTGTAAAAGGCTTGAGAAATTACTAAATACCACGAGTATGGTTTTTCCAGACTGTTCTTGTGCACCCTTTCATGCACCAATTGTTTGAATTTGAATTACGTGCATTAATGCCTACAAAATGCACATAATCCCCTAAATATTGTAAATGAACCCAAAAAAGTGTCAAATTTGAACATGGTGATTAGCAAGGTTTATGTTCATCGTAGAAAAAAACTCATGGATGAAAGACAAAGGAAATTTGGATTTGCATTCAATCTCGGTGATTTACTATCGCACACGGTTCATCTCCGTCGCCTCTGCGAATCGTGTGTGTTCACTCACACATGCAAAAGGAAAAGAAAACCCTCGCCCACTTCGTCCCCACTCACTCGCCACGGACTCCTCCGCAACTCTGCACCCTAAGCTCGACAGATGTTGGCGGCGGCCGTAGGTCGCGCTCCAAACGGCACCGGATTTTGCCTCCACCGCTTTTCGCCGCCTATCTGCACCAACATTCTAGACTCTGGTCGACTGGGGTTTTCTGCGGGATTGGGCCGGGGATTTTTCTCATGGAGGAGGTAATCAACTTAATTAGCGAAATATTCATTCATCTCTTATCGCAGTTCGTCCATCGCTGTTAATCAACCGGCGGAAATCGCCGTGGAATGATTTTTGTTCTAGCTGATTCGTGGGTGTTCATTCATGTGTGCACAGTGCGAGCACAAATCGGGCAACTGTGGTCGTGGCCAGTCGGAAACGAAGTTCTATCTCACCATTCCGGAAGACTTCAGGGAGCGCTCGGTATGTTCAATCTCAACCTACCATGGTCGGCATGGCCTAAATTTGTGAACATATACCGTCTGTTGCTACATTATCTATATATTTGCATCAAATCTTTGTTACATTATCTATTTTCAATTCTATATTTTTGTACTTTGCTTGCATCTATATATGGATATGTTCTATCAGTTACTCTCATATTTGCATCTTGCTCGGTTATTTCAATATATCTAATTTACGATCTTAATTTTCATTTCAAGCAATACATCCCTTGCGTTGCAAGAACAGGAGTAGAAGGAAATCTTGGGCTTTACTTTGCTGATGACTCCCAGGATGTCATATTAACAACGCAACATGGGTTTACAATGACGTTTAGCATAAAACTTGATAAAGATGGTCACTCCTATTTTAATGCGGACCTTTGGAAAAAATGTCTAAGTGTTATGAACTAAAAGCTGGCAATAAAACTCTAGTGCGTGCACCACAGCCTAGTCTAATTAACACGGATGTTTACTTCCCCAACGTCATCAGCCGATCAAATTCTAATCGAGGTTAGTGTCCTTTCAACTGTCTCCATGCTGTCATAACTATTTAAGCAACCAATTGATCACTATTTAAGCAACCAATTATGATATCATATTCTGACTCCGTTCCTAGGCAGTAACAAATTCTATTTACCAATTTATGCGCACTATATATTCTTCTACCATGTTCTGAATAAATAATACCTTTCCACCTTTTAAGCAGGATATGTTGGATGCATAGTGAACGATCTGTATGTTACTAAGCGTACCAAATTTCACTGGAAGGACTTCAAGCATGTCATAAACTTTGTTGATAATCTGACAGAGATAGCACAGCGTATGAACGCTGGATTTTAGATGGGATTAATTCTACCTATGGTGCACACACTGAACAAGACCAATTGTGTGTACAAAGCGCTGGTAAAAAGTCTTATTTTAATGTTGATGCTCATAAACTATATGTTACAATTGTTTTTTATTCTACATGTCAACAAAAATTGCCCCCTGTAGCCGTTCCTGGATCGATTTCCCGGCGAGGTCGAATTACACTTGTGCCTGCTAATAACGCCAAAGTGATTGCAAGGTACTGCATTTCCCGCAAAAATGGAACCATTCAAATTAACAAGTTCTCGCTTCTCGTGGCAATGCATCCATATTGGAAAATTGGAGACACTGTTCTACTCCTGCTCTACCAAGGCACGGGAGGGCTCTTCCTTTTCATTGACGAGATGCCGAGTCGCCGTGATCAAGTTGCTTCTAGTGGATAGTTGTGGTTGTTGGCCCTCAGCCTCTTAAAATGTGCTAGTTGTTACTAGATATGGACCATATGGTTGTTGGCCCTTAGCCTCTTAAAATGTGATAGTTGTTATGTTAAGTATGTAGATATGGACCATATGGTTGTCAAAACTGTGTTACGAAGATCCTCCTTTTGTCGAATACTGCAACCACTATATATATGTTACTCAAATGTTGTTACCCAAGTTTATAAATTTTCATGGAAAGTATTAGTATCGTACACAGTTCATTGAGTTTAAGCGTGTGCCTGATGTCCAGAAGGCATTTGCATATTAACTGTCCATATTGCAAATTCACACACATGTTCACATAAGGAAACGTATGTGTAACATACTAATCATCGCACACGAGTACTCGCAGACGTATCGTGTGCGATCTCCTAGCCACCGCAAGCAACTACTTTGCATTTTTCAAAGTTTTTTGTACACACAGAATCACACACGAAGTAACTGTATTGAACGTCTGAGTTGTAATTTCTCGTCGCAAATAGTTCATCCGAGTCGGCTGTTTGCCACGTATCACATAAATCTTGTTTACACAACTCGTTTGTGTTCTTTTGGCTCATCGCAAACAATTCATCCATGTGAACTGTATGCTGCATATCACACACATCTTGTTAAGTTGAACCGTTTCTGTTGTGTTCCCTAATCAAAAACAGTTCGTTCGAGTTAACCATATGCCGTATATCGCACACACATTGATATGGCTGCCCATTTCTGTTGTTCTACCTCATCGCGAACAGTTCGAATGGATTAACCGTGTGTCCTGCATTGCACACACATTGTTATGGCTGCCCGTTTCTGTTTTTCTGCCTCATCGCAGACAGTTTGAATGGATTAACCGTATACCCTTCATCGCACATGCAACTAAAACCTGAACCGTGTTTGATGCATACATCATCGCAAACGTTTTGCACCTTTTTTGACGGTTTTTTACACCACCGTTTGCAATTATTGCATTGCACACAGTTTCGGCAAAGGGTCTCTGATCGTAGTGTCACATTAGCAGTCTCCTGCAGTAGTGTTGGTGTCGGTAATTTTTACTTGGCACACCTCGCACTCTGCATATATGTCGGTTCCATCCGTACATTTGTGCAGTTCCACCAAAATGCAGCTGAATAACCCTGTTTGCACAGATAATGAAAAAGCGTGATTACATTATAGTGGCACTAGTTGATGAAACATGCACTAATAAATAGAAGAAAATATTAAGATAGTATCATAGTATGCCATGCTGCGAGGGCGAGATGGGCCGTGCGACGCCTCATACGGTAGGCCTCATACTGGAAATCGACCCAAGTCTCCCCGATACACCTTCTACCAGTGATGAACATCAGTGTACATCGATAGTACAAGGAGGGGCCTTGAGACATTCCAAACTCTGTTTTTGTGCAGATCAACTAAAATTAAGCACCCCAGTTTGCAGAAATGCTTAAACATTAACAATGGACTAGTTGATGAAACATATACTAACAAAGAGAAGCACTTTCTTTATCTACATTGGAAATGAAATGATAGAGAGGACACTCGCTCTATTTTAACTATATTATTACTTCATTTTATCAGTGGCACTAGGGTCGAGCAGGTGGCAAACGAGGTGTACCGTGCGTCGCAAAGATGGAGGCCGGGGGTGCTTAGACTGGGATGCTGAAGTTGGCTCTTTCAGTCCCTATCTTCCCCCCTGATGTTTATGTGGTAGCATTTGGGTTGTAATCCAAACTTGGTCAAGCTGGTGCTGCGTCCCCCTACCTGCCTAGCTTATGTGGCGAACTTGTGTCCTGCTAGTACTCGGTCTGTTCTAGTAGTAGTTGCATAACTGCCCATTTACACTTAGACGTTGTCGGATAATGGTTCTCTATGGTTGGGTTTCTTTAATGAAATCGGAGGAAACCCCCTCTTTTGATATATAAAAAAATCAGTGGCACTAGCGGTGCCAAAACATTGCCTCAAATTAATAGTGCCACTAGATTAAGGTGCAAAATAATAACATTACTGCTTTATCATGGCAGTGCCAAAACAGTAGCACAAGAGCAGACTCAACATGCAGGATCTTTGGCAAATGGTCAGACCAGAAAGGAACATACCTCGTGATGGGAACCATATCTGCAGTCAACGCCATCGTAGAAGGGATGACACTAGTCACCAACATGGATGATTCAATTCATGGGATCTTTTGGTGCAGTTCACCTAAAATGAAGTAATGGCCCATGAGCTAGCAGCATCTTCTTCATTTTTTTAAGAAAAGGGCTCCAGCCCCGGTTCCATTTCCATCAGAAAATGAAACCCACAGAGCTTCTTCTTCATTAGTTGCAATAAAATTGAGCAACATCAAGGTTGGTTGTGAAGCTCGTGGAATGTTCAACTATAATTTGGACATCATTTGTGCAGTTCAACTAAGATCAAGCGTGAAATGTATATCTCCGTTTGCACAAAAAAGGTGGAAAGGAGGGTGACTAACAAGTGATGAAACATACATCAAATGAAAAGAAGCATGCCCCTTATCTAAATGACAATCCTACAAGGACAATAGCAATTTCTAAAGCAGCAGCATTGCTAGATATTATTGTGGGCATTAGGATTAACTATGACAACCATTAAATACGAATTACTTTAATGGTGCCATTGCTTCATTTTACCAGCAACATTACATTAACAGCTGCTATAGAGTTGGTATTTGGGCACGGGAGAGTAGGCGGACCAGGAGAGTTTCATTTCTAACGAAAAGAAGCAACTTATCTTAATGGGAAATTTAGCAGGACATGAAAAAAAGTGCCATTGATCCATATTACTGGCAGCATTACATTGAAAACAACATTGGTTTAACGTGTCCTTACTTTTAACAGTGCGACCGCTACATTTTACTAGTGGCATTACATAAGAGTGGCTCGGGACAACAAACATCAGAACAGGATATCTAGGTTGGTCCCATTTTTGTTCGGTATAGCCACCTTATACTGTGTGAGGCTAGCAAATCTAGTGCTGGACATACTATGTTGACTTGTCCCCCAGTCCCCACTTTCTTTCCTTTTTCAACCAATAGATCGGGCTTATATTGAGTTTGTATTGTGTTTCCCTTTATTTCCCTATTAGACCAAGAGACCAGTTGGATAGCCATTCTCTGCTACTTTTCGCCCCCATTATTTCCTCTTTCGACCAAAGTCCTAGATTCAGGTAACAAATCTTCCCCCACCCCCACCCCCTTTCTTCCTTGTTTGAACCAAGTAGTACTAGATTCGAGTGCATGAACTAGTTTTACCTCTTAACAGTAAAAATTTAGGTGGCTTTTGAACAGCCGATCGATCCTATCTACGAGGGGGCCTGGGAAATAATAAAAGATACAAATGCAGCGACGTCAGGAGCTCGGGAAGTAGAGAAAGACCAGTTTCAAAGGAAGTTATACCTGAGGGTCGCCGGGATGTCGCTAGGTGGGCGGCGGGAGGCCGGATCTACCCACACTATGGCAGCGAGGAAGAAGGGGTCGGAGGCCCTCCCTAGCCAGCGGTGCGTGGGAGAGAATGGCAAGGCACGCTGATCGGGACACGCCGACAGTGGGTAAGAGTCGTCGCCGAGGATGACCGCGTGAACGTTGCACCTTCTCACCTTCCCCGGCGGAGAGGATCCGGCTGGATCTGTGACCAACGGTGAGCAGAGAGAGTGTGGCCACCGCTGTCGTGTTTAGATTTGGAGAGAACGAGACAGTGTGAAGAGACCAACACTAGCAAGCAAGCGCGGAGGCTCCTGCCTATATAGTGGAGTAGTTTTCTTTTGTCTACCGGAGCCAGCTTGACCTCGTCAATGACTGTCGAGAAGTCTTCATGCACGTGTCCTGAAGGCGCAGTTGTCGTCATTTTGATCTGAAGCACCGGATTATAACATATAACACGAAAAAATGCCACATGACAAGAAACCATAACCTCACTGCCCCAAGGAGACAACATGAATCCTGACGGACAAACTAGACGAGGATCAAAGCTCAAATTAAAGATAAACTCATATAAAAGGGGTCCATCGATAGATGTCCTAATTAACATAGCCGGCTTGACCTAGATGGCAGCCGAGTAGTCTTCGTGCATGTGCCCCCAATGACCAGCGCCTTGGAGGAACTCAGTTGTCGCTGTTTAACCCTCGCAATGATCCGAAGCACATGACACCTAATATTGCGAGACGACAAGAAACCTTTTTCTAGATTTCTCATCAGAACTACAGCCCTGTACAACACAGCCTGCACGATATGTAGACGATAGCCAATCCAGCCGTGTCTGCTGGAGTCTGGTCACATGCATGGACGAACTGATCTTCTGTGTCATGCAGGGATCGCCCAGGCACCAACGTATGTACAACACTTCTCTAGTACTATCGCTCGTCTCTCTCTTCTATTAACTCACCCGACATGCGGGGCCGGGAAGTGTGCCTATGGTCGGTTCTCAATTGCGGCCCCACTTGTGTGTGCAAACGCAATATGACGCGCGTTCCATTCGGAGAGCGGCGTGCTAGACCGACCGACCGTCTGGGGTGCGACGCGAACGCGACAGGTGTGTTGTATACTCCGTACATGTGTACCGCCGTTTTCTTGAGGCTTTGCTCCATGGCGCAATCCGTGGATACAAAATTAGTATACTGTACTATTTAAAATTCGAGGGCGGGGCTTTTCCGCGTGGTAGGCGGGGCAGTTCCGCCTAGTCGTTTTGACAGAGATGCGAGAAGATGAGGGAGTAGGCTACTGCAAATGTAGGGTTGTGTGATTTGACAGCGAGTTACTGCTAGATAGGTGGGGCCCGTGATTTGACTTGCCATTATCATTTTAACTGGCACTACGACCGGCGTGAGTCTCCTGATTCCTGACCACCTCCATGGTATACAGGTGCCTCTCCCAATGCTCCACCATGTAGAGGTTGTCTCTTGCATGAGATCCCACTCCTCCACTTTTTCCTTGCCTCTCTTCTCCACATATGCAAAAATGCCATATAAGCGGGCTTATAGCCCACTATTGTACTTGCTAGTACAGGTGCTAAGCCTGCCACATAGGCATAAAGTCTGATGTGGCAAGTTAATTAAGAATCAAGAGACTAGTTTGGTGACCCCATGAAGAAACGGTGCTAAGCGTGTGTACCTAGGTGAAAAGACAATTTTGAGTCTATAGCTAATTATATGAAGCAAGCTTAGCAACAAAAAACTAAGCACCTATGCATTGGGGACTTGAGTTGCTAAGCCATTTAATGCCCTTAGCACCTCATCTAAGCAACATTTCATTGGAAGAGGTCACTCCTTGGAAAATGCAATAAATACTATGAAGAAAGAGATAGAGAGAAGTAAAAAATACTCTTATAGCTAACCTTGTTGTATGAGTGACTAAGTGATGACTATGTATGACATGCCAGCATCAGATAGCATAACGCATCGTGTTAAATCTCCAAGGGCACGACCGCGCGAGCGAGGCGACGGTCGTGGTAGGCGCGACCATGATACGGGCTGCTGGCACCCCTTGGATATGAGATCAAATGGTCACATGCTAAGTTGCTGAAAATTTGCAGAATAACCCTCCAGGATAGGATATTCACCCATAGGTCTAGAATCACGCTATGCAATCGTTCAATCTCAGATCCAAGGGCTCTCGGAAGCCCGTATCATGGGAGAATGGAAAGCTTCGTATCACCTGTAATTTTCCCGATGCTTGACATGACATCAAAAGCCATTTAATTGGGCGTCGAGTAGACGTGACATCTAATTGGGCCCCCATAGTACTATGCATGAATCCATTTATCCACCAGGCAAGCCACTACCCTGCCGTTCGCATGCCCCACTCAACATTTTTACAATCGAAAAACCGCTAGCAGTTCGCTCCTACTCGTCCCCGGACGTCCTTTAACATTACGGCAGTTCGCTCCTAGTCATCCCGTCCTTTCACATTATGGTAGTTCCACTAATCCTAACCCTCCTCCCAAATCCATGGCGTCTCAAATCTCCATGATCGGCGGTGAGTACAAGGTTAGAACCATCACCGGCGATGAGTTCGACGTCATCTACACCCATTCTTCCATGACGGTGAAAGGATGCCTTTCTCGCTTCAGACGCATGTTCAAAAACTCAAATGATGAGTGGCTCGCTGGGCTAGATGTTGAGCACACCATAGCCCTGGACAAAGAGAAGAATCTAAAGGAGGAAGAGAAGATGAAGCCCGTTGTGATCCAAGTTTGTGTGCATAACTTGTGATTGGTCTACCACATATGCCATGCCGGCGTTGAGGGCGAGGAATTTAAGAAGTTCCTCGTGGGCGGCCTAGTAAAATTCATTATTGTAGACTTTACGACTGACAGAAGAGTCCTGGGTTGGATAGGCCTCATTGTAGGCAAGCCCTTCGACCTCCAGAAGAATGGGCTGGTGCCCTCCCGTGACCAGCCTTCCATGTTGACCCTGGCAGGAGCCATGGATCATCCTTCGTATGGCAAACTGAAGAAACATCCGCCCAAGTTTCATCTTCATGCATGGCAGTGGAATGTACTAGATATAGACCACATCCAGTACACTGCAATGGATGCCTACCTTTGTTTCAATATCTACAAGGGTTGGATGAAGAGCAAGAGCCAAGTGTGTTGTTCAAGCAAAGAAGTATCGCCCAAGAGGAAGAGGGACAAGGACGAAGTCGAGCACGTGGACGAGCAGTCCGAGTAAGGTGGCAATGTCGTTGCTTAGGGTGGTTCTAATGCAGTGTCTACCGGATTAGTTGTTTAGTTTAATTTCAGGGGTGTTTAGTTTTATTTAAGGGGTGTGTTGTGCTGAGCCCCCAGCAGAACTATGTTATGTTCCTTCTTGTTACTTTAACTCTTTAGTATGTACATACTAGTATTTCATACAGTTCATCTTTTAGTTGGTAGTACTACCACTCGTTTCTTCACATTATATACGTACAATATATATGGCCAACATCATATAGCCAACAGTTTAGTTGTCAAAGAATTTCAGGGTGCTTAGTTTTTATTTGAGGGATGTGTTGTGCTGGACACCATTATTGTGACTCAAATCTCTTTTTCCATGTTATAATGACATAAATAGCTGTGGACCAACATGCCATCTCTCCCTCTATCTCACTACAGTACAATAAAGTGTGGGGCCTACTTGATCCCAACAGCGTTCTTATTTTCCTGTAAAATCATTCGCTTGGTTACTCCTGACAAGCAGGGCCACACTTATCATTGTGAGATAGAGAGAATCGGCTTATTTTTGTCATATAACATGGTCAACAGGTTTGACGTGAAAATAACAATGTCTAATGGCATTTTGAGCAAAATCTAACAGAACGATGGCATTTCTAAGATATCTAATTGCATTTTTGAGAAAGCATCTCACGGATCGATGGCATTTTTGAGTAGTTGTAACTTCTAATGGCAAAACTGAGTAGTGATACACAACTAGTGGCATAAATAATAAGAACCCAAGAATTAAATAGGTATGCTAATTTCTTTAATAGAATTTAGCACCCCATTTAAGCACGTACTAATTTTTTTAATAGTACTATATGCTTAATTTGGCGACGAGTGCTCTCTATATGTACCACCTTTTTTCTTTAATTTCATTTTGTTAGTTTTGCTCCATGGCGCAATCCATCGATACTACCACTCTACAAAAGTATACATTTTTTGAAAGGCTAGAGGGCGGGGCAGCCTCGCTTGGTCGGTTTCACGAGAGGCGAGGGCCTTTGTGATTTGACAGCTCATTACTGCTGGAAGGTGGGGCCTTGTGATTTGACTGCTCGTATAAATGTTCCCGATGAAGGAGGAGCAAAGAAGCGTGCGGTATACTCAAGTTTTCCACTGGAGTACTAGTACGATGAAGGAGCACGAAACACAGCAGCCCAGTGCCATATGGCGATAAAAAATGATCTAATTTGCTAGTCATCGATCCCACGGCGCCGCTCATCATTAGCATTGTTCTATTCATGCCTCGCAGAGAACGTGACACGTGCGGTGAAACACCCAAAGCAAAAGAAGAAACACAGGAGCAAAAGAAGAAGGAAGATTATCACCCCCAAAAAAGAAGGAAGACACACACACAAGTCCGGGGCACTGCTCTCTACTACATGAAGGGTTGCTGGCCGCGGAGTCGTAACTACTTCTTCATCGCCTCCACGCCCTCCATCTCCTTGCGCATCTCCTCCACCATCTTCTTCATTATGTCCATGACGCGGGATTTCTCGACGCGAGCCTTCATCATCTGTTCCACGGTCGCATTATGTACCTTGAGCAGCCGGGTGCTTGATGCGGAGCTTCGCCAACTCCTCCTTCTGTTCCATGACGAGGGCCTGCAGCATCTTCATCGAGGAACTACTCTTCTCATCCAGCTTCTTCCTGCCGATGTTCTCCTCCTTCAGCAGGTCGAGCTCGTGGCAGAGCTTCGCCTTGTCCTCCTAAAGTTGCAGGATTTCACCGGTCGCCTTCTTATCCGAGGCAATGCCCTTCTTCAGTAGCATCACCAAGCCGGCGGTCAACTCCCCCTACTCATTGAGCTCAGCGGGCATGTTGTTGAGCCTCTCCTTCAGCAGCTCCACCAAGCCGTCGATGAACTCCTCCTGCTTATTGAGCTGATCGGGCATGTCGTCGAGGGATAACGACTCCAGCGCCGCTAGCTCGGCATGTTCACCTCCGCGACTAGGGCGCTCCTAGGAGCCCTCTCCTCTGCGGCTAGGGCGCTCCTGGGAGCCCTCGCCTGCCCGTAAGAGATCCTTTGAGGTCTATGCAAGGCGGCAAGCCCTCTTTTTTTCCGCGGCCTTGGTTGTCGCTCCCTTGTTACGAGTAGTTCTCGACCTAGAGCTCTGCACACCGGCCATGGCAAGGACGGACGAACAAGAAAGACTTATCTGGAGGAAGAGGTAGAGTGATTTTCGACTAGGTACTAGTTCCCCTTTTTATAACCTAGTACTAGCACTAGTACTAAAACCTGTATAGTGGGAAGTGGGAACACATTCAGGTTTGATACGTACTTGGGTGTGAGCAGGTTTGCACTTAATTATACTATACACTTTGGAATGTGATGAGAACAAGCTAAAAATTAATTGATGGTTTTGATTTCGAGGCCCGAAATGGCTCCCGATGACTTTCGTGGAACACAAATTTCAAGTACTACTGGTCAAATATGGTCGCACAAGTCAGTGATGTATAACTGGTCGTACATCTCAGACCAAGTCGATGCGTGTTGCGGGTCCAACTGACCGTCTATTGGTGCGACTAAACTTAAGTATTACATGATGGAGACTTCTGGTTGTGGCTTCGAGTGATTGCCACGACCAAGCATTAAAAAACTAGTGATAAATCAATTACCATCTTTTTCCAAACGACCAAGTATTTTCACAGGAATACAATACATATAGATGGAGTGATTGTCACGGTTGCAAACCGCCATGGCGCCGCAAGTTCACTGCAGCAGCAACCGAGTAGGTCACTGCATCGCCGGCAGGGAAGGAGGGTAGCTCACCTCGCCTACGATGCATGCCTAGCGGCGCCGCCGCAGCTTGTCCCGTGATTTGGCTTCTCGTACCACCCATTTGAACAGTTGCACCGGCTGCTCATGCCATTCCGCAGGCATGCACGTTCTTTCCTCCGCAGTTGACTTCGTGAATATGATCTCTGCCATTAGCCCTAGCTCGAAATCAACACGACGCTGCCAGATGCTGACATCCCTCAGCATCTCTCCCCTGAGATCAACTTGCGCCTCCGCCTTGTGTTGCGCCAGGCGCAGCTCCTTAGAACTTCTCTCTAATCGATGCGACACTTCCTCGATCCGATTTGCCCTTGCTGCCCACCACCTGAAACGCAGCCCTGGCATGTCCTTCGGCGCCACCAATCTGTGATTCCAGAGCAATTGATCCCCTCTAAAACACATGTGGGTTTCGCTCAAAGGCGGCAGTGCTGCGGGCCGCAGCGAGAGGGCGGCCCGCGGGATCCTGGGATCTAAGGGATTATCCATGGTGGGATCCGGTGGGCAAGGCGGGGAGGCGAGCCTAGGCGCTGGGAGAGCCCTACGAGGCTAAGATAAAGATAGTACTACTCCACTCCGTCCATATTTAAATACAAAGGCCACCAACTGTAGCCCTGGCAAAAATTGATCATGCTGCCTGCGTCCTGGTTTATTGGTCCCCTTTTTTGTACCACTTTTTATGACATGCATAAATATTATGTTACTTAAAATATGGTCAAAATTTGGCAGAAAATACGAAGGAGACCAATGGAAGTAGCAACCCATGATTTAACTGCTCGCATGCACGCATTGGAGTAGCAATGTCTTTCTCAACTACTTCCTCCCTCACATCCACTAAATTTGCATGCGTTGTATTAATTGACCATCAATGAAGTGAAGGACTTTACACGCGTCAAATTATCACATGGGGTGGATCTTCGTACAAAAATGCATCCCACCGTGTACCCGTGTGTGCGTGCGAGGGAATGAGTGCGTGTGTGGCGTGTGTGCATATCTTCGCTTCATGCATGTACTGCCAGTGTGCCTCAGAGAGGACGAGTACATTCTTCTGGAACCAGCAGCACGTCATTGTGATCAATCCACACAAGAGGTCGCGACAACGCCTCCACACGTGCCACCTGGCTTCATGAACTGAAAGAGAGACACTGTGTAGCGTGCCATTGGAGTTCTAATTTACGTGTTTTGCACATACTCGAAGTACTAGTAAGGTACACGTGCATTGCACGCAACAGATTTGGCAACCAAATTATGAAGAAATACCACACTATAGCATGTAAGCTTTGAGTCATACGTGCATGATGTAGACGTTCGTTTAATTCTTATAGTTCATCTCATTCAAAATCAATTAGTTTTTATAAAAAAAAGCTAGGGCCTCTTTGATTCGTAGGATTTCCAAAACGCGGGAATAGGAAAAACATGGGATTAGAGTGGAATGTTGTCTTGAATCCTACATGATTGTACGAGTGTTTGATTGTGCATAGAAAAAATGTATGATTCCTTCAAAGAGGTTTGAGTGGATGGAAAGTTTCCTATGAAATCTAGTGCAAATGAATCCTATGGAAAAATTCCTATGGTTTACAATCCTACGAATCAAACAACCAAGATAGGAAAAATTCCTAAGGATTAGAATCCTCCAAAATTCCTTTGAGAATCCTATGAATCAAAGAAGCCCTTAATCTATTTTATGATTCAAGGAACTGTGCATTGTAAATCATAAAGTAAAAACAAATAATGGCAATTCAACTAGAAAAAAAGTTTGGGTAGTTATGATGCAGAAGATTCTAGAACAAAGGAGAAGCACTTGTGTTTTGAGGTTTGTGCATTATGCTTAAGTTCAACCATGGAGTCTGCTAGATTGTACATGTGGCAAAATCCGGTGGGGGGCTAGAAGATGGTGCGAGGGGCCAAGTGGAGGGAGACTATGAAGGAGTGCACAAGTGTGAGATCGTTATTTAAAGAGAGGGGGCGAGAACATGCACTGTTGCGCGCAGTGGTGGAGCCATCAAAAATAAATGAGCTAGGGGGCCAAGCATTGCTAATCGTTTACGAGGAGGGCCAATTCATCAACTTAAATCATTTTACCAGCAATTGATCTAATGATCACATCCATATTAGCCTCAATATATAGTGATGTTAGGGGGGCAGGACCCTTGCTGCCCCTGTCTTCGCCACTGTGCGCGTGTCTAAGAGATGAAGCGGAAGGCATGGATGATCAGAGGGGGATGTTGGATATATAATTAATGTGGGTGTATTAGCTATGTTATCCTATATAGAGAGGTATAGATTGATCAATGTGTACGTGGGAAAGAGGGCGAGACCTCACTAGATATATAGATTAATCGGTTTGTGTGGAAAACTGGAAAAGACCTAGCTATATATACATACACATAGAGGAACATCGATCGTTGCGCATGCACGTGAGAGATAAAGAATGCCCGATATGATGAAGAGAGGGAGGTGTGTGTGTGTGTGTGTGTGTGTGTGTGTGTGTGCATGCATGGGAGACGGACCTGAAGAAAAAGATTGCATGTGTGCGATGGATAATGCCGAGTGGTAGTGTGTGTGCATGCATGCACGAGAGAAAGTTAGTGGTACAATTATAAAGAGAAGACGACTGTGTGAGTGTAAAAGACTAGGTGAGGTCATAATCAATGTAAAGTTGAATTCAAATATTTGAATAAGAGATCATGATGTTTGAAACCCATGCATGCATGAATATAGCTAAGATGTGCGTTGTGTGGTTTGGAAACGAGCATGTTGTACTTTATACACATTGAACAATGTCAGACTGATTTGAATTTGAGATACTGAAGGCAGACATCGTTTGGCCACATTGCATCCGTGCATGGACACACTATTCTAACTGGAGATGATGGGTGGCTTTCGCATCACATATCTATATCTATACCCCTATATATTATATTTTATATTTTTAGATGGTGTGCGGATAACTTTAACTTTGAAAGATAGTCGTTGGATGAAGCCAATCCGATGGTGCAGAGATAGCAAATTCGAGCACTACTGGCTGTTGGATATCATCTAGATTCCACCAGATTTTGCCACATGTACAATCTAGAAGACTCCATGGTTGAACTTAAGCACAATGCACAAACCTCAAAACACAAGCACTTCTTCTTTGTTCTAGAATCTTCCGTATCAGAATTGCCCAAATGTTTTTCTACATGATTTGCCATTATTTGTTTTTACTTTATGCTTTACAACGCACAATTCCATGAATCTTAAAATAGATTAGCTTTCTTATAAAAACTAGATGATTTTGAATGAAATGAACTATAAGAATTAAACGAACATCTACATCATGCATATATGACTCAAAGCTTACATGCTATAATGTGGTATTTATTCATAATTTGGTTGCCAAATCTCATGCGTGCAATGCACGTGTACCTTACTAGTCTAAATGGTGTTTGTGTGTGTTGTGCGTGTTAAACACATTGTACATAGTATCATACATGGTTTAGATTCCAAACATCTAGCTAGAGCATACATGTACTATGATTTAAATTCAACATAAAATGGATTCATATATTTGAATTTGAGATCATATGTACACGTAGTTCGTATTTATATAGGAATTTACTTCTCCTATATTCATGTCATGTGTTGTGAAGATAATATTTAGGTGGTTGTATAACTAACCCGAGTACAATCCCATTCAAATAGGGAAAATGTACTCAAATTTAGTCCATATGCTAGACAACACAGGGAAGTGCAAATTGTCTTGGTACTGTACACGTTAAGTTTGTTGTCTCAATTTTTTTTTTGTATTTGAATGCATTTCTAGTAATATAGTAAAATGGGACATGGATCTCTCTAATGATGAGGTGTGAATTGTCTTTTTTTTGGTACACGTTAAGCTTGTTCTCCCGAAATTTCAATCTAGCATCTCTGTCTATCGTGCTGCGAAACTCCCGCCTCTTCAATCCACGCCTTATTACCCTGAAATATTTAAGATATATCTTTGTCTCGTTGTGCTCCGAAAACTCCCTCCATCTCAACCCGCGCCTTGCTATCCCAAAATTACAACGCGCGCGAAAACTCCCACCTCCTGCGAAATCCCGACACGCAAAATGCCTGTGATACCCCTGAACCGAAAGAACTACCTAATTCAAATCTGTGGGGGTACTTTCGTAACTTACCCCACATTTCGGACAAGCGCGTCCCCAAGCCATGGTTCCCCCCTCCCATCCCATCCGCCCACCCATTCATACACCGAGGCCACGAAAATCTGCGAAGCCCCACACCCTCCTCCGTCTGCCACCCAGTCGGAGCCTCTTCCCCGATGACGTCGTCCACAGCAACACCTCGACGTCCCTCATCCACCGCACCGGATGAGGATTCGTCATCGATCTCATCGTCCCGCCGGTTCAGCCACACCGTCGTCCACCTCCAAGGAGCTGCCCCGACATTCCCCTCGTCTTTTGCGCCACCTCCATTCCCACACCGCTGTTTTCACCTGCACCACCGGAAGAGCATCATCATCACCGTTTCCTCAGACGAAGCTGAGGCCTAATCGGCGCCACCAAAGAGGTTCTACACTAATCTCCGCATTTTCTTCCTGATTTGATCTCATGGTGCTGCCGGCGCTCGGTCCCGAGCCGACATGGTGCGGCTCCATCCACGGTGGCGTCGCCGGCCACTTCCTCCACGGCGTCGCTCCCTCGGCGGCAACGTCCACATCAGTAGGACCTGCTACTGCTTTGGCTCTTGCTTGCGTTGCTGCTCTGCTCTTGCTCTCGGTCCCCTGCCTGGTCTGCTCTTGCTCTTGCTCTTGCTCTTGCTCACGCTGCTGCTCTCGCTCTTGCTCTTGCTTGTGTTGCTGCTCTCGCTCTTGCTCTTGCTTGCGATGCTGCTCCGATTTAGCTACACTTCAGTCGACTAAATCGACTTTTGGGTTAGTCGATTTTCAGGGGGTGGGGGGGCTCGCCGGAGTTAAGGAAGAACCAGCTGCGGCGGGGAGGGGGGCTCGCCGGAGAGGTACCCCACTATCTATTTAGGGTTCAGGGTGCGGCCAGTGGTCGCCGGTGGTGGTGGGGCGGTGGTGTGGGGATCGCCGAAGAAAAGGCTCGGCACGGGGGGCCTAGAGGGATGGCCGGGTCGGCGGCAGACCGGCGGTGGGGAATGGTTTCGGGGTGGGTGGGGCGGCGCACCGCTGGCCGCGGGCGGCGGGGGCAGCGGTTTGGTCGATGGTGGCTGGCGGCTCAGGGGGGTGGAGGTTGAAGATGAACTGCAGGCCCTTGATTTTGTATCCAACGGCTGGAAAATCGACTGACCAGAGATGAAAAAGTCAATCGACTGACGTGTAGCCTCACCCTAATTCTGCTACACGACCAACTGCCCCGGCTCTCACACGCGCTGCTGCTGCTACTGCTTTTCTGCTACTAGTGCGTTCAGTTTCGACAGTAAAATTCAGTTTCGACAGCAATGTTCAGTTTCAACGGTTAAGTTCAGTTTCGACAGTTAAATTCAGTTTCAACAGTTAAGTTCAGAGATGAGCGGCTGATGTTTTTTACATCTAGCACTTTATGGTTATGTATTTTACGGCATCATATATGTGAATTTTGCAATGCCACCCTGGTTAGCCAGTCATCTTATATGTGAATTATATCATGCCATCATTTTTATTACATATTAAATTTGTCAAGAATTTGAGTACATTTAATTACTCTTCCTGTGCATCAGCCATTCGGCACGGTCATGGAAAAATTTGAAGTGGAAACAAGGTCTTCAGAGCAGACAATGCTATCTGACGAAGCGCATGTCTTGCTGGTTACGGATAGCTCCTCAGAGGAGGATTCAGAGACAGATGACCAGTCCTATTTCCCTCCCCCCTCCCCCCGTGGTGCATGCTCTAACTTGGCAGGGTTATGTTGCTCATATCGTGCGTATGATATCTTGCATTGCTATGTCATTTGCTTAGTTTAGACATGCTTTGTGTGAATGTCACCTGTTTAGTGTCTAATTACCATATATGTGGATAATGCAATGTCATCTTGTTGCAAGACATTATATATGTGAATTATGCAATGCTATCTTGTTGCAAGTCATTATATATGTGAATTATGCAATGCGATGTTATTTAGCCAAGCGTCATATATGTGAATTATATCATGTCGTCCTTTTTTTGTAGGGTCTTTTACATCTGTGTCCCTAACTCGAACCCACTACTCATATTTGCCCCTAATTCGAAAGCCTGCTCAAAAATGCCCCTCCGCCGTTACGTGCCCTTACAGAAATGCCCTTCTGCGCCGTTACCGTCCGGTCAAAGCCGGTCAAAGATAGTCAAAGGGCTTTGATCGTCCTGAAAAAATAGCAAAAAAATCTAAAAATCTGAAATTTTGTGGGATCAAAGATACTCAGGTTCACAAGATGCGTGCAAATTTTCGTGCTATTTGGACATTCCAGGAGGTTGTGGCAAAGAAAAAAAGTAAATATATATGCTTGTGAACAGTAAATTCAAAAAAAATGCAAGAAAATTCAAAAAAAATATGAAAAATTTTGGCATCAAAGAGGCTCGGATCTGCAAGGTGCGTGCAAATTTTTGTTGTGTTTGGACACTGTAGGAGCTCGTGGAGAAAAAAACAAAATTTGGCTCGGGAAAAAACTTTGGAAAAAATGACTGTTTTTTTTGCTAGAGCTCCTCGCATGTCATTTGATCACAAAACCTTGCAAGCACCTACCCAAGCCTCTTTGATGCCAAAAAGTTTCATATTTTTTTGAATTTTATTGCTATTTTATTTCAAATTTACTGTTCACAAGAGTACAGATTAACTGTTTTTCCTTGCTACGAGCTCCTGGAATGTCCAAATAGCACGAAAATTTGCACGCACCTTGCGCACATGAGTAATTACGATCTCACAAAATTTTAGATTTTTTTGCTATTTTTTGTAGGACGGTCAAAGCTCTTTGACCGGACGGTAACGGTGCAGAAGGGCATTTCTATAAGGGCACCTAACGGCGGAGGGGCAAATTTGAGCAGGCTTTCGAATTAGGGGTATATCTGATTAGGTGGTTCGAGTTAGAGACAGAAATGCAAGTGGCCCATTTTTGTATTTCTCATTGCATTTATCGACAATGTTTGTATATTCAACTGCTCTTCTTGTGCATCAGCCATTTGAATTGGTGATGGAGAAATCTTGAGTGAAAACAAGGTCTTCAGAGCAGACAATGCTACCTACTCAAGCAGATATCTTGCTGGTTACAGATAGCTCCTCAGAGGAGGATTCAGAGGCAGGTGACCAGTCCTATTATCCCCCTGAGGTGTATGCTCAAATTTGGCAGGCTTATATTACTCATATCATGCATATGTTGTATTGCAGTGCTTAGTTTTTACATCATATACACAATATTGAATGCCATCTCCTTAGTTGACACATCATATATGCGATTGCCCTCTGCTCACTTGCTTAGTATAAATCATATATTTGAATTATATCATGCCATGATGTTTACATAGACAACATGTATCTGAATTATGGCATGCCAACCCATTTTCTAAAGACATAATATAGTTATATCATTTCATCTTGTTTACATAGTCATCATATTTTGCATTATGTCATTCTATCCATGAATTATATCATGCCATCATGTTTTCACCGACGGCATGTTTGTGATTTATGGCATGCCAACCACTTTAATAGACACATCGTATAGTTATACCATGCCATCCTGTTTACATAGTCATCATATTTTGAAGTATGACATTCTATCCTGTTTAGTTATCCATCATACATGTGAAATTGTGTCATGCTATCATGTTTAATTAGCCATCATATATGTGAAATTATATCCTGCTATTCTATTTGGTTAGACAACATAAATGTGAATTATTTCATGCCATGTTTTCTTCCCTACTATCCATTGCACATGTCTATCTTACAATGTTTGTATATTCAATTACTTTTCTTGTTTATCAGCCATTTCAATTGGAGGGGGTGATGGAAGTATCTGTGGGAGTAAAAACACGGTCTTCAGAAAAGAGCGTGCTACATGTCGATGCAGATAGAACCACGGTTGTACTTGCCCAATACCAGCCCCACCACACATAACCCAGACTCACGCAGATTGTACCCCTACCCAGTTGGACAGAGAACCAGCTACACCCCTTCTAACCCCAACCCCAGCAGATAGTAACCCAGTTCCAGTTGACACAGCACTGTCTCCACCACAGAGCACCCAATGAGCAGTTAGTAAGGCAACTGCAGTGCCCAAAGCACGAGGACCACCACTCCGAACCCCAAGTCAACGCTTAAAGCATAAGAATAATTGTTCTCAGGTCAGGTTTCGTAGCTATGGTTCATACTCCTTTGCTCTTGCATCACTGTATTTACTCATACCAACTAATTTCAAATTTAAAGGATGCAATTGAAACTCCAATGGCGCAACAGGTATGTTTTAAACATGTTTCTTTAACGTGTTTGTTGTTGTAACTTGCTCTATGTTGATTTTAGTTTCAATTGAATAAACAGTTATGTTCTCATGCCATACACATTACATGTGTTGTTATTGCTATGTAGTTTCCCACACTTATATTCCGTCTATGCTGCTTTGTCTTAAATAGATATGATTTGAACTGTCTCTATCTTCATTTGGCAACATAAATTAGAATGATATAGACCATATAGTGACCATACTACATAGATATATGCTTGTTTCATGATGTTATCCTGTCCACCTTACTACTGAACTGGTTTACCAAAATGAGTTTCATATACAACATGGTAAACCTGTGATGTGTTTGTTTCTTTCTCTTTTAGAACGCGGATAAAATATTGGAGAAGAGTACTGATACGTCTCCAACGTATCTACTTTTTCTCATGCTTTTCCTCTTGTTTTGGACTCTAATTTGCATGATTTGAATGAAACTAACCCCGGACTGACGTTGTTTTCAGCACAACTACCATGGTGTTGTTTTTGTGCAGAAATGAAAGTTCTCGGAATGGAACGAAACTTTGCGAGGATTTTTTATATCAATAATAAGAATTTTTGGAGCCAAGACCCACCAGAGAGGGGCCCCTGGTTGGGCACAACCCACCAGGTAGGGATGAAAACGGCACGGAAATGGACGGAACTGGGTGCTACCATATTTGTTTTCATATTTTTTTGCAGAAGCAGAAACGAATACAGAAACCCCGAAAACAAATACGGAAACAAATACTACCAGAAACAGACACGGAGCGAATACAGAGCGGACACAGAAACAAAACGGTTTGTTGACCGGAACTTAAAACCTCTTTGAATCATAGAGAAATATAGACAAAAACAAAAAAAATTACGGAATTGTTAACCTGACTACAAAATAATATGGTTGTGTTAGTAACATAGGATAGTATTGTAGTAGTACATGACAATTTCGTATAGGGTCTAGTTGAGTACGTGTGTGGTAGTAGAAGTTGGTCCTCAAATGATCCATTCTGCTCATTCTACTCATTGTGTCGTTGCGTGTTGTTTGGTAGTTGGGCTAAAAAGCAGCAATAGGCCTATAGTAGAAACCGAAATTCCATATTTACGGAAACGAAAAGTTCCGTTTCCACGTCTGTTCCACCGGAAAACACTGTTCCATTTTTGTTTCCGTTTCCGCATAAAGTTCCATTTTCATTTTTGTTTTGCAAATTTCCATTTCTGTTTTTATATTTCTTCTCCGTTTCCATTTTTCCTCCGGAAAAGCAGAAACTTTCCACTCCATTTTCATCCCTACCACCAGGGCGCGCCCCCCTCTCCTGGCGCGCCCAGGTGGGTTGTACCCACCTGGTGGCCCCGCTATTGACCCCCCTGATACTATAAAATCACATTATTCCAGAAAAAATCAGGGAGAAAGAATTATCGCGATCCACAAGACGGAGCCGCCGCCAAGTCCTGTTCTTCCTCGGGAGGGCAGATCTGGAGTCCGTTTGGGGCTCCGGAGAGGGGGATCTTCGTTCTTCGTCATCACCAACCCATCTCCATCGCCAATTCCATGATGCTCCCCACCGGGAGTGAGTAATTCCTTCATAGGCCCGCTGGTCGGTGAGGAGTTGGATGAGATGCATCATGTAATCGAGTTAGTTTTGTTAGGGCTTGATCCCCAGTATCCACTATGTTCTTAGATTGATGTTGCTATGACTTTGCTATGCTTAATGCTTGTCACTTTGGGCCCGGGTGCCACGAACTCAGATCTGAACCGTTTATGAATTCATCATTATATCCATGTTTTAGATCCGATCTTGCAAGTTATAGTCACCTACTACGTGTTATCATCCAACAACCCCGGAGTGACAACAATCGGGCCCACTCCCGGTGATGAAGTACCCCGTTATGCAATGGTAAAGGAAGTAATGCAGATAAGGTTCAAGATAGTGATACATCCCTGTTGGTCTCCAAGAAAGCTGATAAAAACTATATTGAAGACACTGAGACAACCCCAAAGTCCTGTCTTGATGTAGTGTTTGAGTTACTGGCTACTACTGCTGGCACCAGCTCTTCGAACTCGCTGCCTGAATCAGTTCGGCTTCTGAGTCTCAACTTCAAGTTGAAATACATCGATCAGATGTTATGCGATAGGAAGCCGAAGGACTGAGGAAGTCCTTGCAGAATTCAGATGCATACTTTCTGGTGCAACAGCAAGTGCTGGAGGATTTAAGCGCCAAACAAGAGAAAGTTAACAAGCTTGCTAAGCATCTTGCCAGCATTATGGGTACCCAGGATATTGTTTCTTGAGATCTTCTGAAGTGGTTTCAGTTCTGGACTTGTTTCGCTGCGGCATTTATTTGCACTGGTCGCCAACTTTGACAACCAATGTATGTGATATGCTGCTTTGTTTCCTATATTTGCACTGCGGCGAACTTTGATGCCCAGTGGATGTAATATGTGTAATAGTCGTGATAGCCTAGCGTAAGTTGCTTGCTTATTTATTTCCTTGTTGTCTTGTTTATTTGTTTGCCTGTAGTCAGTGCAGTTCTTTTTCTGCGGTTTGCTAGTGGCCGCAATAACCTATTTTTAAAAACTAGTCCACAATAACCATGGGCTACATATTTACTGTAGTGACCTTGGGCCTCCTACGGGCCGTAGAAACAATGGGCCTTCTATGGGACGTAGAAACAATGGGCCTTCTACGGGCCGTAGAAACAATGGGCCTTCTACGGGCCGTAACATCAATGGGTCTTCTATGGGCCGTATGATCGATCGGCCAAACATGGGCCAATAACAGACCGCATTATGGGCCGTAAACGGGCTAGAGTTGGAATCGTCCGTTCATGGGCCGACCATGACGAGCCGTCGTTAATCGGCTGTATTATGAAAATGGCCCAACAGATTAACAGTCCGCAAACGGGCCGATTGTAACCACGGTCTGAATTTGGCCCACAAGCAGAAAAGCCCAGTAACGGGTCGTAAGTAACCGAATGCTGGAAATGAGCCCAAGAATAAATGGGCCCTGAGAAGGCCGAAAGATAACACGGGTTGGAAACAGCCCAATGGAATAATGGGCCGTTAATGGGTATAAAGAGGGTGCACTGTTCATTACGAGCCATTTTCACCACGAGCCGTTAATGGGCCAAGAGTAACAAAGGGCCTCATATGGGACGAAAGACATCATGGGCCAAACATGGGTCGGGAGTTACAACGGGCTGGAATCATAATGGACGGCCCAGATGAAGCTATTGGGCTTAATTCCGATAGGCTGTAACGGGCCGTGAGTTAGCGGGCCGTAAATGGGCTATATACGAACAGGCCATTAACAGGCTTTCCGTGGGCCGGCCCATTACCTTTTGACCAAGTCAAACGGGCCGACCTTTCACCGGAATGGGCCACTGTTGGGCCGTGCCACGTGTCGACCTATCATATGCGCCTCCTCTCCAATGAGTGGATGACATCTGTCCCCACAGTGAGCCAACACATGCTTCCTCCGGCCAATGAGAATTTTACACGTGGAAAATCCCCATTGGTCCGGGCTGTTAACGGGTTATCGGATCCAAACCAGAACCCGATAGCTTAACAGCGACCCGTTACGGTTGATGCCACGTGTCGGTCACCCTTAATGAAAGCACTTCTGTGACGCGCGATTTATCTTCATGGATGTGGACACTTCTGTGATGATAATTTTGGTAATGTCATGGAACACTTCGACGACAGCACAGGTATGACTATCTTGCTTCTATCATAAAATCGTCATGGATGTACATGCATGACAGAAAACGTGACCTACTGTGACTAACATGTATCATCACGGAAGTGTATTTTTTTTGTAGTGATTTCTCTTTGATCTATCCATTTAGTTTGACCAACTAGATTGATTTTTCTTGCAATGGGAGAGCTGCTTTGTGATGGGTTCAATCTTGCCATGCTCAATCCCAGTGACAGAAAGAATGGAGTAATGCCTTAAGCAAGATGACATGATGTAGAGGGATAGATCCAATAAATATGGTAAAACCCCCCATCTTTTTATCCTTAATGGCAACAATATGACACATGCCTCGCTACCCTTAATGTCACTGGGTGAGGACACCGCAAGATTGAACCCATCACAAAGCACCTCTCCCATTGCAAGAAAAACCAATCTAGTTAGCCAAACCAAATCGATAGATCAGAGAGAAATACAAAGATATCTTAATCATGCATAAAAGAGTTCAGAAAAGACTCAAATAATATTCTTAGATAATCTGATCATAAATCCACAATTCATTCGATCTCAACAAACGCACCGCAAAAGAAGATTACATTGAATAGATCTCCAAGAACATCAAGGAGAACATTGTATTGAAGATTAAAGAGAGAGAAGAAGCCATCTAGCTACTAGTTATGGACCCTTAGGTCCGTTGTAAACTACTCACATATCATCGGAAGGTCAGCAAGGTTAGTGTAGAGGCCCTCCGTGATTGAATCCCCCTCCGCCGGAGTGCCAAAAAAGGCCCCAAAATGGGATCTCATGAGAACATAAGCTTGCGGTGGCGAAAAATTATTTTTGGTGTGCCCTCTGACGTAAGGGGAATATTTGGGTATTTATAGAGCTGGAATTAGGGTTAGAAGGTCTACGAGGGGCCCACAAGCCTAGGGGCGCGCCCCTAGGGCTTGTGGCCTCCTCGTGGGTCTTCTGGCCTCCTCCCAAAGCTTCCTAGGTGTCTTGTTGTCCAAGAAAAATCGTCAAAAAGTTTCTTTCCGTTTGGTATTGATTTTCTGTAAAAGACAAAAACAAGGAAAAAGCAGCAACTGGCACTGGGCACTAGGTTGATAGGTTAGTCCCAAAAATGATATAAAATATCATATTAATGCATATAAAAACATCCAAAATAGATAATATAATAGCATGGAACAATCAAAAAATATAGATACATTGGAGACGTATCATCAAGCCCTTTGGAGGTATCTTCTTGGTGAAGTTGTTCTTATTTGGGAAGGACTTGGCTTTGTCTTTGTGAATGAGTTTTCCACCATTGTCTTCCCTCTTCTCATAAGGACAATCCACCACAAAGTGACTCACATTTCCGCAATTGTAGCAAGTCCTCACTTGTTGCTTGTTCTTTGAACCACTTGAGTTGTTCTTGGTGATGTTGAGCCTTGAGTTCCTGTTGTTGCCCCAAAATTGCCTTGCCGCAAGAGCCATGTGCTCGTGGTAAGCATATTTGGTGTCTTCGGGGCAACTCTCCTCTTCTTATTCCGGAATGGCCTTGGCCTTCAAGGCAAGGGTGGGTGAGCTTTTCTTTGACCGAACATGGGCTAGAGCATTGTCGGCGGTCTTGTTCATGATGTCCGTGGCAATAAACTCATCCAACACTTCACTTGAGGATAAGGTGTGGAAGTCTGGTCTATGATGAATCACGAAGGACATGGCCTTGTTGAATGGCATGATGGCCTTGAGAAACTTGTGCTTGATCCAATTGTCATCAGTATCCTTGCTCTTGTAGAACAACCGCAAGAGTTGTCACCCTCCGGTAGAGATCACGAGGATCCTCATCTTCTAGCATCACAAATTCATTGGCCTCATCACGGACCACTTCAAAGTTGTATTGTTGGATGCTTGAGCTCCCTTTGTACAAAGATATGATGTGTTCCCAATAATCCTTTGCACGAGTGAAGAGATGCAAGTGAGATAGATCTTCGAGAGGAACCGCGACTTGAAGAATGAACAAAGCGGAGTGGTTGTATTGATTGTCCGCCTCTTCTCTTGGGGTGAAATTATTTGGATCATGTGGGTAGAAGCCTTGCTCGATGATTCTCCAAAGATTTGTTGAGTTGTGATTCAAATGAGACTTGATGCGAAAACCCAATTAGCAAAATCACCCATAACAAGTTTAGGAGGAGGACCAAGGTGGTTAATATGCAGTGTAGGTACCGGTCCTCCATAGACCGGGGAGGGGGAACCGAGGCAAAGGTTCCCGTCCCATTCTTGTTATGAGGGGGAGAAGTTTGAGTACCTTTAGCCGCTTCCTTTTCGGAATTGGCCTTTGACTCTGATGTGGTGTGATTAACCACAAGCAATGGATCGGGAGTAGATTTCAATCCCTCAAGCAATTCTTTAAGCATGGACTTGGCTTCGGTCATCATAGAGGTCTTAAGTTAAGCCATAGCTTCATTTAAGTCGTCTCTTGTGATCGAAGTCAACTCCACGGCCTCGGGCACTTCCTCCTCAGTGTCAACCATACTCTTCGAGTGGTGAAACCCTTAATAAAGAGACGAGGCTCTGATACCAATTGAAAGGATCGATATGGTTGACTAGAGGGGGGTGAATAGGCAACTACCAAATTTTAACTTTTCTCATCAAATTAGGGTTAGCAACAATTAGGTGGACTAGATATGCAACTAGGTGAGCAACCTTTATGATGGTGACAATACAAGTAGCACAAGCAAGAAACGGATACAACACAATAATAGCTTGCACAAAGTAAAGGTAAGAAATAACCACGAGTGGAGCCAGTGGAGACGAGGATGTGTTACCGAAGTTCCTTCCCTTTGAGGAGAAGTACGTCTCCGTTGGAGCAGTGTGGAGGCACAATGCTCCCCAAGAAGCCACTAGGGCCACCGTATTCTCCTCCTGCCCTCACACAATGCGAGATGCTGTGATTCCACTAGTGGTGCCCTTGAAGGCGGCAACCGAAGGTTGAGGCAATCTCCACAACTTAATTGGAGGCTCCCAAAAACACCACGAAGCTTCACCACAATGGAATGCGGCTCCGAGGTGACCTTAACCATCTAGGGTGCTCAAACACCCATGAGTAACAAGATCCGCAAGGGATTAGTGGGGGGGATCAAATTTCTCTTGGTGGAAGTGTAGATCGGGGCCTTCTCAACCAATCCCTAGAAAATCAACAAGTTTGATTGGCTAGGGAGAGAGATCGGGCGAAAATGAGCTTTGGAGCAACAATGGAGTTTGGGGGAGGAAGAGGTAAGTCTTCTTGGGGAAGAAGACCCCCTTTATAGTGGGGAACAAATCCAACAGTCATGCTCATCCCGCGCACAAGCGGTACTACCGCTATGGAAGCGGTACTACCGCTTCCTACTTTATGCCAAGGAGAAAGAGGAAACAGGGGAGAACAGAGCACCGAGCGGTAGTAGCAGTGGTGGTAGGAGCGGTACTACCGCCGCTACTACCGCTCCTACTTCCGCTCGTCCTGCAAGGTCTAACAAGGCAGCACGGTAGAGACCCAGAGGTACTACCGTAGAACCTAACACGAAAAGTCGAGACCATAGCCGCGAGCCGTAGTATAAGAGAAACTAGCAGGGGTACTACCGCTGCCGCCTGCGGTACTACCGCTTGCAGCTCTTCACCACTTCTTCTGCAAAGCGGATGAACTACTCCAAGGAAACGAAAAGATAAGATGGGTGTAAAAAGAGGTGTACGTGATGATTCCACCCAAACCATTCCTAAGCGGACCCCCTCTTGATAGTACAGTTTTCCCTATGACTCAAGTCCACCAAAAAAGAAACGCGGGAAAGAAAATCGTCTTCACTCTGAAACTCCGAGGGGCTCGAATCGTCTTGTGCCATATGTTCGATAATCTGAACCGCTCAATGCACACGATTAGTACGCGAGCACATTGTCATCAATCACCAAAACCATTTAGGGAAAAATATGCCCTGACACCATGCACACAGGGTTGGTGGGAACCCTAGATGGGGGTGCCCTTCCCTTAGCTTAGGGGGCAAGCCACCCCCTAGGGCCGATGCTCCCTCCTTGGAGGAGGGGCTAGGGGTGCCTGCCCTCCCCATCACCCCTATATAAAGGGTGGAGGTGCAAGGGGAGGGTTCACCCCTTTGCCTAGATCTTCGGTGTTCGTAGGAATTTTTGTGATTTTCATGCTCCGTACCCCATCAGTTGCTACCGGCGATGGTGGGAGTGGGGGCGGCAAGACGGTGGCTCTACCATCGTGAAAATCTTGTGGATGCACGCCCAGAGCTGCTTTAAGGTTCATGCGAGCCAGGAAGCGGATAGAGCCCACACAACCAAACAGGTCAATTTTCATCCCGCGCGGGCCTGGCTGAGGGTAATGCAGCCTACGAAACACGTCCTTAGGATTTTAGTTCACCTCTTTAGGAAAACCCTATACGCGCTCACTGCGCCGTAATGTCGACGCTTTGCACAGGGTTGCACGAGGGAACGATGCAGTGGGCCAGCCCAATTGCTAGTGAAGCATTTTTTATGTACAATATTTCTATCGGTTTTGGGAACCTTCTTGAAGGTTCGTGAACCGGGTTTTTTCTTGTTGGTTTCTACGTCTGGTTTTTTCAGTTTTTCCTTTTTCTTTTTCGTTATTTGTTTCATTTTTTCTTTTTTTTGCATTTTAAATAATTCATAAAAAAGTTCAGACTTTCATATTTTGTTCACTTTTTCAAAAAAATTGTTTGGATTCAAAAAAATTGTTCATGTTTTCTAAAAAAAGTTCGAAATTTAATATTTTGCTTATATTTTAAAATTTTATTCATGTTTTTCAACAATTGTTCACATTTTCAAAAATGTTCAGAAATTTGAAATTTGTTCATGTCTTTCAAAAACTGTTCATGTTTTTTCATAGAAGTTAGGAATTTTTTCACATTTTCAAAAATTGTTCAAGTTTTTCAAAAAAACTGATTTTTCTAAAAATTGTTCAGAATTTCAATATCTTGTTGATATTTTTTTAAATGATCACTTTTAAAAATATGGGAACATTGAAATTTGTTCGCACTTTAAAAAATTGCGCACGCTTCTGCTATAGAATTCTAGAATTTTGTTCATGTTTTTCACAATTTCTTCACTTTTAAAAAATTGTTTCGTATTTTATATTTTGTTCGTGTTTTTGAAAAATTGTTCACTTTTTCAAAAACTATTCAGAATTTCTAAATTTGTTCATGTTTTTGTATAGAAATTCACAACTTTGTTCACATGTTTAAAAAAGTGTTCTAAAATAAAAAAAATGGAATTTCAAATATTTGTTCACATTTTAGAAAATTGTTCGTGTTTGTCAAAAAAATCAGAATTTTTTAAAAGTGTTCAATTTTTTTGAAAAAATATTCGGATATGTTATTTTAATTGTTTCTTAAAAGTTTGTGCTGCCTATTAGTCACTAAAAGGCATCATGTGCGGCGGCTAGCTAGACGCGTTATATAGCAAGGGGTTTTGAATCCGATCACTGGTATTGTGTGCTTTATAGTACCACCTAATTGGCTGGCCCACTTGTGCTACGCGCGTGTGCGAACCTCCGCCAATCTGCCACAATGAGCGGCGGATTGGAGCCCTCCCCCCTCTTCGGCACCATCTTTTTGTGAAGGAGACAATAGCATGACTGGCTAGAGGATTCCTCGCAAGAATTTCCTCAAATTGATACCGAAAATTATAACATTGACATTCCAAAACAACTTCAACATCAGCAGGAAAGTCATCAAATCAGGACTAGCAGGACAGAGTGACAGCGATTGTTTGATTACACCGGTGTGAAGACAACTCCAACGTGGATCACCAAAACGGACGTGATCAAATGTTGTGAACACGTTCGCAAACCAGTATGAGGGCAACTCCAACACGGATCACAAAATGGCGCGCGAAAGATAGGGACACGAGGCACGCCAATGGTTAGAATGGCAATGAGTAAAGTATGTTTTAAACCCTGAGGTTGTAGACTGTGACGTAAATAAACCCTCAAGTCTAAATCCCTGAAGTTGGTACCCTATACTCTTCGATCCCGGTCAATTTAAACCTTGAATGCGTTTGGCGCACCTGGAAAATAACGATCCTGGCCGAGATCACGGTCTACAGTCACTGACCAGCCGGGTCTACATGTCATATTCATCTCCCATCTCCCAATCTCTGACTCTCTCTCTGAGCGACCAACGCTAGCCATCAACTCGTGCCCGTTTGTTCCAGGAGAAGGGATTTGTATACATGCGTGAGTGAGAATCGATCAAGGCTGTGTATGGGTTGCGGGTAGACGTAGCTGGACAAGTTCTTCGACTCGACGGAGGTCCTTGGAGGTCATGTCGCTGGCGTCCGTGGCCTCGCCGGCAAGCTCCGTCCACCACAGCGACGACAGTGGCTGACTTTGGGCCACGGACCCCTGCAGCGTCGTGGATCGTCGCCGGAGGTTCATCCGGTCCCTAGGCCTCCTGGATCCGGCCGCCCTGCTTTACGAGGAGCCGTGCGCGAGGCCCGTGCCAGCGAGGAGATCAATAGTGAGCTCGGGAGGCAGGAGGAGCAGTACGGATGAGCTTGGAGACGAGGAATACGAGCTGGCGAAGAATGGGACGAATACGTAGGCCGCCCTGTCTTGATTGATTTCTTGCTGGAAACAAACAAGCGACGCATGCACCCGAGACGTAGTATGCGGCTATGCGCCGGCAGCCGCGACGACGCAATCACGTAACACGCAAGTCCAGCTCGTCCAAGTCCACCGCGAGCCCAACGCACCCGGCGTACTCGTGGACGGCCCTGGTGCGCGCATCATGGACGAGGTTCAAGATTTGGGCCGACTGAGGCCATCTCCACCGCGCGACCCCAAAACGTCAGGGTCTGGCCGTATGGGTCTAAACGGAGAAATGAAGCAGCCCAACACGCAACCCCATCCGCAAAAAAAGTCCGTTTTTGGTCCGCTTTGCCCCATTCCGAGCCCAAATTTGGTTCGGCTTTGCAGTCGAGCAGACACCGAACGGACGCTTTCTCGTCCGCCCCGTCCGCTCTTGTCCGGGCTTGGACCCACTTGTCAACCTCCACCGGTCTCTCTCTCCTTTTTCTCTCTCTTCCTTTCTCTCTCTGGGCGCGCGCGTGGGCGGGGAGCGTGAGGCGCGGCGGCGAGTGGGCGCGCTGGCGACGGCGCGAGCGGGCGCGGCGGGGAGCGGGCGAGCGGGCGGAGGCGCAGGCTGCGGCGAGCGCGCGGGCGGGTGCGGCGGCGAGCGAGCGGGCGCGGCGGCGAGCAGGCGGGCGCACGGGGCGGGGCGTGGCGCGCGCCGCGCGGTGAGCAGAGCGCGAGCTCGCGGCGGGCTGGGCGTGTGCGGGGCGGGGCGCTGCGCGCGGGCGCGTGCTGGGCATGCGCGCGGGCGAGCTCGCTCGCGGTGAGGCGGCGCAGGCGCGGACGGGGCGGCGAGCGTCGCGGCGGCAGGCAACGGCGAGGAGTTGGCCGCGGCGCGGGCGAGGGCGCGACCGTGGGCGGCGAGGAGGAGCAAGAGCGCGGGCGTGGCGTGGGTGGGTGAGGCGGACTTTTCGGGGTTGGTCTGCGCGTTGGGCGCCTCCAACTAAAGCCGGACATGCATGTCCGTTTTGCCGCCCCAAACGGATAAAATCCGGACAAAACGGGTGTCCGTTTGGGGTCGTGCGGTGGAGTTGGCGTGACTCGTGTGCCGCTGCTGGAGCAGGACTACGCCACGCCCGTGCAGCCGCACCTTACCTCTGGGCGCGTTAGCCGAGAGTCGGGGGCAGGGCAAGGCGGACGGAGGTGAGGCCACGCTCAACCGACGCACAGAAAGGAGGGATGCATCAGTGACCACAAGCTGGGATGTATTGGCTCTGTCATCTTCCTCGCTATAGCTTGAGCCGATGTGATGCCGCAGGTCAGGGATAACCGAAAAAATCGACGGGTGCGTCACATGGAAAATATCTAAGGCGCCGTCGAGCTCGGGTCCCGGCGTCCTAGATCACGCGCTGACCTTGCGTCCCTGGTCGCTGTGCTTGTTAGCCAATTCCACCGTGCGACCTCAAACGAATGTCCGTTTTGTCCGGATTCTGTCCGTTTAGGTAGGGCAATGGGGTCGTGTCCGGGCGTGTCCTGGGATACGGTGGTCATGCGCCCAGCGCGCAGCCGCATCTGTTTGCCCCATCCTGTCCATCAGGGCCAAAAATGCCCTTATTTTCATCAAAACTAGTTTGCACGTCCAAATATTTGACTGAAAATTAAAATAGTTTTACAACCCAATTGAAATTGTCTCTAATAAAATAGTTTTACAACCAAATCGAAATTGTCTTGAATGAACCAATACATCTATTGGTTGCCAATGTGATCCCACACGTGCTCAACCAAGTCATTTTGAAGATTCAAATGAGTGTGCCAATCACGCATCTCATGGTGGAATTGGACAAACTGTTCAAATGTGGCCGGGTCTTGGTGCAGGGGCTCAATATTTTCACCTTGATAGTCAAATCCTTGGTCGAAGATACTCTCAACATGCTCATCCTCGACAATCATGTTGTGCATGATCACACAAGCAGTCATCACCTCCCAAAGCTTCGTTTCATCCCATGACAGTGCAGGGTTTCGAACGATACCCCACCGGGATTGAAGCACACCAAAAGCACGTTCCACATCCTTTCTAGCACTCTCTTGCATTTGGGAAAATCTCTTTCTCTTCTCACCTTGGGGTTTCGAGATTGTCTTCACAAAAGTTGACCACCGAGGATATATACCATCAGCTAGATAGTATCCCTTGTTGTACTGGTGGTCATTGATCTCAAAGTTGACAGGTGGGGTGTGGCCTTCTGCAAGCCTTGCGAAGACTGGAGAACGCTGCAGCACGTTAATATCATTGTGAGAACCTGCCATGCCGAAGAAAGAATGCCATATCCAAAGATCCTGCGAAGCCACCGCTTCTAATATGATAGTGCACGCCTTGACATGCCCCTTGTACTGGCCCTGCCAAGCAAATGGACAGTTCTTCCACTCCCAGTGCATACAATCTATGCTGCCAAGCATGCCTGGAAAGCCTCTAGCTGCGTTGGTCGCCAACAATTTCTCTGTATCAGCGGCAGTTGGCTGCCTCAAGTACTTAGGGCCAAACACCTCGATCACAGCCTGGCAGAACTTGTACATTGACATCAGACATGTTGTCTCACTCATACGCACATACTCATCCACCAGATCGCCTGGAATCACATATGCAAGCATGCGGATGGCCGCGGTGCATTTCTGGTAAGAGGAGAATCCAAGCTTGCCAAGGGCATCCGTCTTGCACTCGAAGTATGGGTCATGAGCAACCATTCCCTCTCGGATACGATTGAACACATGCCTTGCCATTCAAAAACGGCGACGGAATTTATCCGGCTTGAAGAGCGGGTTGTTGGAAAAGTAATCGGCATAGAGCAGGGCATGGCCTCTCTCCCTGTTGCGGTTCAGGTTGGGAGCACGGCCGGGGACTGACCCCCTGTACCGAGGTAGCTGCCGCTGAATGTGGTCGTGAACGACCAGTGCAGCCACCACAAGATCTTCATCATCCGACGACGAATCGTCCGATGAACAAATGAAGTGCTGGAAGAAAAACTCATCTCCACTGTCCATACCTTTGTGGGCAAAGTGTCGAACGCCTTGCGGTCGTGGTGGCAAAGAGGCCGCGATGATCACCTCGACGCAGCAGGGGTGGTTGCCGGCCGGCTACTGGCCGCTCTGGAGCTCTCGTCGGTGTGACACCCCAAAATTTTTGACCTTGTTTTATCAATTAAAATTTTGCCAGGAAATAAAACTTTTCCATTTGTCTGGATTTACTCTTTGGATATTATGGGTTTTTACCTCAAGTGGAACTTTCCAAAAGTTTTATTGGACTTATATGCCCTTTTTATAAAAACAATTCTATATCAGTGGATTTATTTGCACAATTAATTTCCAGGAACTTTAATGCTTTTAAAATGATCTTTCATAATTTTGGAGCCCCTTTTTGCACTGCAAACTTTTGATAAATGCATTCAAAATTTCCACCAAAATTTGGGGATGTCATGTGATGTTTCCACATCACTTTTATGCAAAAATACCTTTTGGCCATTGGAGATTTTGAGCTCTACACCAACTTTTCCAATCTGGTCCAGTAGGCACTTTTGCACTACAACCTATTTAAATATTTCTTTAAAAATTCTTCCAAGTGTTTGGTGATGTCAGTAGATGCATATAATTAAGTTTTATGCAAAAACCCAATGATGATCTTTGAAAGATTTGAGTGGATCAACCTCTTTTTCATTCTGGTCCAGTTTGGTGATTTGTACTGCAACCCTATTTTATTTTGCTCTAGTGCCCCTGAGCTTTTTCCTACCTTTAGCCCTCCCTGCAAAACCCTTAAGACCAGGAGATTGGACCCATTGGAGGATTTTAAGTGCCTGCAATGAGCCCCTGTTCTTTCTGGCCAAAACTGAAGTTTTGCAAAACTTGCACTAACAAGTTTCTGGTTTCGCCCATATGATCTTGCCTTCATCATCCACACCTAAAGAGACCCTGATCTGGAGATTTTGATCACTCCAAGAGTTGCCTAAGTGCACTTGGCATTCTGTCGAACACTTGGTGTGCACAGTCAGTTTTGGGCATGTTTCCTAGTTTGCACTATGATCTTGCTCCAATGACCCAGCAACCTTGTCCACTAAACTCCTAGCCATCTCTATCCTAGTCCTGTTAATTGCCAACCTCATCCTCGCGCTCTAGACTGCCCTGGCATTTCGTCGAGCAGGTCCCGTGCGTGCTCTGGGCGCGCCCAGAGCGCACGTTTTGCACGCGCGCGCACTGAGCCGCCGCGCCGCACTGCCGCACTCGACGCGACCCGTCCCTGGCCCCTGCTCCACCGCTGAACCGCGCACTATCCTCGCCCACTCTCCACGCCATCTCTGGCGCCCTGCAGCGCGCTGGCAGAGCGCCTTGGCGGCACGCCGGCGTCGGCAGCGGCCTCTGCCATGTTCGGCACCGCCCAAACCACACCAGCGCGCCAGCTGCCCCTGTGAATAGCTCGATCTTATCCCGAAGCTCGTCGGCACGCGCTCGTCGCCGCCACGTCGCCCTGCAGCTACAGCACGGCTGTCGCCGGCGATCTTATCCTCAGCCGCCGCGGCCCAGCCCCGAGCGCCTATTAAAAGGGTCCCCGAGCTCGTTCAAGACCCCAGGCGACCTCAGACTTCCCTCCTAGCGCTCCCCAAGCAGTGGATCGAACCGTAGTGGCCATCTTCCTCGTCTCCGGCCAGTTCGGCCACCGCCGAACTCCGGTGCAATACGTCGCAGCCAGCCACCCCCTCGCCTATCCAGCGCCACCAGTATCTTCCCCTTGTCCTTGCGGAGCTGCCCAACTACCCAACCTCGATCGGAGACCACTGGAGCCCAAAAACCACTTCACCACCGTAGCCCCCTCCGCCGCGGAGCTCGCCGCCGGCGACTCCTTCCACCTCCGACGACCCAGCGCCCAACGAGAGAACCGCCTCGGTCTGGCCAACCCATCCCTGCCCTCAGATGCCCTCGAGGAGCCGCCGTTCGTCGCCGGCGATCGCCGGAGTTCCGCTCCCGTCGGGCAGAGAAGAGGAGGGAGAGGGAGGAACGGTCAAACCTGACCAGTGGGCCCTCTGGACCCACTGTCAGTGACCCACGCGCCGTCTTCTCTGAAGGCGCATAAGTCCCGAGTACGTCTCCTCTGCTGCGAAAGCGTATTCCCCTCGAAGCGTTTTCCTTTTTCTGGTTTTATTAAAAACAGAGTTTTGACCAGACTTTGACCAGCTATAACTTTTAAAATAAAACTCCAAATGAGTTGATTCTTTTTCCTACCTCTCTCAAATTTCATCTAGTTTATTTTAAGATTTATTTCAAAAATATTTGAGACAACTTTTTGTACTGTGTTTGAAATATATGTTGTTTGAATATTTCTCAAAATAGGATTTTGGAGAAAAGGGAGAGCTTTCAAAAAGTGCATCCTTTGCATACTCTTGAAGGCAAGCATTTCTGAACTCTGGCATAATGTTTTGTTGTGGTGTTCCGATACGATTACAACAACATTTGACTTGGAGTATGCGTTATCTTTATGTAACGATAAAGTCTCGTGCATGAGTGCTTTTTGGAGTTATTTTGTGGTCAGCAATGGATACGCTAGTGTTTTGGATCATCCTCGTGAGCTCCTCATGCATACCGGAAGGAAGTCGGGAAAGTCGTGGTCTTGGGTAGACACGAGCTTGTCCCTAGTCCCTCGTCGAGACGAGTATGTCCGGTATGGCATGGTGAGGCTTGATGAGTGGTGATTTATTCCATTAATGGAAATATTGTTGGAGGACACCTGGACCACCTGAGTCGGTCGTAGGTCGAGTCTGGATCAGTAGCTTCCCTATTTGTTGGTACCACCACTTGTCCCTGTCGCAGACGGGGTATGGTTCAGTAAGTTGTCAACCCCTTACCAAAGCACACACCGTACAGAGAGGCCATAGTGGAAGATACCGGAGGCCTCCGGTAGGCATGCCACTTGGTCCGGGGGCATGGGTGTTTCCGGTTGGGACCGAGAGGGGGGGCACCCCCTTTGAGCGCGCGTATAGAAATTTGATCCCATGCTACGTCGAGGTTGTAGCCTCCCCACTTAGAGTTTTGCTTGGCAGGTGTCGTGGGTGATTCCAGACATCGGTGAGTTAAGCTGGTGTGTGCAGGTCAGGCGTGTTTTCAATTAAAAGGCCATGGGCGGAATTAGTCCCGATGGACTAAATAAATCCGTTACTTGTGGGAAAGTAGTACTCCCTCTGCAGAGGATATATCCTGTTGGATAGCCATGTTCATGTTGGGGAACGTAGCAGAAATTCAAAATTTTCTACGCATCACCAAGATCAATCTATGGAGTACTCTAGCAACGAGGGGAAGGGGAGTGGATCTACATACCCTTGTAGATCGCGATGCGGAAGCGTTGCAAGAACGCGGATGGGGAAGTCGTACTCGTAGCGATTCAGATCGCGGTTGATTCCGATCTGAGCACCGAAGAACGGTGCCTCCGCGTTCAACACACGTGCAGCCCGGTGACGTCTCCCACGCCTTGATCCAGCAAGGAGAGAGGGAGAGGTTGGGGAAGACTCCATCCAGCAGCAGCACGACGGCGTGGTGGTGATGGAGGAGCGTGGCAATCCCGCAGGGCTTCGCCAAGCACCGCGGGAGAGGAGGAGGAGGAAGAGGGGTAGGGCTGCGCCGAAAGAGAGACGTTCTCGTGTGTCTTGGGCAGCCCAAACCTCAACTATATATAGGGGGGGAGGGGGCTGCGCCCCCCTCTAGGGTTCCCACCCCAAGAGGAGGCGGCCAGCCCTAGATCCCATCAAGGGGGGCGGCCAAGGGGAGGAGAGGGGGGGCGCTCCACTAGATGGGCCCTAAGGCCCATCTGGACCTAGGATTTGCCCCCTCCCACTCTCCCATGCGCCTTGGGCCTTGGTGGGGGGGCGCACCAGCCCACTTGGGGCTGGTCCCCTCCCACACTTGGCCCATGCAGCCTTCTTGGGCTGGTGGCCCCACTTGGTGGACCCCCGGGACCCTCCCGGTGGTCCCGGTACATTACCGATATCACCCGAAACTTTTTCGGTGACCAAAACAGGACTTCCCATATATAAATCTTTACCTCCGGACCATTCCGGAACTCCTCGTGACGTCCGGGATCTCATCCGGGACTCCGAACAACATTTGGTAACCACGTACAAACTTTCCCTATAACCCTAGCGTCATCGAACCTTAAGTGTGTAGACCCTACGGGTTCGGGAACCATGCAGACATGACCGAGACGTTCTCCGGTCAATAACCAACAGCGGGATCTGGATACCCATGTTGGCTCCCACATGTTCCACGATGATCTCATCGGATGAACCACGATGTCGGGGATTCAATCAATCCCGTATACAATTCCCTTTGTCTATCGATATGTTACTTGCCCGAGATTCGATCGTCGGTATCCCTATACCTTGTTCAATCTCGTTACCGACAAGTCTCTTTACTCGTTCCGTAACTCACATCATCCCGTGATCAACTCCTTGGTCACATTGTGCACATTATGATGATGTCCTACCGAGTGGGCCCAGAGATACCTCTCCGTTTACACGGAGTGACAAATCCCAGTCTCGATTCGTGCCAACCCAACAGACACTTTCGGAGATACCTGTAGTGCACCTTTATAGCCACCCAATTACGTTGTGACGTTTGGTACACCCAAAGCATTCCTACGGTATCCGGGAGTTGCACAATCTCATGGTCTAAGGAAATGATACTTGACATTAGAAAAGCTCTGAGCAAACGAACTACACGATCTTGTGCTAGGCTTAGGATTGGGTCTTGTCCATCACATCATTCTCCTAATGATGTGATCCCGTTATCAACGACATCCAATGTCCATGGTTAGGAAACCGTAACCATCTATTGATCAACGAGCTAGTCAACTAGAGGCTTACTAGGGACATGGTGTTGTCTATGTATCCACACATGTATCTGAGTTTCCCATCAATAAAATTCTAGCATGGATAATAAACGATTATCATGAACAAGGAAATATAATAATAACCTATTTATTATTGCCTCTAGGGCATATTTCCAACAGTCTCCCACTTGCACTAGAGTCAATAATCTAGTTCACATCACCATGTGACCAACATCCAAAGAGTTTACTAGAGTCAACAATCTAGTTCACATCACTATGTGATTAACACTCAGTGAGTTCTGGTTTGATCATGTTATGCTTGTGAGAGAGGTTATTTGTCAACGGGTCTGAACCTTTCAGATCCGTGTGTGCTTTACGAATATCTATGTCATCTTGTGGATGCTACCACGCGCTATTTGGAGCCATTTCAAATAATTGCTCTACTATACGAATCCGGTTTACTACTCAGAGTCATCCGGATTAGTGTTAAAGTTCGTATCGACGTAACCCTTTACGACGAACACCTTTTCACCTCCATAATCGAGAAAATTCCTTAGTCCACTAGATACTAAGGATAAGTTCGACCACTGTCATGTGATCCACTCCCGGATCACTATTGTACCCCTTGACCAACTCATGGCAAGGCACACTTCATGTGCGGTACACAGCATAGCATACTGTAGAGCCTACGTCTAAAGCATAGGGGACGGCCTTCGTCCTTTCTGTCTCTCTTCTGCTGTGGTCAGGTCTTGAGTCTTACTCAATACTCACACCTTGTAACACAGCCAAGAACTCCTTCTTTGTTGATCTATTTTGAACTCTTTCAAAATCATGTCAAGGTGTGCGTTCTTTGAAAGTATCATCAGGCGTCTTGATCTATCTCTATAGATCTTGATGCCCAATATGTAAGCAGCTTTATCCAGGTCTTCCTTTGAAAAACTCCTTTCAAACAACCCTTTATGCTTTCCAAAAATTCTACATCATTTCGGATCAACAATATGTCATTCACATATACTTATCAGAAATGTTGTAGTGCTCCCACTCACTTTATTGGAAATACAAGTTTCTAACAAACTTTGTATAAACCCAAAAACTTTGATCACTCCATCAAAGCGTATATTCTGACTCTGAGATGCTTGCTCTAGTCCATGGAAGGATCGCTGGAGCTAGCATACCTTTTAGCAACCTTAGGATCGACAAAACCTTTCTGATTGTATCACATACAACCTTTCCTTACGAAAACTGGTAAGGAAACTTGTTTTGACATCCATCTGCCAGATTTCATAAATGCAGCTAATGCTAACATGATTCCGACGGACTTAATCATCGCTACGGATGAGAAAATCTCATCGTAGTCAACTCCTTGAACTTGTGAAAATACTCTTTGCCACAAGTCGAGCTTCATAGACGGTAACATTACCGTCCACGTCCGTCTTCTTCTCAAAGATCCATTTATCTCGGATTACATGGCTTCTAACCATTTGTCGGAATATGGGCCCACCATCGCTTCTCCATAGCTCGTAGGTTCATTGTTGTCTAGCAACATGACTTCCAAGACAGGATCACGTACCACTCTGAAGTAGCACGCATCCTCGTCGTCCCACGAGGTTTGGTAGTGACTTGATCCGAAGTTTCATGATCACTATCATAAGCTTCCACTTCAATTGATGTAGGTGCCACAGGAACAACTTCCTGTGCCCTGTTACACACTAGTTGAAGTGACGGTTCAATGACCTTATCAAGTCTCCACCATCCTCCCACTCAATTCTTTCGAGAGAAACTTTTCCTCGAGAAAGGACCCGTTTCTAGAAGCAATTACTTTTGCTTCCAGATCTGAAATAGGAGGTATACCCAACTGTTTTTGGGTATTCTATGAAGATGCATTTATCCGCTTTGGGTTTGAGCTTATCAGCCTGAAACTTTTTCACATAAGCATCGCAGCCCCAAACTTTTAAGAAACGACAACTTAGGTTTCTCTAAACGGTGTTGTCTCAACGGAATTGCGTGGTGCCCCTTTTAAAGTGAATGCGGTTGTCTCTAATGCCTAACCCATAAACGATAGTGGTAATTCGATAAGAGACATCATGGTATGCACCATATCCAATAGGGTGCAGTTATGATGTTCGGACACACCATCACACTATGGTGTTCCAGGCGGTATTAATTGTGAAACACTTTCCACAATGTCTTAATTGTGTGCCAAACTCGTAACTCAGATACTCATCTCTATGATCATATCACAGACACTTTATCCTCTTGTCACGACGATCTTCAACTTCACTCTGAAATTACTTGAACCTTCCAATAATTCAGACTTGTGTTTCATCAAGTAAATACACTCAGCATCTACTCAAATCATCTGTGAAGTAAGAACATAACGATATCCACTGCATGCCTTAGCACTCATTGGACTGCATACATCAAAATGTATTACTTCCAATAAGTTGCTCTCTTGTTCCATCTTACTGAAAACGAGGACTTTCAGTCATCTTGCCCATGTGGTATGATTTGCATGTCTCAAGTGATTCAAAAATCAAGTGAGTCCAAACGATCCATCTGCATGGAGTTTCTTCATGCATATATACCAATAGACATGGTTCGCATGTCTCAATCTTTTCAAAAACGAGTGAGTCCAAAGATTCATCTACATGAAGCTTCTTCATGCGTTCTATACCAATATGACCCCAATGGCAGTGCCACAAGTATGTGGAACTATCATTACTATTTTATATCTTTTGGCACGAACATGTGTATCACTACGATCGAGATTCATTTTAGGTGCAAGACCATTGAAGGTATTATTCAAATAAACAGAGTAACCATTATTATCCTTAAATGAATAACCGTATTGTGATAAACATAATCCAATCATGCTCAACGCAAACACCAAATCTCGATAATAGAGGGAGCATGCGATGCTTGATCACATCAACCTTGGAAACACTTCCAACACACATCGTCATCTCACCTTTAGCCAGTCTCCATTTATTCCGCAGCTTATATTTTGAGTTACTAACACTTAGCAACCGAACCGGTATCTAATACCCTGGTGCTGCTAGGAGTACTAGTAAAGTGCACATTCATATAACGTATATCCAATATACTTCTGTCGACCTTGCCTGCCTTCTCATCTACCAAGTATCTAGGGTAGTACTGCTTCAGTGACCGTTCCCCTCATTACAGAAGAACTTAGTCTCCGGTTTGGGTTCAACCTTGGGATTCTTCACTAGAGCAGCAAACGATTTGTTGTTTCACGAAGTATCCCTTTTGCCCTTGCCCTTCTAGAAACTAGTGGTTTTACTAACCATCAACAATTGATGCTCCTTCTTGATTTCTACTTTCGCGGTGTCAAACATCGCGAATAGCTCAAGGATCATCATAATTATCCCCGATATGTTATAGTTCATCACGAAGCTCTACTAGCTTGGTGGCAGTGACTATGGAGAACCATCACTATCCCATCTGGGAGATTAACTCCCACTCGATTCAAGCGATTGTGGTACTCAGACAATCTGAGCACATGTTCAACGATTGAGCTCTTCTCCCTTAGTCTGTAGGCTTAAGAAACTTGTCAGAGGTCTCATACCTCTTGACGTGGGCACTAGTCTGAAATCCCAATTTCAGTCTTCGGAACATCTCATATGTTCTGCAACGTTTCAAAAACGTCTCTTGTGCCACAATTCTAAACCGTTAGCATTACGCACTGAACTATCACGTAGTCATCAAAACGTGTATGTCAGATGTTTCGTAACATCTACAGACGACGCTGAGGTTCAGCACACCGAGCGGTGCATTAAGGACATAAGCCTTCTGTGCAGCAATGAGGACAATCCTCAGTTTACGGACCCAGTCCGCATAATTGCTACTACCAACTTTCAACTAAATTTTCTCTAGGAACATATCTTAAATAGTAGAGCTAAAGCGTAAGCTATGACATAATTTGCAAAGACCTTTCGACTATGTTCATGATAATGAAGTTCATCTGATTATTGAATGAACTCCCACTCAGATAGACATCCCTCTAGTCATCTAAGTGACACATGATCCGAGTCAAACTAGGCCGTGTCCGATCATCACGTGAGACGGACTAGTCATCATCGGTGAACATCTCCATGTTGATCGTATCTACTATACGACTCATGTTCGACCTTTCGGTCTCTTGTGTTCCGAGGCCATGTCTGTACATGCTAGGCTCGTCAAGTCAACCTAAGTGTTTCGCATGTGTTCCGAGGCCATGTCTGTACATGCTAGGCTCGTCAACACCCGTTGTATTCGAACGTTAGAATTTATCACACCCGATCATCACGTGGTGCTTCGAAACAACGAACCTTCGCAACGGTGCACAGTTAGGGGGAACACTTCTCTTGAAATTTTAGTGAGGGATCATCTTACTTACTACCGTCGTTCTAAGCAAATAAGATGCATAACATGATAAACATCACATGCAATCAAATAGTGACATGATATGGCCAATATCATTTTGCTCCTTTGATCTCCATCTTCGGGGCACCATGATCATCTTTGTCACCGGCATGACACCATGATCTCCATCATCATGATCTCCATCATTGTGTCTTCATGAAGTTGTCTCGCCAATTATTACTTCTACTACTATGGCTAACGGTTAGCAATAAAGTAAAGTAATTACATGGCGTTTTCATTGACACGCAGGTCATACAATAAATTAAGACAACTCCTATGGCTCCTGCCGGTTGTCATACTCATCGACATGTAAGTCGTGATTCCTATTACAAGAACATGATAAATCTCATACATCACATATATCATTCATCACATCCTTTTGGCCATATCACATCACATAGCATACCCTGCAAAAACAAGTTAGACGTCCTCTAATCGTTGTTGCATGTTTTACGTGGCTGCTATGGGATTCTAGCAAGAACGTTTCTTACCTACGCAAAAGCCACAACGTGATATGCCAATTTCTATTTACCCTTCATAAGGACCCTTTTCATCGAATCCGATCCGACTAAAGTGGGAGAGACAGACACCCGCTAGCCACCTTATGCAACTAGTGCATGTCAGTCGGTGGAACCTGTCTCACGTAAGAGTACGTGTAAGGTCGGTCCGGGCCGCTTCATCCCACGATGCCGCCGAATCAAGATAAGACTAGTAACGGCAAGTAAATTGACAAAATCGACGCCCACAACTACTTTGTGTTCTACTCGTGCATAGAAACTACGCATAGACCTAGCTCTGATACCACTGTTGGGGAACGTAGCAGAAATTCAAAATTTTCTACGCATCACCAAGATCAATCTATGGAGTACTCTAGCAACGAGGGGAAGGGGAGTGGATCTACATACCCTTGTAGATCGCGATGCGGAAGCGTTGCAAGAACGCGGATGGGGAAGTCGTACTCGTAGCGATTCGGATCGCGGTTGATTCCGATCTGAGCACCGAAGAACAGTGCCTCCGCGTTCAACACACGTGCAGCCCGGTGACGTCTCCCACGCCTTGATCCAGCAAGGAGAGAGGGAGAGGTTGGGGAAGACTCCATCCAGCAACAGCACGACGGCGTGGTGGTGATGGAGGAGCGTGGCAATCCCGCAGGGCTTCGCCAAGCACCGCGGGAGAGGAGGAGGAGGAAGAGGGGTAGGGCTGCGCCGAAAGAGAGACGTTCTCGTGTGTCTTGGGCAGCCCAAACCTCAACTATATATAGGGGGGAGGGGGCTGCGCCCCCCTCTAGGGTTCCCACCCTAAGAGGAGGCGGCCAGCCCTAGATCCCATCAAGGGGGCGGCCAAGGGGAGGAGAGGGGGGCGCCCCACTAGATGGGCCTAAGGCCCATCTGGACCTAGGGTTTGCCCCCTCCCACTCTCCCATGCGCCTTGGGCCTTGGTGGGGGGGGCGCACCAGCCCACTTGGGGCTGGTCCCCTCCCACACTTGGCCCACGCAGCCTTCTTGGGCTGGTGGCCCCACTTGGTGGACCCCCGGGACCCTCCCGGTGGTCCCGGTACATTACCGATATCACCCGAAACTTTTCCGGTGACCAAAACAGGACTTCCCATATATAAATCTTTACCTCCGGACCATTACGGAACTCCTCGTGACGTCCGGGATCTAATCCGGGACTCTGAACAACATTCGGTAACCACGTACAAACTTTCCCTATAACCCTAGCGTCATCGAACCTTAAGTGTGTAGACCCTACGGGTTCGGGAACCATGCAGACATGACCGAGACGTTCTCCGGTCAATAACCAACAGCGGGATCTGGATACCCATGTTGGCTCCCACATGTTCCACGATGATCTCATCGGATGAACCACGATGTCGGGGATTCAATCAATCCCGTATACAATTCCCTTTGTCTATCGATATGTTACTTGCCCGAGATTCGATCGTCGGTATCCCTATACCTTGTTCAATCTCGTTACCGGCAAGTCTCTTTACTCGTTCCGTAACTCACATCATCCCGTGATCAACTCCTTGGTCACATTGTGCACATTATGATGATGTCCTACCGAGTGGGCCCAGAGATACCTCTCCGTTTACATGGAGTGACAAATCCCAGTCTCGATTCGTGCCAACCCAACGGACACTTTCGGAGATACCTGTAGTGCACCTTTATAGCCACCCAGTTACGTTGTGACGTTTGGTACACCCAAAGCATTCCTACGGTATCCGGGAGTTGCACAATCTCATGGTCTAAGAAAATGATACTTGACATTAGAAAAGCTCTGAGCATACGAACTACACGATCTTGTGCTAGGCTTAGGATTGGGTCTTGTCCATCACATCATTCTCCTAATGATGTGATCCCGTTATCAACGACATCCAATGTCCATGGTTAGGAAACCGTAACCATCTATTGATCAACGAGCTAGTCAACTAGAGGCTTACTAGGGACATGGTGTTGTCTATGTATCCACACATGTATCTGAGTTTCCCATCAATACAATTCTAGCATGGATAATAAACGATTATCATGAACAAGGAAATATAATAATAACCTATTTATTATTGCCTCTAGGGCATATTTCCAACAGTTCATAGGCAAGGACCACAGTCTGAGTTGAATCTAGTAACGGTATTCGGATGGAGAACGATTTAACTAGAAGCTTAGTAACGGTTTTCGGATGGAGACACGGCTAACTGGATCATAGTAACGGTATTCGGATGGAGAACGAATTAGCTAGAACTCAGTGACGGTCTTCGGATGGAGAAACGGCTAGACTAGATTCTTGTTTATGACCTGTGACATCTGAGGATCATGTTTTAGTTTTTTTGTTATTATTATGGACTAACCATTTACATTATATATTTTATTGAGTATCCCTGGGATGGTTCTACCTCCTGGATATTCACTGTGATTATTTATCTTTTATAATCCCTTTATATGGTGTCGCTCAGACGCCCGACTGCGGCATGCTTGTTGTTTATTTATCTTTTATAAGCCCCTTATGTGGTGTCGCTCAGACGCCCGACTGCGGCATGCTTGTTGTTTATTTATCTTTTATAAGCCCTTTATGTGGTGTCGCTCAGACGCCCGACTGCGGCATGCTTGTCGCTTATTTATCTTTTATAAGCCCTTTATGTGGTGTCGCTCACACGCCCGACTGCGGCATGGTTACTCTTGCATTTTCCTCTCGAGGAGTCATTCAGACACTCGCTTGGCCCTCAGTATTTTACTTTGGGATTTCGGGAGGACTACCGCCCGACTTCTCTTTTGTTTCCCCATGCATCATTAACTCTATGTCTGATTGCACTTGTTAATCTGTTCTCATGCATCGTGTTTACATTTGTTATATCTCATGTTCGAACTATCTTGCGAGTACTCTCATAGTACTCACCCACGTACTCACCCACGTACTGCATGTTCATATTATCTTTGCATGCGAGCAACGCAGACTTTTGTGGCAGACGTTGTGATCATAATTATTTCGGAGTATGATTATCTCCTGTTATATTATACCCGTGTTCTTAATGTTTGCGAGTACATTCAAACGTACTCACTGGCTTGTCCCTGGCTATTGTCTTGGCCAGATTTTCGCGCATGGAGAAAAGCATCGCGGTGACAGCCTCGGAACCTACGTATTGACGATAGCAGCCTCGCGAAGATAGGAGTTATCCTGGTCAGCTGTTCTTGTGGGAATGGAGTCCCATAGACGCAGTTGTATCACAGACCGCTTCCGTCATCAACCACTAGAAACCAAATGTTGTACTCCTAGGCCACAATGGTCTTGTACTACATATTTTTGTACCTTGCTTGGAATTCTTGTATCAAGTTGGTGCCTCATCAGCTAACAGTAATCCTGGGGCTGGTGAGCACAAAGGCCGTTTTCTGGGAAATTATATCCCGAAAATCCGGTCGTGACAGTCGGAAGCTGCTACGTCGCTGACAATCGTATCCCCTCTGCCGTCCGACAACGACGGCGACGACCAAACCTCCTCCGATCGACAGCCAAAACTACGGCGAAAGCGCGGGCGTGGTGGCGGCCATGTCGGGACGTCGTTTGGTATGGACGGTCGGCGGCTGCGCGGTGAGGAGGCAGCCGGAGAATAGCGGCGGCGCCGGCGGCGGGGCGGGGCTGGGAGAGGGGTGTAGGTGTTGGAAGCAAAGGGACTGCTAGTGTACCCGACAGGCGGGCCACGGGAGGACAAGGGCGTGCGGCAAGCCCGTCCGCGCGATGTCCGTTTCGCCCCAAACTCGGCGCAAGTTTGGCCCGGGGATGGGTCGAACACGGACGGAATCCAGACATTTGTCCGTTTGGGGCCGCACGTTGAGCCGCGCTATTCGTTCGTTCTACTTTAAACGGACGCACCCGGATAAGATAGGGTCGCGCGATGGAGTTGGCCTTATTCCAGAAAGAAGGACGCTAGGAAAGAAAATGGAAGATTGAAGAAGAAGAAAAAAAATATGACATGTGGGGCCGTGTGGTCAGCGAGAGAAACAACCGATCCCGGTTGGGATTGTCCTTCCAAACAAGTATAGGATCAGTCTAGGATTTAGATTGACTGGGATCAAAAAATACAGGGTACTAATTTTAGGGATTTAAATGTGAAGGTTCATTTACGTCACGCTCTACAACCTCAAGGTTTTTGCAACGAGATGGCAACCGAAATAATCAAAATCAGTATGTCCTCCGTGTTGACAACCGATTTGTGTCGATGGATCTACGTTCGAAACTGTTTCGATGAAAAAGAAAACTTGAGCTCTCTTGTGGTGGGGCACATGTGAATGGAGCACGTCGTCCAACACCACCCCATCCCATCAAGCCATCAGCCGTGACAGGAGCACGTCGCGCGCGCCTCGCCGGCTGATCCGACGGGTCAGCCAGCCCCGTCGCCCGTCTCGCAAGTCGCAAGGCTGTCCTCACCCCGCAGGCGTGCAGCACCTCGGTTCCCGCTCACCCCGGCATCCACGAGATACGGGCGTATCCGCTCCTCTAGCCCCCCTTTCGTTGCGCTTGGGTACGCGCACCACCTACGGCCAGTAGCATCGTGCAGGACAGCGTCGCCGCCGTGGCACAGGGGCCACGCACATCGTCACGCCCGCGTACCGTTCTGGCTTTCCCGTTCTCCGAAACGACTGGCACGCGTCCGCTGGATCATGCATGCTCTCGCGGCCCGAGCGCGTCGCTCGCGGTCACTACTCCGTCCTCGCCGTGACGCCACGGACAGGCGGTTACGGTGGCAGGCAGGCAGGCAGCCACCGACACGGCACCGGCAGGGCTCGCTTTTGAGCTCACCGCGGCAGCCGGCAGGGTCCACGCTTCTCCGTGCGGGGAAAGAAGGAGGGGACAGACGGACGAGCGAGCGAGAGAACGGCAAAAAGGCGGGGAGGGGATACGATGCGGCAACAAGCGGACAAAGCAGGAAGGAAAACGCCTCGGCGCGCAAAGCAGAAGGTTTTGCCATTGCCAATGCAAGAGAAACCCCAGAAAGCGAACAAAACCCCGACCCACTTCCGTTTCACCGCTCGCCCACGCCGCTCCACGTTCTTCCCCCTGCTCTCCCACGCACGCGACGCGACGCGACGAGGCGGGCACTGCTCCGGTCCACGGGGTGCTTCGCCTGCCGACCCGTCCCATCGCGGCGCATCGCGCATCGTCTTGTCTTCGCGGCCAAGCTTTCTCTCGGCCCCGGTCTGCTCTGGTCTTATATTTTACGGAATCGATAACTCCTGAACGCGCTGCATTTTGATATTTCTGTCCGAACGCCTCCTGCGCCGTCAGATTTACAGTACGGATCTTAAATCGGCTGGGTTGTCACGTCACGCAAAAAACCCGTTTGGGCCCGACACTACCGACCCCGAACGCCTCAGTCTGTCTCTCTCTCTTATCCTTTCCCCAACCATACCTCTGCTCACTTTGCTGCGCATTCTCGCCGCCGTCGCCAACATCAACCGCAGATCAGCTCCCGCCCGACCACTGCCTCCGCCGCGCGCATCGACGGCTACCGCGGGACGAGGAGGCACGCAGTTCCCTCGACGCCCTCGCGTGGGAAGCATGGCAAGCCTGCGGCAGGCGCGCGGGAAGGAGCCCCGCAGGTCCCGCGGCGGCCTCGGGGAGGAGCATGGCAAGTTCCGGCGGCGGCTGGGCGATGAGGAGGTGCGGCCACCACCTATCCACCTGGTGCGCCGCCGATGCCGTCGAAGTTGGTGTTTGGTGCGGGCAGAGAGGAGCGGCGAGAGGGAGATGGGGGGAGAGGCGGTGGGCGACGCAGGGGGAGGGCGGATCCGGCGAGGCACGCGGACCACCCTGATGCGCCTTCGGCTTCCATGCGGGAGCCAGCCGCCCCGTTCCCCGCGACGGCCATGAGCGCCAAGCTCCTCAAAGCTACAGCCATGGCGTGGCGGCTACCGCACCGCCGGGGAGGAGATGCAAGCCACCTCGTTGCCGCAAGGACGAGGTACCGGCCACCGTGCCGCCGGCGTGGAGAAGGGGTAGGCACGGCACCCGTTCTAGAGAAGTGGAGTGTGTTCTACAGGCTTACATCTCGCCGCGCGTTCTACAAATTGTGCAGCTCCTTTCTGAGGTATGAATCGTGTCCTCGCCTCTCCCGTTCCAGTTCTTCTACTAACTAATGTGAGTTTTCCCGAGACGAGTTGCCGTCCTGCTGATTGCTGGATTTTTAGAAGATAATCAATAGAGGTGTTGGTTAGTATTAGCTGCAGGAGAGGAAAGCGCTGGGTGCTCCCGTCGTCGCACACAGTCGCTGAGGAGAGCCGGCGCCTATGGAGGACGTCGAGTGGCAGTGGCAGTCGCTCCCGCTTCTTGTGACGCCCCCGATTCAATCGTACACTAATTATGCACGCAAACGTGTATGATCAAGATCAGGGACTCACGGGAAGATATCACAACACAACTCTAAAACATAAATAAGTCATACAAGCATCATAATACAAGCCAGGGGCCTCGAGGGCTCGAATACAAGTGCTCGATCATAGACGAGTCGGCGGAAACAACAATATCTGAGTACAGACATAAGTTAAACAAGTTGTCATAAGATGGTTAGCACAAACTGGGATACAGATCGAAAGAGGCGCAAGCCTCCTGCCTGGGATCCTCCTAACTACTCCTGGTCGTCATCAGCGGGCTGCACGTAGTAGTAGGCACCTCCAGTGTAGTAGGAGTCGTCGTCGACGGTGGCGTCTGGCTCCTGGACTCCAGCATCTGGTTACGACAACCAAGTAGAAAGGAAAGGGGGAAAAGAGGGAGAAAAGCAACCGTGAGTACTCATCCAAAGTACTCGCAAGCAAGGAGCTACACTACATATGCATGGGTATATGTGTAAAGGGCCATATCAGTGGACTGAACTGTAGAATTCCAGAATAAGGGGGATAGCTAGTCCTGTCGAAGACTACGCTTCTGGCAGCCTCCATCTTGCAGCATGTAGAAGAGAGTAGATTGAAGTCCTCCAAGTAGCATCGCATAGCATAATCCTACCCGGCGATCCCCTCCTCGTCGCCCTGTTAGAGAGCGATCACCGGGTTGTATCTGCCACTTGGAAGGGTGTGTTTTATTAAATATCCGGTTCTAGTTGTCATAAAGTCAAGATACAACTCCGGGTCGTCCTTTTACCGAGGGACACGGCTATTCGAATAGATAAACTTCTCTGCAGGGGTGCACCACATAACCCAACACGCTCGATCCCATTTGGCCGGACACACTTTTCTGGGTCATGCCCGGCCTCGGAAGATCAACACGTCACAGCCCCACCTAGGCACAACAGAGAGGTCAGCACGCTGGTCTAAATCCTATGGCGCAGGGGTCTGGGCCCATCGCCCATTGCACACCTGCACGTTGCGAACGCGGCCGAAAGCAGACCTAGCCTAGTAGGCGTTCCGGTCCAATCCGGCGCGCGCCACTCAGTCGCTGACGTCACGAAGGCTTCGGCTGATACCACGACGTCGAGTGCCCATAACTGTTCCCGCGTAGTTGGTTACTGCGTATAGACCAAATGGCGAGCAGATCAAATACCAAGAACTCGTTAAGCGTGTTATTTTGAAGTAACCGCGGACGCCGTCCAGGGCCAGGCCCACCTCTCGCCTAGGTGGTCTCAACCTGCCCTGTCGCTCCGCCACAAGATCCATTCGCGGGTACTCCTACGAGCCGACCTGACTTTAGTCACCACAGGTGTCATGTATAGAGTATATAAGTATATACCCGTGATCACCGCCCAAGTGATCACGGCCCGATAGTATAGCACAGCAGACGGACAAGAATGTAGGGCCACTGATGGAAAACTAGCATCCTATACTAAGCATGTAGGATTGCAGGTAAAGGTTACAACAGTAGTGGCAAAGACAGGCTATGCAGCAGAATAGGATTAACGGAAAACAGTAACATGCTACACTACTCTAATGCAAGCAGTATAGAGAAGAATAGGCGATATCTGGTGATCAAGGGGGGGGGGCTTGCCTGATTGCTCTGGCAAGAAGGAGGGGTCGTCAACAGCGTAGTCGGTCGGGGCACCAGCAGCGGCGTTGGTCTCGTAGTCTACCGGAGACAAGAGGGGGAAGAAACAATGAATACAATGCAAACAGATGCATAACGATGCATGACATGACAAAGCGTGATGCTAGGTGTGCCCTAACGCGGTAGTAGGTGATACCGGCGAAGGGGGGAACATCCGGGAAAGTATTCCCGATGTTTCGCATTTTCGGACAGATGGACCGGAGGTGAAATGTTGCATGTTCACTATGCTAGGGACGTGTGGTGAACGAACGGGCCGCGTGTCCGGATTCGTCTCGTTGTTCTGAGCAACTTTCATGTAGAAGTATTTTCATCCGAGTTACGGATTATTTTATATGATTTTCTAAAGTTTTAATCATTTTCTGAATTTAATTATTTATTTAAAACCCACATTATCCAGAACAGTATGGGATGACGTCAGGATGACGTATGTGTGATGTCAGCAGTCAACAGCGCGGTTGACTGGTCAAAACTGACACGGGGGACCCACGTGTCATAGACAGTGGGTTAAACAGAGTTCAAACTAATCTAATTTAGTTAGTAAGACTACTGGGCCCACCTGTCAGTGTCTATTTAACTAAACTTATTAGTTTTAATTATAAAAATGTTTATTTGGATAATTAACCGAAGGGGGGCCCACACGTCAGTGTCACTGGGCAGCCCTGTCAGCAGTTGACTGGGTCAACCCAGTCAACTGGGGCCCGCGGGGCCCGCTGGCAGTGACCCTGGGGTGGCCCCAGGTGTGCCACGTCGGCGGTGGCCGGCGGCTCGACGCCGGCGACGCCAAAATGCGGCGGAGGGCCTCGGGCCTCGTCGGATTTCGCCTACGGGCGACCATTTCGCGCGCGCTAGGGTGCGTTCGAACGGGCATCCACCGAACGGGCCTCGGGCATCTAAAAAAATGTTTTCTCCACCATAATTACGAGTGCAATATTTGGCACCCACCGAACATTTTTGTTTTGACATTTGAAAACTTTGGGTGTTTGTCACTAATTCATTTTTTAAATTTGAGATGTTTTGATCTAACACTTGATTAGCAACAGTAACAGAGATGACATGGCATCATCAGGAGAGTTTTACTGTAGCCTAATTATCCGGGCGTTACACTTCTGCTACGAGTGTATTGTGATGCCCCCCGATTCAATCGTACACTAATCATGCACGCAAACGTGTACGATCAAGATCAGGGACTCACGGGAAGATATCATAACACAACTCTAAAACATAAATAAGTCATACAAGCATCATAATACAAGCCAGGGGCCTCGAGGGCTCGAATACAAGTGCTCGATCATAGACGAGTCAGCGGAAGCAACAATATCTGAGTACAGACATAAGTTAAACAAGTTTGCCTTAAGAAGGCTAGCACAAACTGGGATACAGATCGAAAGAGGCGCAGGCCTCCTGCCTGGGATCCTCCTAAATACTGCTGGTCGTCGTCAGCGGGCTGCACGTAGTAGTAGGCTCCTCCGGTGTAGTAGGAGTCGTCGCCAACGGTGGCGTCTGGCTCCTGGGCTCCAACATCTGGTTGCGACAACCAGGTAGAAAGGAAAGGGGGAAAAGAGGGAGAAAAGCAGCCGTGAGTACTCATCCAAAGTACTCACAAGCAAGGAGCTACACTACATATGCATGGTTATATGTGTAAAGGGCCATATCGGTGGACTGAACTGCAGAATGCCAGAATAAGAGGGGGATAGCTAATCCTGTCGGAGACTACGCTTCAGGCCACCTCCATCTTGCAGCATGTAAAAGAGAGTAGATGGTAAGTTCACCAAGTAGCATCGTATAGCATAATCCTACCCGGCGATCCCCTCCTCGTCGCCCTGTTAGAGAGCGATCACCGGGTTGTATCTGGCACTTGGAAGGGTGTGTTTTATTAAGTATCCGGTTCTAGTTGTCATAAGGTCAAGGTACAACTCCAAGTCGTCCTGTTACCGAAGATCACGGCTATTCGAATAGATAAACTTCCCTGCAGGGGTGCACCACATAACCCAACACGCTTGATCCCATTTGGCCGGACACACTTTCCTGGGTCATGCCCGGCCTCGGAAGATCAACACGTCGCAGCCCTACCTAGGCACAACAGAGAGGTCAGCACGCCGTTCTAATCCTAAGCGCGCAGGGGTCTGGGCCCATCGCCCATTGCACACCTGCACGTTGCGTGGGCGGCCGGAAGCAGACCTAGCAACCTCCATTACAAAGGAAGTCACGTTACGCGGTCCAATCTGGCGTGCGCCGCTCAGTCGCTGACGTCACGAAGGCTTCGGCTGATACCACGACGTCGAGTGCCCATATCTTTCCCACGTAGTTGGTTAGTGCGTATAGACCAAATGGCCAGACTCAGATCAAATACCAAGAACTCGTTAAGCGTGTTATTTTGGAGTAACCGCGGACGCCGACCAGGGCCAGGCCCACCTCTCACCTAGGTAGTCTCAACCTGCCCTGTCGCTCCGCCACAAAGATCCACCTAGAGGGCCGTCGGGACAAAGGTCCTTTCAGCCCCCAATCTGTGAATCACTCGCGGGTACTCCTCGAGCCGACCCGACTTTAGTGACCACATGTATCATGTATAAAGTATATAAGTATATACCCGTGATCACCTCCCAAGTGATCACGGCCCGATAGTATAGCACAGCAGACGGACAAGAATGTAGGGCCACAGATGGAATACTAGCATCCTATACTAAGCATGTAGGATTGCAGGTAAAGGTAACAACAGTAGTAGCAAGGACAGGCTATGCATCAGGATAGGATTAACGGAAAGCAGTAACGTGCTACACTACTCTAATGCAAGCAGTATAGAGAAGAATAGGCGACATCTGGTGATCAAGGGGGTGGGCTTGCCTGATTGCTTTGGCAAGGAGGGGTCGTCAACACCGTAGTCGTACTGGGTAGCGGCGGCGTCGGTCTCGGTGTCTAGCGGGAGAAGAGGGGGGAAGAAACAATAAATACAATGCAAACAAATGCATGACGATGCATGACATGACAAAGCGTGATGCTAGGTGTGCCCAATCGCGGTAGTAGGTGATACCGGCGAAGGGGGGAAACATCCGGGAAAGTATTCCCGGTGTTTTGCGTTTTCGGACAGATGAACCGGAGGGGGAAAGTTGCGAGTTCAATAGGTTAGGTATGTGTGGCGGACGAACGGGCTGCGTATCCGGATTCGTCTCGTCGTTCTGAGCAACTTTCATGTAGAAAGTATTTTCATCCGAGTTACGTATTATTTTATATGATTTTCCAAAGATTTAATCATTTTCTAATTTTAATTATTTATTTAAATCCAACATTATCCAGAACAGTGCATGATGACGTAGGCATGACATCAGAGTGATGTCAGCAGGTCAACTGGTCGGTTGACCAGTCAAACCAGACAGGTGGGTCCAGTGGGACCCACATGTCATTGTCAGGGGCACTAACAGGGGGGTTTAGACTAACTAAATGGGTTAATTAGCGGGTGGGGCCCAGTAGTCAGTGAGAGAGTAGGGTTTTAATTAGCTAAACTATTTAATTAACTAATTATTCTTTTTATTTATTTCGTTTATTGAGGTGGGGCCTATAGGTCAGTGAGACAGGGGCGGCCCAGTCAGCAGTTGACCAAGTCAACATGGTCAACAGGGCCCACGGGTCCCACCTGCAGTGACCCAGGGTTGGCCCCAGGGCCAGCCACGTCAGCGGCGTCGGTGTTTAGCCGCCGACGGCCTCAAACGCGGCAGCGGTGCACGGGAGGCCGCGGGATTTGGCTACAGGCCACCAAAATTGACGCGGGGGGTCGCGTTCGAACGGGGAGTCGATGCCGTGTCGAATGGTGATGCCGGCCGGAGTTGGGGCCGCCGGAGACGGCGTCGGCGAGGAGCCCAGGCGACGGCCGAAGCACGGGCGGGTCGGAGCCGGCGCTAGGAGGCACGGGAGGGGGCGCTGGTGGTTGCCACCGGCTCCTGCGAGCGTTCTGAGCACGACAGCAATCTCAGACGAGGGTTGCGGTGGCCGGAAGCGAGTAGTACGACGTCGCCGGCGGTGGGGTGTTTCGGGCAAGCAACGGCAACGGCGTTGCGGCGCGCTATTGGGCAAACGGAAGGGCTAGTCGGGCCCTACTCGACGCGACGAGTTCAACGGAATCATGCCCATGACCATATGGTCACCGGCGACGAGATCCGCGGTGGAGCGTTCGGGTGCTACGGCGACAACTAGCTATGGCGCAAATGCGCGAACTAAAATGGCGTGGGAGGTTCTACGCGATGCGGGGAACACGGTGCGCACGGGCTCGTGACCACTTGGTCGCCAGAGCCACGCCAGCGACGAGCTTGGGCGAAGCCGCGTTCGGGCACGGCATGGAGGAGGAGCTACGGTGGCGGAAATGCTCGGGAAAGAGAGGGGAAAGAAGTGCATGCTCACGTTGCTCCTGCAGGTGTGCTTAAGTGGGCTCGAGGAGGGCTCGGTGCGGCGGATTCGGCGGCGAAGCTCGTCGGAGCAGAGGAGGAAGACGGTGGCGTCGTGGGCGTTGCGGTGGCTCCGAACTCCAACGGGGTGCACCGGTCGAAGCAGCGGACGACGGCGGCCCTTGGAGACACAGTGGGGCAGCAAGGTGGGCACGGTGGCCGTGGCTAGGCCGGAGCCATGGCGGCGGTGGCGCTCGGATGCGGTGGGATGGATCTGAGGGGAGAGGGAGAGGCGCAGGGACCGAGGGAGGGGGAGCGGGGGCGAGTGGGAGAGGGGATCAAGGAGGCGAGGGCGTGGCGGCCTTATCTCCTCCCGGCGTCGGTGCCGGCGAGGCGGTCGGGTGGGGACGCGCCCCTGTTCCAACCCGGGTCGGGGGAACAGGGAAGGGAGACGAGGCAGGGGGGCCGGGTCGGCTGTTGGCAAGCTGGGCCAGGTGGGCCGGTCTGGCCTGTGAGCTGGGCCGCCTGGTCCAGTGGGGGGCCCTTTTCTCTTTTTTTATTTGTCTTCTGCTTTTGTATTTTCTTTTCTTTTATTTCTTTTCCTTTTCTGTCTTAATTCACTTTAAAATACTTAGGCATTTTCTAAAAATGAGTTTTCTCCACAATAATTACCACTGCAATATTTGGCACCCACTGAACATTTTTGTTTCAATGTTTGAAAACTTTTGTTGTTTGCTATATTTTGAATTTGAATTTTAAACCGGTTTTGAACTAACGAGAGATTAGCAGCAGTAACGGAGGTGACGTGGCATCATTAGCAGAGTTTCACTGTAGCTTAATTATCCGGGCGTCACAATTCTCCTCCACTACAAGAAATCTCGTCCCGAGATTTAAGAGGTAGAGAAGGGGGGAGGTCTAGTTAAGAAATTCTAACGGATCTTCTCGGCCTTGGTTGCTCTTCTCGAAGAGGTCGATCCATTACATTGATGTCTTCATTTCTCTGCTTCAGGTCATCATCATGAAGTCATCATCCTTTCTTCGGAAATTTCATCGTACTTACGAAAGGACAAGGGGTAACTTCGGAAGAATGGACCTTACAAGGTTGACTATGTGGCAGATAACTCAGGGAATGTGGTAGAAAGTAACTCTCGAGTAGATACTTAAGAAAATTTCGAGAGTAAAGTAAGAAGGTGCCATGAGAAGTTTCCAATGGGCAGGCAATCGTTGGATGGCCTAATCAGAAGGTGAAGGGGGTTCAGAGCAACGAGAATAAGTATTGCGTCTGATATCAGAATATATCACTTGGCAGGTGGCCCGTGAATTACATAAGAATTGAAGCGCGAGGAATAACTTTGACAACAGGGAGTACAGTAGAGTCAGGTTTCGATCCTGTGGAACTGTGGGTTATGGGCCCACCAAGTGGGTTAAAAGTAGGAAGGGCGATGACGTCTTGCACGATCATGTAAGCAAGGTATGTCAGAGGATAGCCTATCAGTTATGTCCGCAACAACATCAGTACCAAGGGCGAGGGACGGAGAGAACCATTTTCCTGCTCGTTGAACGAGGCGGACCAATAGGCAAAGTTCTCGTCCATCGGTGGCTACCGGAATGTCATCAACAATAGTAACAGATTCTTGCTGACAGAATTGTACACCGAGGTGTTTACATAAGCAGGAGAATATTGCTGCTTAGATCATATAGATCACAAGAAAGGTTCAAACAAACAATGGAAAGTAAAATATGATTATCATATTAAACAGAACAATGGAAAGGAAAATGTGTTTAAACACATAATTCAGGGGTATATCCTTCCAAGAACAATCAGGGCATGATATCCATGTCAAGATATAACATAGAAAACCCTTTAGGTAAGAGGAGAAAGAAATTTCATGACATTACCCATACAAAGGTGTTTGGATAATTGATAAGGAAAATTTAGCATTGTGCTTCAATTGTTCTTATCGATGATCGGAGTACCACAGACAAGCTTCGAGATAGCATGGACATGGTCTTCAAGCAAAAGTCGGACTTTGGATACACAAAGGATTCATCAGGAACAACTTATAGAATAAGTCTTACAATTTCCTCATGGAAGAATGGCTAACCTTGCTAGAAAGGAAACTATAACAATAGGTCCTCCGGCCAGGTGTGCTAGGCATGACAACACCTTACCGGGTGATATAAAGACCAATGTTATAACTCTTGGAATTATGTTCCAACCATCATATCTGACCGAGGTTCAGATCTGTTTGGTGTCAGAATACCTCTGACTTAGGATGCCAGAGAAGACAAGGTGCAACAAAAATTGACGAGAAGACATTGTAAGATTCTTGGGAAATGAACTATGGGAGTGAGTTCTGAAACAAGAGTTCATCATGAAACCAAGGAGAGGATGAGGGGTGGCTGATGGACTCAATGACAATTCCTCGAGATTTCCAAAAAGATGGATTTCCACAATCATGTGATCAAGGAGATAACATTTGTCAGATCAAGTGACATAATGATGTATGCTGGAGGAAAACATACGCAATTAATCATTGGTTGAAAGGTGCACCCGAAATATGGGCTGGGTTACACGATCAATGTTAGAATGGTGACTTAATGAACAAAAGAATTAGAATGAAACTCGACCATTCACTTCAAAGCAATAGGGTTGCTAGAAGTTTTGAATTCACACATCATAGTTCAATTGTCGGTATTCCGGTTGGAAACAACACGGGTACCAAGAAAGAATGGTGGGGGTGAGAAGTATCACTATACCAGGGTTGCTAGAAGTGTATCAACGGCGTCGCCAGCCATCGACCCCTCCATTTCGAGCTTGCTCGAGGTACAAGATGCATTCGTCCATCTCATCGCTACGAAATTTGTTGAAGCTGCAAGTCTGATTAATCAATCCATTCCACCGGTGTTGTTTCAGTATTTGCCATGCTTTTGTTTTAATTGTGTTTTTGCACTGACAGTCAGTACAAGTAGTAGAATAGAGTGTCAAGCATATCAGACATACATAACCTGGTCCCATGTTGCTTTCATGTTGATTCAATCAAATCTAATTGATCGTTTGAGACAATCTCTATTTTGGTTCAGTAATGTCATGTTCATTTTACTGTCGGAGTGATCCATCGAGTCCATGCATGCATTTTTGGTTGATTGGTTCAGTACATATGGCCATGCAATTGAAGAAGAAATAGTCTACAATCATTGATCGAGCATACTATGGGCAAACATTTTTTATTGCCATGCCAATTAAATTTTTTATTTGACACGGCGAATTAACTTCTATTGCCAAGACGAAGGCAATTTTTCGGCAAATAAAAATGGAAATTTTAGTTCAGGAATCATGGCGAATTTCTAAATTTAACCATGGCAACTCTATTTTCATTTGACCATGGCAAATTTTGTTCAAAGATCATGGCAAGTTTCAATTTCTCATTAAGTAACCATGGCAACTTTTTTTTCATTTGATCTTGGTAAGTTTAGAAATTGATCATGGCAATTTTAGTTCGTAGATCATGGCATTTTTTAGTCTCATGTATTCCGCTTGGCAACATTTTTTTAGCCAGGACGATGGCAATTTTTAGTAAATGACCATGGGAAATTAAGTTTATGATGCATGGTAAATTTAATTATTTAAACATGGCAAAAGAATATTTAGTAAATCACGATGGCAATTTTTCTGAATGTTAAGTACATCCAGAACTTCTGTCGCGCCCTTGTTTGGCAAATTTTACTCCTTTTTTGCCATGGCAAAAATACCTTTATTCACACGGCAAATTTTAGTTTAAGTTTCCATGGCAATTTTTTTTTGTTTAAGTTTCCATGGCAAATTTATTGTAAAGAGCATGGAAATTTTGTTTTAAATATGATGGCAAATTTACATTTCCAGAACATGGCAAATTTAACTATGTAGCACGGCAAGTATACTTGCAGAGCCATGGCAGTTTTTTAATTTATTTGCCATGGCAAAATTACTCCATTTTTTGCCATGGCAATTTTTTACTCCATTTTTGTCATGGCAAATTTAACTTCATTTTTTGCCATGGAAAAAATACTTTTATTTTTCACATGGCAAATTTTATTTTTAGTTGCCATTGGAAATTTTATTTTTAGTTGCCATGGCAAATTTATTGTAAAGAGCATGGAAAATTAATTTAAATATTATGGCAAAGTTACATTTGTAGAACATGGCAAGTTTTACTATGTAGCATCTTAAATATATTTGTGTAGCCATGGTATTTTTTAATTTATTTTCCATGGCAAAAGTACTACATTTTTGCCATGGCAAAAATTAAACCATTTTTGCTATGACAAATTTAACTCCATTTTATGCCATGGCAAACTTCTTTAGTTAACATGTTCAAAAACATGCAAACTTGCTATGGCAAAGTTATAGATGTTCAAAACATGGCAATCTTTGCCATGGCAACATAAGATGTTAAAAAATATGGCAAATTTGCCATTGCATTTTAAAATGTTCAAAAACATGGCAAACTTTAATATGTTTAAAAACATGGTAATTTCTTTTAATTAAGTTTTGTCCAAAAACATGGCAAACTTCTTTTAATTAACATGTTCACAAACATGCAAACTTGCCATGGCAACTAAAGATGTTCGGAAAAATGCCAACGTTGTAGATGTTAAAACATTTGTAAACTTGCCATGACAAATTTAAGATGTGCAAAAACATGGCAAAATTCTTTTTTAATTAAGTTTGTACAAAAACATGGCAAACATGCAAACTTTCTTTAACTAAGATGTTCAAAAAACATGGCAAACTTGCTATGGCAACTAAAGATATTCAAAAACATGGCAACCTAAGATGTTAAAAAACATGGCAAACTTGCCATGGCAACTAAAATCAGTATTGTTGATAGAAGTTTTTTTTCTCCATGGCAATTAAATGCATTTTTTGCCATGATTAGTTTTGTCTTTTTGCCATGTCCATCCGTAGAATGTTTGTCATGGCCATTACAAATTAGATTCAGAACACAACGAGTTTGTTCTTTCAAATTTCTTTTTGCCATGGCAAAAAGTTTTGATCCTTTGAAATTTGTTTTGCCATGGGGATTACATGTACGATATCATCACAACTTAAGATGTTTTCTCCATTCTTTTTCCGAAAATTTTCTATGTGTCTGGAGAGAACTTCTTTCACCATATCACTTCATGGCAACTTTTCATTTTTTTTATAAACATCATACTGATGGCAATTTTTCGTACTGGTGAGATGCAGATTGCCATGACTTCTTCCTTTTTTTGAGCCATTTTTTAAAATATAAACTTGAACATGGTAATTTTTTTAATAGAATTGCAAAAGTCCATGGCAATTTTGTTGTGCACAGAAAAACTGGGCCTTTTACTAGTCATAACTTTGCTAAAAAAACTAGTCATAACTTAATATGGGCTTTATTTATTTTTTGTTTTGCTTTTCGGGCCCGGTGGTTGGGGCGTTCGCGCTAGGGCGATCTCCTCCCGAATGAGTTTGTTCGGTCCATGCTCCCTCCCGTCCCGAACAAAACGTTCGGTCTGGGGTGCTCCCAACGGAACGTTCGGGAGTCATCGACGTCCATATTTTAACGGAAGGCGTGAGGGAGTGGTTGAAGAAAACTGGTTGACACCCGACACAGCGTCGCGCCCGAGAAGCACGCGGTTCACTGCGCTGCCGCAGGCTTTGCCCTGCCTTCTCCTCCCAAATGCCGAGGGAAAAGGGCATGGCCCTTTGGGGTTTCTTCGACGGCAACGACGCCGGCGGCGGACCTGCGCCCGACATGAACGGGTTCCCCTGCTACCCCGCCGCCGGCCCGGGCGCCCTCGCCTCCTCCTCCCTCTCGCCGCCTTCCTCCCTTGCCCCGGTACGCGCCCTCTTACTCCACGTCGTGTAGTGGCAACTATTTGGGGTTTCTTCTTCTTTCTGTGGTCCGGCCCGGTGACTGCGAAAGGCGTGCCTTTTCTTTGCATTGATCCCTTTCCCGTGGCTAACCGCAGGCCGCCGGCGTCGTGAAGGCGGAGGACGGCAGCCGGCCGATGACACGCCACCTCCACGCCGTCTCCGGAGGCGATGCCGGCGGCGGCGAGGACGACGAGGTCGCGCCAGAGCCTGGCCGCCACGGCAAGCGCAAGAGGCCCCCCAACGCGCGCCACACCCCTCGGCAGATCCAGGAGCTCCAAGCGTACGCGCGTGTACCCATACGTCCCTTCATGCCGTGCTCGCTTCTTTCATCATGCTCATGCATGCCGCTGTTGATCGGTGCAGGTTGTTCGAGCAATGCCCCCACCCAGACGAGAAGCAGCGGGCGGCGCTGGGCAAGAGGGTCCGCCTCCAGCCGAGTCAGGTCAAGTTCTGGTTCCAGAACCGCCGCACGCAGTTGAAGGTAATTAACCAGTCTGATCGAGCGCTCCAACACTCTCGATCCTTTACTCGTGCACTTACAACACGGCTGATTCCTCTCTGTGGTGGTTCATCTTGCAAGAGGGAATCTCTGATGCACGAGAACCAGCTGTTGATGGCGGAGAACGGCAAACTGCGCGCCGAGAACCTGTCCCTCCGGGTGGAGATGGCGCATCCAGTGTGTGGCGGCTGTGGCGGCCCGGTCCCGGCGATGCTCGACGAGTCGCCGTCCCTGGAGGAGGACCTGCGCGTCCAGAACGCCACGCTCAAGAACGAGCTCAGCCGGCTCTGCGCTCTCGCTTCCGCGTTCCTTGGCAGGTCCATTTCCTTCGTGGCGGCGCCACCAACGCCAGGCTCGCCAGTGGAGCGCATTGGCTCAATGCCGTCGGCCACCGTGGCCAACTCGACGGTCACCGAGTTCACGGGCAGCCCCTCCAGCCAAACAGTGGGAATGGCGATCACGCCCATGGCGAAGGCTGGCATCGACAGGTCCGTGTTCTTGGAGCTTGCGACGAGTGCAATGGATGAGCTTGTCAAGATGGCGCAGATGGACGAGCCGTTGTGGATTCCAAATGTACCCTTGCCTGGTTCCCTTGCCAAGGAGACGCTCAACCATGAAGTGTACTTGAGGACCTTCTCACCAGCCATAGGGGTCAAGCCCCCGGGGTTTGTATCCGAGGCCTCTAGGGAGTCCGGCATTGTAAGCAGTGACGGCAGCGTCGAGCTTGTGGAGACTCTGTTGGATGAGGTTGCCCTCATCTCACTATGCCCTCCCTTCTCGTTGCTATTCCCTGTATGTCTGAACTTACATTGCCTGTTTTGAAATCTTGCTTCAGAGACGGTGGTCCCGTTTTTTCTCGTGCATAATCGCCGAATCGTCGACGACCGAGGAGATCTCTACTGGAGCTGCAGGGAATAGAGATGGTGCATTGCTGCTTGTGAGTGTTCGTGTTGATCAGTATCCAGTGTCCATATGCACGTCTTATAGTCACTTAATTGTAGCATCCACTAAGTGTTTCGTCTATCATTGCAACAGATGCAGGCAAAGCTGCAGGTTCTTTCACCTCTTGTCCCTGTTAGGGAGGTGGCATTTCTCAGGTTCTGCAAACAGTTGGGTGAGGGTTTATGGGCTGTAGTGGATGTTTCCATGGATGGGTTGGGAATGGAGCAAGGCCTAGCCGTGGCATCCACCACTGCAAATATGAAGTGCCGGAGGCTGCCTTCTGGCTGTGTGGTGCAAGATACCCCCAGTGGCTTCTGCAAGGTACACCATCCTCTCTACATTCACTTGTTCACATCATGTTCTTGGGTTGGCAATTGACAGCAATGTTAGCACGCCTCAAACTCGCCTGCTTCTGTGTTCATTTATTAGTACCAGTTCTGCATGACCACATGAGAATGATCTTTTCAGAATGCGAAATGCAAGTTTGTTCCAGTTCTGCATAACCACATGAGAATGTTCTTTTCAGAGTGCTTTTTCAGTTGGTTTAGTGTGTTATTGACTGATAACCGTGCTGTATAGTATTCACAAAGCCAAAAGGGTAGGCTCAGTTTTTCAATAGATTAAGTAACTGTGGTTGCAAGCCCACCACCTCAAGTTAGGTAATCGATTGTCAGCGGACAGGGTAAACAAGTGATTTGTGAATAATTAACTGGATTTATAATCCAGTATTTCTTCCCAAGCATGTGCCTTTTCTTTGTTTAATCTTGAGTCCAGTTCTTGAAACGAAAACCCTATACTAACTGCCCACAATATGATCAATTTGTCTCATTGTCGAGAATTTAAGATCTTGACCACTAAGTCTATTGTTTGTCTTCATGGAAGGTACTTTTAGTCTTTTAAAGAGGAAGGTTCAGTTATTTTTTGCACATCTAATTCACGTACCATCAGCTTTTTTCTGTGCTATCTGTCCATAAGTTGACAAGGGGTTATGTCTGCCATACGTGTGGCATATCACACAGGCCGTGCATCAGTGCATCTGAAGAAGGATCAGCTGTTCGTTTATCAGTCATGTTATGTGGTTTCCTGTTTATCTTCCCTTCTACGACTCATCGTTTGTTGATTAGGTGCAATCAACAGTGTGGGAAATGTGTCAAATTATAGTTTTATTGGAATGTAATCATTCGATACATGTTACAATGTAGGAGTTCATAATAGGTTGGTATCTTGAGATAGAATTAGTCTAAATTATTCTCTGCTCTTCTTCATATTAAAAACTTGGTCAAAATATTTCGGCAAAACGTAAAAATATGATTTGCTAACACTGCATACCAAATACTTACACTAGTGTTCCAGCAAAAAAAATAAAAAATACTTACACTAGTGTACCTGACACTAGTAGAATTGCACTGCAGAGCTTGAGATTGTGTTTTGGGCATGCATTCATGCACTTACGTGCTAACAGATGCAGTTGAATTTACGCTGCAGGTTACATGGGTTGAACATACAGTATACGATGAATCCTCCGTGCACCAGCTCTACCGGCCTCTCCTTCGGTCTGGCCTTGCCCTTGGTGCAGGGCGGTGGCTTGCGACACTACAGCGCCAGTATGACTGCTTGGATGTTCTCATGCCGAAGCAAGACTCGTCAGGTACAGAAATATGATAATCTGCAACATCTATGTGACATGCTTTGTATGGTATTGCTTCCTTGGAATTAAAATGGCAATGTACCACATTTTTCACAGATGCCATGTTGGAAGGATCACGGAGCTTGCTGAGGTTGGCAGAGAGGATGATGGACAACTTCTGTGCGGGGGTGAGCGCATCTTCTGCTGAATGGAGCAAACTGGATGACGTCACGGGGAGCATTGGGGAGGATGTGCGTATCATGGCACGTAGGAGTGTGGATGAACCTGGGGTGCCAGCTGGTGTGGTGCTGTGTGCTGCCACATCGGTGTGGATGCTTGTAACACCCAAACGGCTTTTCAACTTCCTGTGCAATGAGAAAACCCGAGCTGAATGGGACATCCTAAGCAAGGGTGGCCCTATGCAGGAGGTGACAAAAATCTACAAGGGGCAACAGAATGGCAATGCCGTATCTCTACTGAAGGCCACTGTGAGTATTATCTATAGCTTCGCCTAGTTGTTGCTCCTTCTATGCTTATTAGAAACATTGCATGTTTAACTGACTAGTAGTCGGGAGGCTTTTCAGTGATCTAGAAGCTGAGCTCATTTGGTGCTTTAGTCTTGGGAACAATGCATCACTTTAGATTTTCGGAAGAAGAAAAAACACGTATATTTAAAACTTGTTTCTGTGCTCTGAATGTTTGTTCAGAAGGTGTAACGTGTAGATATGGGTCAGGCATAGTTAGTACCGAGCATTGGCTCTGTGCGTCAAATGATGTAGAGGCGGGGCGTGATCCTCCTTTTTTGCAAAAAAAAGTTAATACTGAGCATGATGACGAATGAAGCGTGTGAAGTTGAAGTTATATTCTTGAGGAAGAACGTAAGATGTTTTCACCAGCCTTGCTACCACTTCTATTCCAAAACTAAATTAGACGGTACTTTTAGGATTCATGCAGTCAAGCTTGAATTACTACAGTTGTACACAAAATCATGAAATTTACTAGTATGTTTATCAATGAAAGTACTCGACATAAATGTCTTGTATAATTTTAACTAGCATAGAACTTGAAAAGGCAATGGTCAGATATATTTATTGGAGGAGAAATATGAAACAGCAATCGTTATTTTCTTGGGAACGCGCCCAAATGTGTCATTTCGTAATAGAAGAAAACAGCAAGAGACTGAATGTAGGAAGTAAATTAGGATGTGTGTTGGTATCGAAGTTCTTTTCCAAAACCAAATTAGATGTGCTTTTAGGATTCGTGTAGTCAAGCTTGAATTACTGCAATTCGTGCTTTTAGATGCTTAGGACGGAGGGAGTAGTATGTTATCAATGGAAGTGCTCGAAATCAAACGTCCATATATGAAAACAGCAAGGCTCGAGATCAAATGTTTTTTTTAATAATTCATGCAGTCAAGTGGAGACATATATGAAAACAGCAAGGTTTTTTTTGTTCTAAATCTGTGTGAACTTCCATCTAGTTTCTGTGAACATGTACTGTGCCATTTTGGGTGATCATAAGCATCTAATTGACAGAAAACCTCATCGTGTTGTTTGATCATTTCTGGCTTCAGGATGTTAATCGTGCTTGATTTCTTCCTGGCCTTCCTTTTTCTTACCTCAACCCTAATGTCTTACATTACATGGACAGGCCCCAAACACCCACCAGGACAGCAGCATTCTGATCCTACAGGAGACGTGCACAGATGCATCCGGCTCAATGGTGGTGTACACCCCAGTGGACATCCCAGCAATGCGCCGTGTCATGGGCGGAGAAGGCGACCCGGCATCGATCATGCTCCTGCCATCCGGTTTCGCCATTCTGCCCGGCGGTCCAAGCATGTCTGGCGACGACGGTCACAAGACATGTGGCTCGCTGCTCACCGTGGCGTTCCAGATACTCGGGAACAGGCAGCCCACCGGGAAGCTCACCGTGGAGTCGGTGCAGACCGTGGACAGCCTCATCTCCTGCACCATCAACAGGATCAAGACGGCGCTGCGCTGCGACGCCTGAGCGAGCTTGGAGACCGGGGAACCTTTTTGGCCTAGGAGCGAGCGAGCAGACGGTGAAGGGTCCTAAGAGTCAAGAACGAACCGCGAAAATAGGAGTGTGGCCTTTGCTGGGTGGTAAGGACAATGGTGGTGGTTCGGGTATTGACTCGGCCTTCTCCCGGCTGTTCTCTACCATGGCATTTGCATTTTGGACAGACAGTTGGAGGCTAGTCTTCTTAAGCTTTTGTTTGCATTTTGGCCCGGACTTGGTAGTGTTGGTAGCTATGAGGTTCCATGTTTTGGGGATAACAAGATGTGATGCTTTCTGTAGGAACTCGCTCTGAATGGCCATGTTCCGTTGGCCATATGTTCGGTTTCTTTTGAGGCAGCCTTAGGTCCCAAGAATGGTATCCAGCAAGCAATAGTCATCTACTAGAAATAATCACCTTTGTAATGTTGTTTTGTCATGTACTCCCGCCGTTTCAAAATAAGCGTCGTGGTTTTAGTTCCACCACACTCATTTTGGGACGTAGGGAGCAACAGTCATGGTGCAAGGGCACGGAAATGTGAACACAAAGTAGCTGTAAACTCTGGGACATGGAGTTTCTACACTCAGCTCAAATGCATCATGAACAGCAAAATAAAAAAAATGTTTAAAACAAAAATATCTCAAGATTTTTGGCAACAAACATTACTGAATTTTCTGCATACATGCAAATTTTCATGAAGAAAAAACATCCTTAATGCTCCGGGCAAAAGAAACAAAATCGATGCTCCAAGAAAATTATTTTTGAAAGCATTTTGGAGTGTTGATTTTGTTATTTTTTACCGAGACCTCCACAGATGCAATTTCAACAGTTTGCACGCAGGCAGAAACCCATGCAATGTTTGTTGTAAAAAAATCAGAAATTTTTGAATTTTTTCTTGTTTTTTTCAGATTTTACTATCCGTAGCCAGAGCATTTGAGCTCAGGATTAGAAGACAACTTTCGTAAACTCTGTTCATAAATTCAGACAGTTGGACTGTAAAATTCAGACCTAAAATAAAAATGCAAGGAAATGATGAATCCATTTTCTGCCAATCCATAATTGATATGCAGTTGACTTGGATAACTGACGGTTCCTTCATGATGGTGGTACGACAGCTCAATAGACTACAAAAGACCCGAAAAATACCCAGATTAGTTCCGAAATACAGCAGTACTCGAACTACGAGGACTCAGTCTCCTCACTAGTCACTACAGGCTACAACTACATCTCCGATGCTAAACAAGCATAAATAGTTCACTTCAGCAAAGAACTATCTTACACACTGAGATACCACGACAGAGGAGCGATAAAATAGGCTATGCATGACAACACTGTTAACTGGTGTCAGAGCAGCTGCACAGCGTTAGGCCTTTGCTGTTTCTCTCACCAGAGCAAATTTGGCCAGAAGGCCAGAAAGCTGAAGGAATGACCCAACGCCATCACAGATCCTCATGTGCGCAAATCCCGTTTCCTGTGCGGACAAACATGAAACTTTAGTTGACGGTATAAATCAGAAGAGACGACGGCATAAACAACATGACTGGGTTTACCTTCAGCAGTTCCAGCTTCAGATATTCAGCCATGTCATAGTTCTTGATGACACGGAAGAGGGTAGTGATGATGTCAGTAGGAGAGTAGCCCAAATCATAGAGTTGCTTTAGGCCAGAGCAGGCCTCATCAAACTTCCCATCGAGTACATTTTTCACCATACTCTTGACATGCAAGGGATGTGGTTGATCGCATACCTAGAACCAGTTCATCGTTGCTGTTAATTGAAGAAGTATTGCAGAATTCAGATGATGCAAAAAGAGATAACTCGTGCCAACCTTGAACACATTTTCTTGATTAACAAAACGGAACCCGCTGACTGTAGCTTGCAAATTGTTCAAAGCTTGCCTCATGTCACCATCAGCAGTAAAAATGATGGCTTCAAGACCTTCTGGCACATAAGGGACCTTCATTGATCAACATACAGGCAGTAAGAACAATATGGTGGTATCAGCATGATCAAATGGATTTCAACACTACAAAATAATAATAATAATAACAACTGAAATTCGCAAAACTGGGAGTTGCCTGTTTGCAGTTTTGCAGGTAAGTAAGCTCCTGGAGGTCTCATATCAACCATCCTTGTTACCAAATCGCAAAATAATAAGTTTCTATATCGAACAACTCAGTCTGTTCAACAGTTTAGGATGACCAATAGGATATGCACCTCTTGACTCAGACCAGTGAGCCTTGAAGTACATTCAGTAAAGTAGTTACACAGGTACTACTTGCTAAGGCCAAACTGACTTATCCTCATGGGATAGGCAAAGTGTATGCTTTTCTTTAACTATCTAGTTACAGGATTATTATCAGTTCACAGTAACAGCCACTCCACATGCACTAGTTGCCATATAATCTTAATTAACTGGTTCAGAAAATAACAACCTCTTCAGCAAGAACAGTCAATTAGCATTAAATACTTGTCTGATCCCATTACTTATGATAATAGGGATCGGAAGCATTCACGGTTAAATACCATATCAGCAGCAAAGCCTCTACATGTTCAGGTAAGAATTAAGAGCAGCAGTCAAGCAACCAAACTGTGTAATGGCACCAGCAAGATGCATATCTCTATTGCTGCTCATGGTGGTTGGAATCAGTACCCTAAACTACAGCTACTTATCAGCACTGCAAATTATCTCTCCAACTAGGAGATAATTCTTCATGATACCAAATTAATCTTCTTGATTATTTATTAAGGTACCCTGTAATTCATATACAGTTGTAGTTCTGCCTTTCCCGCTCGTAAAGAAAAAGGCTAATTTCATTTTCCTTAACTGCGGAACAGGACTGTCATCTGAGTGCTCTTATATAATCATTAGTAATATTAATTTACAATCATTATGCACAGATGACAAGCAGGGTGAAAGGTCAAAAGTGAATGGCAGACGATGTTATAAATAAATAAGAACAGTTAATACATGCAAACATATCCTCAATGTTATAAAAAATAACAAAACATATGTCGGATCATGTATCAGAAAAAGGGGGTTCTCTTAATCTTCAATTAGTGACAAAGCACATTAAATTGACAATAATTTAAGGTGGTTGGAAAATTATGCGTATGAGTAAGGGTTTCAGCAGTTCACATGCATAAACATCCAGGAGTCCACATTGGGTAAATGTATTTGACAGTTATGGCGGTATGAATGAACAGCTAAGTCCCAGCTTTATCTTCTAACTGAGCCAACAAAGACAGTACCCTCCAATAGCTATGTCCTTGCAAAGTTGCAACTACCAGGGCTACTAAACATTACCTTCTCAGCTGCCACCACGACCATAAGGCGGCCAAGGATCTCCTGATCTGAAAGCCTCGAGAACCGGACAATAGCGCAGCGACTTTGGATGGGTTCAATGATTTTAGATGAAGTATTGCATGCAAGAGCAAATCTTGTGGTGTTGGAATAAATCTCCATGGTTCTTCTCAGTGCTTGCTGTGCTCCTGTTGTCATGCTGCACATAGCAAGTGTGAGGCACAAACAGAAACTGAAAACATAGTTACCTATATCACTGAACAACATTTCGAGCCATAATCCAAGCTCTTCAAAATATTGTAATACTACACTTGCAGATGGAGTTGCTATCTATACCATGTGTCACTACGATGATAAACATTCTGGTGTGATATTCATGGCAGAGAGTCTGGTTTTTAGGGCAATGCCCTTTGACATGTACATTTGTATTCTGTTTAGGGGCAATTGAAAGGGCCGTGTTTATTCAGTAAGCTCTGATGAGTGGGCCAACCATGTCAGATTTGCTAACAAATGGGAGGTTTGGGTGCTGTGTGAATAGTTAGAGCGAGAGTTGTGGTTCCATGAAAAAAGACTCGAAAGCCAAAGGTGTGATGAATTGTTAAAATTTCTGCTGTGGTCCCATGAAAAAAGACTCAAAATGCGTGATAAACTGTTAAAATTTCTGCTGAAGTTGTGGTTCTGAGCAATTCATTTTTTAATATATACATGTAGGGTTTCCCCTGATTATTTTCACAGAAAAATACAATGACCTCTATCTAGTTCATTGTAATGTGGGCCAGTCATCGGTTCATAATCCAGTATGAATCATAGCATTCTCGAGTGTGAAACCAACCGATGGTGAGCTAGCAACAAGGTAACTAACATGTCTTTTTATTTCTCGGGCTATCACCGACATCACACAGGCCTGAATCCCACTCTGGGGATGGCATTACCTGTCAGCTTCGTCCAGTATGACGATCTTGTGCCGTCCGGGTGGCAGTGTGACCTTCTTCTGCGCGAACATCTTGATCTTGTTCCGCACCACATCAAGCCCCCTGCAAAAGCACGGATCGGCCATCACACGCCCAATTCATACAGCCACGGGCCGCAAGTACAAAATCAAGTCACGGCGGCAGCAACCTGTCGTCCGAGGCGTTGAGCTCGAGCACTCCCTCGCGGTAGCTGGGCCCGAGCATCTCGTGGGCGAGCGCCAGGATGCTCGTCGTCTTCCCGGTCCCCGGAGGCCCCTGGCGAGAAAAAGACATGGGAGTAGAGGAAACGGGGTGAGGTTTCCGTGTTGCGAGGGTGCGCGCGGAAGGTGTTCGAGGAAATGGCGCTTACGGAGAGGATGAGGTTGGGCATGTTGCCGTCGCGGGCGATGACCTCGAGGCGGCTGACGGCGTCGGCGTTGCCGACGACATCGGCGACGCGGCTGGGGCGGTACTTCTCCACCCACGGGATGTCGTACGTGTCGGCGGGGGCGGCGGCGGCGGAGGAGGCGGCGGCGGCGGAGGAGGCGGCGGCCATGGCGCTGGGGTGGGGTTTTTTTTTTTTTGAGGGGAGGGGGGGGACCTTTCGGTTGTGGAGGGAATAGTGGGGAAATTGCCGGGCCAGCGGCGCGAGGGTTTTCATTCCGGCCCTCGGTCGCGCTTTCAAGACGACGGCCTGGGTGGACGGCTGCGATCGACCACACTGATCTGGAGGATTTTCATTAAAAATGAAATGTATCTTACCAACATTTTCCTATAGGTCTTTCTGCTATCTCTTTCATTTTTACATCTCTTTCCCACCCTATTTTGGAGCCAAATTCGGTTTGGCTTGTGCGGCACGGGAAATGCTTGTGGAAATGCAATACACAAAGATTTAGAAGAAAAGAACATAAGGATACTCATCTGTGCTCATGGGTTATGAATAACACACTGTTAATGATGGTGTCAGCTAACCGCTTGAAGTTGACAAGACAATCAGTGGTTTGTTGAAGATCCACGTGACGACGAACTTCTATATCTATATGTGAATACACATGGTCATTTAAGGCAACTTATCATCTATTGGTTTTCTTAATCTTACAAATTGAAAGCTCATTGGATTATAGGTCCTTGCGGAATTTAAACTGTCAAGAAACTATTTTGTGTTGGAAATCTCATTGGGTAGAGGTATTAAACTTCTATGACATTGTCTGAACTTACATTGTCGTGCAGGGAAGAAGTTAACAACCTTTGAGTCCATTAGAAATCAAATTATTGATAATTGGATCTGGACGAGTCACATGTTTTCCGCGGTTGTCTGTTCTTTTGATGTTTCACTCCATCTTAGAAGACCAACGTGACAACGGGTATATCGTCAAAGTCTCCTTCGAGTTTACTTTCCACTCCATAAAACATTGCATCATATGGATGATGTAGCAAAAGCCATGCCGATTTTTATGGAGTGTGTCTGAACTACTAAAGATTGTCCAAAAAAATCAAGAAGCACCCTAGCCGCTCTCTAAGTTAAACGCTCAGGTTAAGTCATTTTGCACATTTTTTCACGCCTACATTAAAATGCCTCAAATACGTTAATGAAACCATCTGCACCAACACCAATAAAAAAATGAAATACATCGTGGTCTCTAGGGATGATCGTCTTCTTCTACCCCACCAACCCGATAGAGCGTCGCGCTCTCTTTGTCGCTGTAGCCAACCAGCCGTCATTGGTCGTGGAAGGGTTCATCAGAGCAATAGTCTTTCCAAACCAACGCCATGTACATGAACCAACCAAGAGTCGTTGCCTTGGGAGATCCACATATTCAAGATCCCAACCTCCAAAAAGCTCGTAAGCTTACATGGAAAACGAGGTTGCACCGACGTGGTAGAGAGGAGTTCGGAGGACCAAACTATAGAGGGAAGTCATCACCGGCACGCCGACAAACCCTACAAACAGTAACCTTGCACGCCAGAAAGACCTCACCCCCTGCTAGACAGCAGAAGCCTCCTCATAGGATCCAAAAAGGAGCCCCCCAGACGTCATTGCTCACCTTGAGCATTGACATCGACGAAGGGGATCGATCCAAGCCGTTGCACTGGCACCACCACCTGCACCATCCCCCGTGTTCCATGTTGTTGATAAGAGGGGCAACACCAAGAGCAAGATATCCCCCCCCCCGACAGCTGCTAGTAGAGGTAACCCCTCGCTACTGACCACACCTTTCGCTCACCATCTTCCTGCCGCCCTGCAACCTCCGCCACCAACGTCGTTGTCGACCCTCAAGCAACTGCACAAAAGCAGCCTGACGACCGAATGCCCCACGCCCCGATGGCCCATGTCTGCCGCCCTCGTCAGCGACCCGCACCGCCGCCACACACATGCACACGCACGAGAACCACGTCTTGCCACCTCGCGCCAGCCAGTGAGTTGCCCCGCTGCCGTCGTCCTCGGATCTAGGCAAACTTTCCCAGGCAGAGCCTATGGTGGCGGTGCGAGGAGGGAGGGGCTGGGTGGAAGGGTGGCGCACTAGGTTTTTCGCCCCTGAGTCAGCAGGGCGGGCGACACTGGGGGGAGCTCAAGCAACGCTTGATTTACCCTTGTAAAATCACATTGCCACTATTTTTTTAATGGCCGCCGGGGGGGGGGGGGGGGTAAATCCCCGCCTGAATATATTCGATTGAATTTGCCTAGAAGCCTCACAGCTCCATACAAATGGGTTCAAGTGAACCGAAGTGCACGGGGAAGAACAACAAAGAAGAAACACAACAAAAAAACCATACAGACAGCCGAACCCCGAAAGGACCACCAAAGAAGAGCACACAGGGGGAAGAAGACCTCTCGACAACACCAAGCGGTGTCGTTGCCAGCCCCCGAGAAGCTCAACCACCAAAGAGCCACCAACGAGCTGATTCTGGATGCACCACGGCCACTAACCACCATCATGAAACTCACGAGCACAACCAGCAAGGAGGGGGTCTTTAGCTTCCATCTCCATCTGACCAAGCAAGGAGAAGAACCTTGAACGTTGGTCGTCTGGTCGCCACCCAACAACACCCCACGGATACAAGTGTCATATGAGAGTCAGGTGATCCAAAGAGGAGGGTAACGACCCCGCTAACCCGGCTTCAAATGAAAAATCAGACCCATTCCAGTGCAAGGGCGAGCCTAGATCATCTCAACAGAGCACAACCACCCCCACTCCACCACCTCCCACACCCCTGCAGCAAGCGACTATCATTTTCACTGACCAAGCATGATACGTCTCCGTCGTATCTACTTTTCCAAACTCGTTTGCCCTTGTTTTGGACTCTAACTTGCATGATTTGAATGGAACTAACCCGGACTGACGCTGTTTTTAGCAGAATTGCCATGGTGTTATTTTTGTGCAGAAATAAAAATTCTCGGAATGACCTGAAAATTCACGGAGATCATTTTTTGAATTAATAAAAAATATTGGCGAAAGAATCAACAGAAGGGGGCCCACACCCTGGCCACAAGGGTGGGGTGCGCGCCCACCCCCTGGGGCGCGCCCTCCGACCTTGTGGGCCCCCTGGACCTCCACCGACCTCAACTCCAACTCCATATATTCACTTTCGGGGAGAAAAATCAGAGAGAAGGATTCATCGCGTTTTACGATACGGAGCCGCCGCCATGCCCTGTTCTTCCCGGGGAGGGCAGATCTGGAGTCCGTTTTGGGCTCCGGAGAGGGGAATCTGTCGCCATCGTCATCATCAATCATCCTCCATCACCAATTTCATGATGCTCACCGCCGTGCGTGAGTAATTCCATCGTAGGCTTGCTGGACCGTGATGGGTTGGATGAGATTTACCATGTAATCGAGTTAGTTTTGTTAGGTTTTGATCCCTAGTATCCACTATGTTCTAAGATTGATGTTGCTATGACTTTGCTATGCCTAATGCTTCTCACTAGGGCCCGAGTGCCATGATTTCAGATCTGGACCTATTATGTTTTCATGAATATATTTGTGTTCTTGATCCTATCTTGCAAGTTATAGTCACCTACTACGTGTTATGATCCGGCAACCCCGGAGTGACAATAGTCGGGACCACTCCCGGTGATGACCGTAGTTTGAGGAGTTCATGTATTCACTAAGTGCTAATGCTTTGGTCCGGTACTCTATTAAAAGGAGGTCTTAATATCCCTTAGTTTCCAATAGGACCCCGCTGCCACGGGAGGGCAGGACAAAAGATGTCATGCAACTTCTTTTCCATAAGCATGTATGACTATATTCGGAATACATGCCTACATTATATTGATGAACCGGAGCTAGTTCTGTGTCACCCTATGTTATAACCGTTGCATGATGAATGCCGTCCAACATAATTATCCATCATCTATCCATTGCCTACGAGCTTTTCACATATTGATCTTTGCTAAGTTACTTTTCCGTTGCCACTGTTACGATTGCTACAAAACTGCTACTGTTACTTTTGCCACCATTGCCGTTACTTCCATACTACTTTGCTACTAAATAATTTGCTGCAGATATTAAGTCTTTCAGGTGTGGTTGAATTGACAACTCAGCTCCTAACACTTGAGAATATTCTTTGGCTCCCCTTGTGTCGAATCAATAAATTTGGGTTGAATACTCTGTTGGGGAACGCAGTAATTTCATAAAAATTCATACGATCACGCAAGATCTATGTGATGCACAGCAACAAGCGGGAGAGTGTAGTCCACGTACCCTTGTAGACCGTAAGCGGAAGCATTATGACAACGCGGTTGATGTAGTCGTATGTTTTCACGATCCGACCGATCCTAGTACCAAAAGTACGGCACCTCCGCGATCTCCACACGTCCAGCTCGGTGACATCCCACGAACTCTCGATCCAGCTGAGTGTCGAGGGAGAGCTTCGTCAGCACGACGGCATGATGACGGTGATGATGAAGTTACCAGCGTAGGGCTTCGCCTAAGCACTATGACAATATGACCGAGGTGGATTATGCTGGTGGGGGGCACTGCACACGGCTAAGAAAGTTGTCTGTTGTGTGTTCTAGGGTGCCCCCTTGCCCCCGTATATAAAGGAGCAAGGGGGAGGCCGGCCGGCCCTAGGGCGCGCCAAGGAGGGGAGGAATCCTCCTCCTAGTAGGAGTAGGATTCCTCCTTTCCTAGTCCTACTAGGAGGGGGAGGAACGAGTAGGAGAGGGGAAGGAAAAAGGGGGGCGCCGCCCCCCTCCTAGTCCAATTCGGACTCAAGGGGGAGGGGCGCGCGGCCTGCCCTGGCCGCCCCTCTCTCTCTCCACTAAGGCCCATCTAGGCCCACTAGTTCCCCGGGGGGGTTCCGGTAACCCTCGGGCACTCCGGTTTTCTCCGAAATCACCCGGAACAGTTCCGGTGTCCGAATATAACCGTCCAATATATCAATCTTTATGTCTCAACCATTTCGAGATTCCTCGTCATGTCCGTGATCATATCCGGGACTCCAAACAACCTTCGGTACATCAAAACACATAAACTCATAATACCGATCATCACCGAACGTTAAGCGTGCGGACCCTACGGGTTCGAGAACTATGTAGACATGACCGAGACACGTCTCCGGTCAATAACCAATAGCGGAACCTGGATGCTCATATTGGCTCCCACATATTCTACGAAGATCTTTATCGGTCAAACCGCATGACAACATACGTTGTTCCCTTTGTCATCGGTATGTTACTTGCCCGAGATTCGATCGTCGGTATCTCAATACCTAGTTCAATCTCGTTACCGGCAAGTCTCTTTACTCGTTCCGTAATGCATCATCCCGCAACTAACTCATTAGTCACATTGCTTGCAAGGCTTATAGTGATGTGCATTACCGAGAGGGCCCAGAGATACCTCTCCAACAATTGGAGTGACAAATCCTAATCTCGATCTATGCCAACTCAACAAACACCATCGGAGACACCTGTAGAGCATCTTTATAATCACCCAGTTACGTTGTGACGTTTGATAGCACACAAAGTGTTCCTCCGGTATTCGGGAGTTGCATAATCTCATAGTCATAGGAACATGTATAAGTCATGAAGAAAGCAATAGCAACATACTAAACGATCAAGTGCTAAGCTAACGGAATGGGTCAAGTCAATCACATCATTCTCTAATGATGTGATCCCGTTCATCAAATGAGAACTCATGTCTATGGCTAGGAAACTTAACCATCTTTGATTAACGAGCTAGTCAAGTAGAGGCATACTAGTGACACTCTGTTTGTCTATGTATTCACACGTGTACTAAGTTTCCGGTTAATACAATTCTAGCATGAATAATAAACGAAGGCTACTTGTTCCTTGTATATATATATATATAAAGGAAAGGGGTTATTTTTCCTTTACGGCAATAAGAGTTGATTCCCTTGCTTGTAGTTTTGGATCGAACATTTATCATGATATAAGGAAATATAAATAACAACTTTATTATTGCCTCTAGGGCATATTTCCTTCAGTCTCCCACTTGCACTAGAGTCAATAATCTAGATTACACTACTAGAAAAAGGCTTACTAGTGGCGCACCAGTTTTGCCTACTAATGGCGCACTACTGGTGCGCCACTAGCACCACGCCACTAGTATTTTTTACTAATGGTGCACCGCTGGTGCGCCATTAGTATCTGGTATACTAATGGCACACCAGGCCGTGCGCCATTAGTATAGGCCACGGTGCGCCATTAGTATGCCTCCCAGGGGGCCATATATACCCATGTGCTTTGCCATACTAATGGCGCACTGCGGGGTGATGCGCCATTAGTATCCTTTGGCATACTAATGGCGCACTGCTGGGTGATGCGCCATTAGTATCCTCTGGCATACTAATGGCGCACTGCGGTGTGATGCGCTATTAGTATCCTTTGGCATACTAATGGCGCACGTTGGTGTGATGCGCCATTAGTATGTATATTAGGGATTTTTTTCTTTTCTGATTTTTGCACAGATTACAAAATATATTATTGGACAGAATATAAGCAGCACCACACAACAACAGCAGATTCATCGAATACAATAGAAGATTAGTCTCCGAATACAATTCATCATATTAGTCTCCGAATTCAAAAGACCGAACAAAGATAGAACATTACAAGTCTCGAGACCGCGAGTAGCGAGTTTGTCTTCACATTACAAGTCGATATCGATCATCTAAACTACCATCACATAGAAGAGAGCTGCGGTCATCACGATGAGCATCATCGCGATGAAACTGGTCTTCATCCGGTTCCTCCAACGCTCCCTCCTCTCTCTCCCGCTAGATAGCGCGCGTATCTAGATTCCGCCTCCGCCCTAGTGGTGTACCCTTTGTAACTGTTACCGCTGAAACGGTGAACCTGTCTCCGACACTCCTCCCAGTCGTCGTAGACTCCGGGAACCTTACCCTTGTACACGACATACGACGGCATCTCTATGCACTAGCCAAACAACAGACAATACATAAGCAATATATAAGTATGCAACAAAAGGATCGGAAGAGAAAAGCAAGACATTAATAGCACGATTCATGGTCCTACTAATAAATAGCATCGATTACATCTAAGTTGAACGACTGTCCAAACCAAAGAGACATACAAGTTCATTAAAGTTTAATTACAACATGAGCTAATCAATGTTTCAGAACTACACATAGCATCACTACTTTCGACTCGACTCATGGGACCGGAGCGTGGATGAAGCCGCCGTCTGTCGTGATGGTCATGAAGTCGCGGGCGTTGTCAGCCTGCATTTGTAGCGTTGTGTCTATCTCGCTGTTGGACGGTTGAAATTTGAGGTAGAACTGCCCCGAGGTACGAAGGACATCTTGATGGATGATTTCTGCAAACTCCGACTGGATGCGAAAGAATTCTTGTCGGATGTCCGCGTCCTGGATTGCCGCCAAGCTTGCGGCCCAATCTTTGAGATTATTTGGTAGCAGAAGGTGATTATGGTCCCGTACGATCGCCCGCATGTGATGGAGGGCGTAGTAGGCATCCTTCTGACCGCCAGGCGGCTGCTTGACGCAGGGGAACGTCGTATTGTGGGTGAACACGTGCCTGCCGTACCTACGAGATGGCCTCTTAAAGGTGCCTCCAGATGCGGCGTAGCCGGGGAGAGCATCATCAAGAACTTTCTTGATATTTGTGTAGTCTATCTTGGAGTCACGGTCAGGGTCGAAATACGTGGCCATGGAATATTTCGGGCTTAAGAGGATGAGTGTGCAATGTGTGTCACTGCACAGAACACAGAATGTTAGAAAAAAAAGAACGATCGAAATCTAAGAAATCATATGTTACGGGGCGGTTAGGAGATGACTTACTCGGGAAAGTAAGGCACGAGGAAGTTATCCTTATCTGGGTTTGCCAGAATGACGCCTTCGAGGTGTGAACTCGCGACTTGCCGGTCCCCAGCGCTGCCCAAGATCTTGGCACGCATGTAGAAGGGGTCGACTATCACAATGTCCGGGGTCTTGTCTCTAATGATCCGCATCTCCATACTCAGCGAGAACAGCCGAACGAAGGTGTAGTGCAGCGGATGAAGGTTAAGCATAGCAAAGATGTCATCAAACCGCAGGACGATCGTACCCCCGACGGCGCTATCCACAAAGCCCTTGCCCTCTGGCACCTTGGCCACGAAAACCGGGTATGCCACATCATTCTCTCTGAGACGCCGCTTCTCCAAAGAAAGAACACTGTCATGGAGACTCCGCATAGCACCGGTTGCAGCATTGAGCATATTTGTCGGTAGCATCGGCCTACCCGCCACATGCACCCTCCTCGAGATATCCTTAGGTGAAGGTGGCCCGTCCTGAGCACGGATCGTACTCGGTGCCGGCTGGCTCGCACTGGCGCCCTTGTTAGTCTTTCGTTTCCGTCCCTTCTTCCTGATCTGCTGTAATGGGATCGAGTTCTGCTCACAGACCGCCTTCTTGAGCGTGTTGGGGCTGATAATATTTGGCACCTCAGCTATCTGAGGCTCGGTGAAGGCGGCAGCTGGAGGCGTCTCCTGAGAACTGAACGCCAGACGACGCCTGTTGCAATTGGGTTTCTCCGCCGTACCAGCTAGATCGCGGTCGTCTTTTTCAGGGTTGGGTTCTTGAGAAGGAGGCCCGCAGAACTCGTCACCGTACCCATGTTCGGCAAAGTACTTATCGACGTTGGAAAATGTACCGCCGTCGTTGTCGTCGTCGTCCGGATCCTGTGCCATATGCATGTCCGGATCCTGTGCCATAGGGATGTCCGGCATGTCCGGTAGCGTTGCGGCGTTCTTGCCATGGCTTGGCGCTGGCACGACTGGCGGTCTTGTCTGTGGGGTGGTGTCCCCCGCCCCCAAACGAATCTGGCTCTTCGGCCAAAGCAGGGGCCAGCTTACACAGGCGCTGAGGGTCATCACATCATCTTCGTCGGCCCCAGCGGGTCGAATCGGAGGTAACAACTCGTCGCAGCCTGGCAGCACCCGAACCAGTTCAACCCTATACAAGGTGGGTGGCATCGGATTACCGTGGAACACGCGGTTGCCCGGTTGAACGATTCTGCCCTTGGCGACATCGACCAACTCGCCGCCCACGAAGTGCAGGAGAGTGCAAGGAACATCGGTGGCGCCCTGCGAAAACATGTAGGGCGTCAGGGATGCCCAGTCAAAGGCAAGGAGATGAAGTCATCGGCCGAGAGGCTTAGTTACCGTGATGCCGTCGAGCTCGGCTAATGTCGAGGCACCGCCAACGGCGGGCGTGCGCGTGCAACTGACGGAGGGGCCGCTTGCTGGCGAGGTGCCGGCCGGCGTACACCCGGGTGCATTAAGGTCCAATGCCCGTGCCGGCGCCGGAGACACGAATACCGCCTCCGCCGGAGACACCAATGGCGCCGCCTGCGCGTTGTGCGAGTTGCTGGCCGTGAAGCTGGGAACCGGGGGAGGCCCCTGTTGGCCGCCCGCAATCCACGTCGTCAGCCCCTGAATCAAGGTAGGCACAATGGCGGTGAGCGTCGTTCCCAGTTGTTGTTGCACTTGCTCTTGGACAATCTCCGGAATCCGCGCCACTTGTTCCTTGAGTTCTTGAACCTCGCGCGACTGGCTTTCCGAGCTGGTCTTTTTCTCCTTTCGCCCACCAGCGGTATAGTATGACGACCATTTTGTGGACAAGCCTTTGCCGGCCACACGACCAGCTGACGACGGCTTACTGAGCTTATCCTTGTTTTTCATTACGTTCAACGCCCTATTTAAAGGGGTGTCAAAAGGGGAGCTCTGAGACGACCCCGCGCTACTGCTTTCAGCCTCCTGCGGAAGGAATGTGAACCATTTAGAAATTTGGCTTCATTAATTAGAATGCAACCATATGGAGCTAATTACGCGGGGGTGTATTCCTTACCAGAACAAGCTCAAGCGCCCTGGTCTTCGGATCCGTGGTAAGCTCCTTTGTTACCGGGTCCTCCTTGTACCGGGCCCTGACAAAGTTCCTGGTCTGCTTGTCACGTAATTTCTCGAAGCGGGGCGGTAGGCCTTGCTCGGCACGCTCCGCGTCCTCCTTGTCCCATATAGGCTCCGCCACTCTGTAACCGCCGGGACCGAGTTGGTGGACCCCTAAGTTCAACTCCCGCATTTCTTTCCCCCACTGACTTGATTCGGAGGTTGCGCTGCTCTCGCACTTGATCTTGAACTCCTTGTAGTCATCTTCGCTCATCAAAGGATATTTCGCCTTGATCTTCTCATAACTATCACCTTTTTCAATCATTGCCTTCACCGTGCTTCTCCATGTAGACAGGGCCGTGCTCATCCTCGTGAGGGCGGCACTGTTCACTTTATTCCCTGAGAGGCGTGTGTTTGCAAACTCAGCGGGGAACTTGTATCGTTCGTGCAGCTTCGTGAAGAGGAGGCTGCGCAAATTCCCTCGGTCCTTATGCCTTAGGTTCTCGGTGTTGATCGAGACGGTGCTCCGGAGAATGCACCCGAGCTGAACCGAGTACCCCTTGACTACATGTTTGGGCGCCGTTGGATGCCCGTCGGAGTTCACTTCAGTAAATTCCTCCTTGACGGTGCCGAGCACGTTCGGGCGCCGGTCCTTCCGTTGCCTCTTCGGTTGGCTGCCATCTGTGCGTGCGCCGCCATCATCAGTGGTGGCATCCTCGGCGGCACCATCAGTGGTGTCATCCCCGACGCCACTAGGGGTTGTGTAGTCAGGATCGGTGTCTTCCGCGGCGGCGTCCTCATAGCGGTGAGGTTCTTCCTCCATCTCCTGGGACAGCTCCCAGAATTGCTTGCCGCCCGAACCGCCGGCCTCATCGTTGTGGGCCATGTTTCGCTCTAAATAGGAAAAAAGTTTGGTCAAAAAGTTGGTTATTGTCAAGGAACAAGATCATGGTCTCATCATTTAGGGTTTGTCGACACCGAGGCATCCTAAAAGCTAAGCTTTTATCATTTAGGGTTTGTCGACGCCGAGGCACCCTAAAAGCCTAAGCGTACATCATTTAGGTTCTCATCGACACCGAGGCACCCTAAAAGCCAAGGTTTTATCATTTAGGGTTTGTCGACGCCGAGGCACCCTAAATGCTAAGTTAAGTTTTCATCATTTAGGGTTTATCGATGCCGAGGCACCCTAGGTTGACTGATATATATGGGTATCTTCTAATAATATACCCTACTTAATTAAGGACAAACACCAAGAGACAGTAAACATATCACACTTCTATATGTATAACACAAGAGGCAGTTGATCCTACTTAATTAAGTACTAAGATACCCCGGCCCATGCATTAGTCGCAAGTACCCCATATGTCCTATTTTTAGCAAAGTCATGCTAAAATTCACGGAAAATTTCAGCATGACCTTTGCTGAAAATAGGACATATGGAGTACCCGAATTTGCCGGAACGGAAGTTAATCGACATTCCGGCAAACTCAAGGGCCTCTCGGGGTACCTGCAAAATCATTATCCAATGAAGGAATTGCGCCGCACACTGCTGCCTCACGCTGCTGCCAAAATCATTATCGACATGCTGGTACTGTGTTTCTCAAAAAACATCTTGCCAGCTAGTAGACCATCATTTGCCAGGCCAAATTGAGGCCAAACAGAAAACCAATGTGGCCATGGCACAAAGTCCATGACCCAGAACAGGAGACATCTGAAACTATACAAGTATACAAGCCTACACTAGATGCATACCGCTCCCTTATGAAGTACAGAGAGGAACTTTGCTATGCTCACTAGATACACAAAATGAACAAGATCACTATTCATCAGCAAGTAAACTCTGTATAATTGAATACTTCTCTGGTATAATCAGCTTCCAACAGAACAAGTACAGATTTTGCCCCACCTGTTCTGGTCTCTATCACTGAATGACTCTGTAACAGCTGGTGATGAACCCCACAAGACTGTACTCAAGTTCTGCAAGAATCCCCAACAGAAGAATTACACAAAGTAAGTAACAACGAACAAATTTTCGACCAAATTACACGGCAGCACTGGGAGACCCAGGGATGACCCAAGGGTGGGGTGCTAACTTATGACACGCTAAAAAGAACCAATATCTCACATCAAAATATGCCTAACAAAAAGCATACTGTAGCGGATAAATGCCTTTTGCAAAATATGTTTAAATCACAAAGCAGAAACCCTATCAAGTTCAACATTAATACAAGTAAAATTAGACGCTGAATGATTTCTAGCATCGCAGCCTGAATACAGCAAAGTCAAAGAAATATTTTGTTGGCATCCAACGGCAGGGCTTGTTTCAGAGTTTTAAATAACTTACAAGTTAGACTGTCCAATAACTTCAGCAACTGAATGCTAAGGTAGAGTAGATATAAAACTAAGGGGGTTGTTATACTATGTGTTGGACACAATGATGTTTACTCTGTTCGGGCATAATGAGCTCTACTTGTTACAATGTCCAATGGCAAACGGAAAAGGCCAAGACATAAAGTTACTACATATTGGTGATTCCCAGCAAAAGATTTCTAGCATCACAACTTGAATACAGCAAAGCCAAAAAATATGATTTTCTGGCATCCAACAGCAGGGCTTGTTACAACTAAGGGAATGCCACATGATACTGCTACTGTATCTAATACAACAACATGACACTTGTTACTGTATCTAATGTTCCTACAACTACTGTATCTACAACAGTAGCACATGATACTGCTACTGTATCTACAACTACAACTACTACAACAACATAAAACTACTATGCATCGTCTTCCTACTATACTTGCTACTCATCTTCAGAACCAAACAGCAGCAAAAACAGAACCAAACTAGTATCCATCCATCTAGCAAGCAACTAGCACAACTCATCCATCCATCCATCAAGCATCATATACCTAACTAACATCAACATACATACATCTATCTAACATCCATTGATCCGTGTAACTAGCAGCATGAACAAGAGAGGAACAGGGAACAGTGACATGGACAAGAAGCATAGAGGCAAGGAAGAGAGGCTCACCCCAGGCCGCGGTCGAAGGAGAGCAACCGCTGGCCACGCGCAGGAAGAAACGGCGGGAGGTGGCGGCGAGGGTCACGGCACCGTCCTTGGCTCGCCGGCTGCTGCGGAGGTGACCGGTGGCGGAGGACGGCAGGGGCAGGCGGGGTGTGGGCGCGTCGGGGCTGCGCTCGCCGGCTGCTGCAGGGGCCGGAGGAGGCCCTCGCTCGTCGGAGGGAGGAGGAGAGGAGAGGAGCGCGGGGGCGGCGGGGGTGGAGTCCCGCGGGGGTCGGGGCGGCGGCGTCGGGGCAGCGCAAGACCACAGCGGCGGCGGCGTCGCCGACGGCGTGCAGGCGCGGCGGACGGAGGGGGCGGAGCAAGGGGGCGGCGGCGTACGGTTGGGGTCGAGTGGGGGATCTGGCGAGGGAGGGAGGGAGGCCACAGTGCGAGGGGAATAGGTGGAGTGGGGGAGGGTTAGCAATGGCGCACCTCCCCAAGTGCGCCATAAGTACGACGATAGCAATGGCGCACCTCACCCTGGTGCGCCATTAGAAATTACTAGCCCGACTGGTCAGGTTATATTCCACCAAACCCTATCTCCATTAGAACACGCCCACTAGCCCGACTGGTCAGCACGCAACACACACACTAGGAGGTCCTGGGTTCGATTCCCAGGCTCCCCAATTTTTGTTTTTATGCATTTAAAATGCTGTTTGATATTTATTTGTGTTTAAATATGTTCAAACTTGTTTAAATCATAACAGTAATATTTTTTTTATAAAAACAGTAATAATTTTTAAAAAAAATATCATCAAATTTGTTATTTGAAAATATTTATGAATATGAAAAAATATCATCAAATTTGTTATTTGAAAATATTTATGAAATACAATCGAGAAATGAAGGCTACAGTTTAAATACAATCGATCTTAGCTAGCTATCTGTTCACAATCTTCTTGCCCTTATTTTTCGTAAATGGAGTTCTTCTCTTGAACGGACGTCCTTTAGGTAGGGTGGTCCTGCTTCTTCTTGTGGTGTATGCTGATACTTCATCGTCGTCGTCATGTTCCATCTTCGGGTCGCCGTACTTGTCGAAGTCTTGCTCATTGGCGACTCCATCCATTCCGATGATCTTCCTTTTGCCTCTCCTCACGACAACACGACTGGGCTTTGACGGGTCGGTAATGAAGAAGCACTGGTCCACTTGGGAAGCCAGTACCCATGGCTCATTTTTCGCGGTGACGTTCGCGCCTGCGGTCTTGGATTTGGCTTCGGGTATAACCATGGTGGTGAAATACCGGTCTTCTTTTATGACGCTCTTGGCCCATCTGACACGGAACATCGGGACCTTCTCTCCAGCGTAGCTCAGCTCCCAGATCTCCTCGATCCTTCCGTAGTATCTGTCCTTGTCGTTACCGGTGTAGGATTCCATCGTTACCCCGGAGTTCTGATAACCATCGCTCTTCATGTCCTTGTCCTCGGTGTAGAATGTGTAGCCGTTGATATCGTACGCCTCATACGTCATCAGGTTGTGCTCGGCGCCCTGTGACAAGGCGAATATGAGTTGTTCTTCCGCGGAAGAATCCTCATGTAAAGGGTACGACAGAAGCTTCTGCTTGAACCAACGCGTGAAACATGAGTTGTGCTCTTTGATTATATCTCCGTCCGTCCTCTGTTGGCCTCGGTCATTGTACGTCTTCTCAATAAACGTTTTGTGCTCTACCACCCAAGGATCGACCACGTCTATGTGTTGTAGCGCGACTAGGTTTGCTCTTTCAAAGTCGGCGAGTCGACCATCGAAGTCGACATGCATTTCGCGGCGACCCTCACGGTGACCCCATCCAGCGAGCCTGCCGAGGTGCCTGTTGACGGGCAGACCAACGGGGTTCTCGATGCCTAGATAATTCGTGCAGTAGGAGATGCACTCTTCGGTCAGAAAGCCCCTGGCTATGCTTCCCTCTGGACGTGACATGTTGCGAACGTATCCTTTGATGACACCATTCATCCTTTCGAACGGCATCATGCTGTGCAGGAACGTCGGCCCGAGTTGGATGATATCCTCCACGATATGGACCAGCAGATGCACCATAACGTCGAAGAATGCGGGCGGGAAGTACATCTCAAGCTCGCATAGTATCACCACGATCTCTTCCTGTAGCCTTCTGAGTTGCCTCACGCCAACCGACTTCCGAGAGATGACGTCGAAAAAGTTGCATAGGCCAAATAGCGTTTCACGGACGTGCGCGTCCATGATCCCACGGATTGCAACTGGAAGTATCTGCGTCATCAGCACGTGACAGTCGTGAGACTTCATCCCGCTGAACTTCTGCTTCGCTGAGTCTAGGTATCTGCTTATCTTCCCCGCGTAACCGTAAGGAAGTTTTACTCCTACGAGGCAGGTGAAAAACTGATCGATCTCCTCCTGACTTAGAGTGAAGCACGCGGGAGGGAAGTCATTTCCGGTCTTCTTCGCCTTTTTGCCTTTGCGACGACTTTCCGTGTCCTGCTTCGCCTCATCATCATCATCATCATTAGCGTGAAGCTCCTCCCTGATGCCCATTGATTTCAAGTCTGCCCTTGCTTTCGGCCCATCTTTGGTCCTCTCTGGCATGTTGAGCAGGGTACCAAGCAGACTCTCGCACACGTTCTTCGTGATATGCATGACATCAAGGCTGTGAGGCACACGGTGGATCTTCCAGTACGGCAAGTCCCAGAAAACAGACCTCTTTTTCCATACCTTCAGCAGTGGCTCTGGCACCTTAAGCTTTCGCTTCTTTCCCGGCTCTGGCGCCTTTTGCTTCTTTCCCGGCAGTGGGCAATCTTTCCAATTTTTCAACAGCTCGTCTATTTCCTCGCCGCGCCTCGTACGCGGGCGTCTTCGGGGTTCGGTTTCACCATCGAACAGATCCTTGCGTTTCCTCCACGGGTCATCGTCGCGAAGCCACCTTCGATGTCCCATGAACACGGTTTTCGAAGACCCGGGATCTCTATCTAGCTGGCGATACGTTGTGTCATCCATGCACCTGACGCATCCAGAAAATCCGTGGACCACCTGCCCCGCGAGATATCCGTAACCGAGATAGTCGTGCACCGTCGTGAGCAGTGCGGCTCTCATAGGGAAATATTCTTTCTCTGCGGCGTCCCACGTATTGGCTGGCGTTTTCCACAGCGTGTCTAGCTCCTCTTTCAGCAGCCCCAGATACAGATTGATGTCGTTCCCTGGTTGTTTCGGCCCTTCAATTAGCATACTCATGTGAATGTACTTCCTCTTCATGCACAACCAGGGGGGAAGGTTGTACATCCACACAAACACAGGCCAGGTGCTATGTGTGCTTCTCTGGCTGCCAAACGGATTGACTCCATCGGTGCTCGCGCCCAGCACGATGTTCCTTGGATCGTTCCCAAATTCTGGGTGTTCGAAGTTCAACGCTTGCCACTGGCTCCCATCCTTAGGGTGACTCAGCATCTTGTCTTTTTTATTTATCTCCGGATCATTTGCGTCATCTTCTCGCTTCTTCTCCTCCCTATCCGCGTGCCAACGCAGGAGCTTTGCTACCTTAGGGTCCGCGAAATACCGCTGCAGACGAGGAGTGATCGGAAAGTACCACACCACTTTTCGAGGAGCTTTCTTCCTCTTCTTGTATCGAGTGACGCCGCACACCGGACATATGGTAGACTCCGCGTGCTCGTCCCGATAAATGATGCAATTGTTCATGCACACATGGTATTTCACGTGCGGTAAATCCAGAGGACACACGATTTTCTTCGCCTCCTCGAAACTGGTCGGGCACTTGTTCCCCTTGGGAAGACGTTCGTGCCAGAATGACATGTTCTCGTCGAAGCAGGCGTCGGTCATTTTGTGTTTTACCTTCATCTCCAGAGCCATGAGCGTTACTTTCAGGCGGGTATCCTCGGGCCTGCATCCTTCATACAATGGAGTAACCGCGTCTATCTCCAGTTGATCCAGCTTGGCTTTCTCTCGGGCGGCAGCTCTTGCGTTATCCGTCTGCTTGAGAAGCAGCTCTTGAATATGAGGGTCCTGCACCCAGCCCATCGATGGTCCATCGTCGTCTGCTCCGCCGGCATCTTCATCTTCATGATCATGCCCTTCGTCTGCTCCCGCATCTTCCTCATCATCATGTCCGGCATCTTCTACATGATGACTGTGTACAGCATCACCGTCGTGATCATGTCCTGGAGATTCTTCGTCTTCTCGCCCGCCCGAGCCGCGGTGGTTGTCTTGCTGCCCATCCTCATTTCTTGCCCGACCCCCATGGACGACTTCATAGTCATCTTCATCACCTTGCCACCGATAGCCATCCATGAAACCACGCAAGAGCAGGTGGTCCCGCACCTGCCCGGAATCCGGGTCCGCAATAAGGCTCTTCAGCTTGCATCTTCGACACGGACATCTTATCTCCGTCTCGTTCTTTTCAAGCATCTCGGCCTTCGCGGAGCTCAAAAACCTATTCACGATGCCTTCGGTCATCGTGCGGACCATGGTCGCCTGCGGGGTAGAGCAAAACGATATTTTAGAACCAAGAAAAAATTTGGCATGACTTTCCCTAAAAATAGGACCAAAAAGAATGCATAGTGCCAAAATTCTCGCCGAAACGGAAATGAATCAACATTCCGGCAAAATATTGGCAACTATCGCATTTCAAATACCGGTACCTGCAAACACAAACATATATGCAACACCACAAACATATGCAACACCACAAACATACATAGATCTAGCTAGGCCATAAAAAGTGCATGTGCACGTTGTTCGAGAGGGAGAACAACATAAAGATAGCTTCCCCCTTACTTACCTATCAAAAAAAGGTAATTTAACCACTTAATTTGGATGAATTTATGGTGCAAATGAGGTGAGGAGGAGGAGGCAGCCGAGACAAGCTTGGAGTAGGAGGTGGAGAGAATGAAGTGGGGAAAGTGAGTGGGTAGGTGTGGCTGTCCAAAATATCTAGCTCGTCCCAGGTTACTAATGGCGCACCACCACCTAATGCGCCATTAGTAACCCTGGTTACTAATGGCGCACCTGCTGGTGGTGCGCCATTAGTAGTTTTGCAAAAAAAAAAAAAACTAATGGCGCACCATGGGAACAGTGCGCCATTACTAGTTAGAACTAGTAATGGCGCACTGTGCCCTGGTGCGCCATTAGTATGTTTGGAAAAATAAAAAAAATTGTTACTAATGGCGCACCGTGTGGCTGGTGCGCCATTAGTGTCTTTCACACTAATGGCGCACCAGCACATGGTGCGCCACTGCTATATAGCAATGGCGCACCACGTGTCTGGTGCGCCATTAGTGGCCATTCCATCTATAGCCCTTTTCCTAGTAGTGTTACATAGTAATGATTCTAACACCCATGGAGTCTTGGTGTTGATCATGTTTTGCTCGTGAGAGAGGCTTAGTCAACGGGTCTACAACATTCAGATCCGTATGTCTCTTGCAAATCTCTATGTCTCCCTCCTTGACCTGATCGTGGATGGAATTGAAGCGTCTCTTGATGTGCTTGGTTCTCTTGTGAAATCGGATTCCTTTTGCCAAGGCAATTGCACCAGTATTGTCACAAAAGATTTTCATTGGACCCGATGTACTAGGTATAACACCTAGATTGGATATGAACTCATTCATCCAGACTCCTTCATTTGCTGCTTCCGAAGCAGCTATGTACTCCGCTTCACACGTAGATCCCGCCACGACGCTTTGCTTAGAACTGCACCAACTGACAGCTCCACCGTTCAATATAAATACGTATCTGGTTTGTGACTTAGAGTCATCCGGATCAGTGTCAAAGCTTGCATCGACGTAACCATTTACGATGAGCTCTTTTTCACCTCCATAAACGAGAAACATATCCTTAGTCCTTTTAAGGTATTTCAGGATGTTCTTGACCGCTGTCCAGTGATCCACTCCTGGATTACTTTGGTATCTCCCTGCTAAACCAATAGCAAGGCACACATCAGGTCTGGTACACAGCATTGCATACATGATAGAGCCTATGGCTGAAGCATAGGGAACATCTTTCATTTTCTCTATCTTCTGCAGTGGTCGGGCATTGAGTGTGACTCAACTTCACACCTTGTAACACAGGCAAGAACCCTTTCTTTGCTTGATCCATTTTGAACTTCTTCAAAACTTTATCAACGTATGTGCTTTGTGAAAGTCCAATTAAGCGTCTTATCTATCTCTATAGATCTTGATGCCCAATATATAAGCAGCTTCACCGAGGTCTTTCATTGAAAAACTCTTGTTCAAATATCGTTTTATACTATCCAGAAATTCTATATCATTTCCAATCAACAATATGTCATCCAAATATAATATTAGAAATATTACAGAGCTCCCACTCACTTTCTTGTAAATACAGGCTTCTCCAAAAGTATGTATAAAACCATATGCTTTGATCACACTATCAAAGCGTTTATTCCAACTCCGAGATACTTGCACCAATCCATAAATGGATCGTTGGAGCTTGCACACTTTGTTAGCATCCTTTGGATCGATAAAACCTTCGGGTTGTATCATATACAACTCTTCTTCCAGAAATCCATTCAGGAATGCAGTCTTTACATCCATTTGCCAAATTTCATAATCATAAAAGGCAGCAATTGCTAACATGATTCAGACAGACTTAAGCATCGCTACGGGTGAGAAGGTGTCATCGTAGTCAACTCCTTGAACTTGTCGAAAACCTTTCGCAACAAGTCGAGCTTTGTAGACAGTAACATTACCGTTAGCGTAAGTCTTCTTCTTGAAGATCCATTTATTCTCTATGGCTTGCCGATCATCGGGCAAGTCAACCAAAGTCCACACTTTGTTCTCATACATGGATCCCATCTCAGATTTCATGGCCTCAAGCCATTTTGCAGAATCTGGGCTCATCATCGCTTCCTCATAGTTCGTAGGTTCGTCATGGTCAAGTAACATGACCTCCAGAACAGGATTACCGTACCACTCTGGTGCGGATCTTACTCTGGTTAACCTACGTGGTTCCGTAGTAACTTGATCTAAAGTTATATGATCATCATCATTAGCTTCCTCACTAATTGGTGTAGGAGTCACAGGAACTGATTTCTGTGATGAACTACTTCCAATAAGGGAGCAGGTACAGTTACCTCATCAAGTTCTACTTTCCTCCCACTCACTTCTTTCGAGAGAAACTCCTTCTCTAGAAAGGATCCATTCTTAGCAACGAATGTCTTGCCTTCGGATCTGTGATAGAAGGTGTACCCAACAGTCTCCTTTGGGTATCCTATGAAGACACATTTCTCCGATTTGGGTTCGAGCTTATTAGGTTGAAGCTTTTTCACATAAGCATCGCAGCCCCAAACTTTAAGAAACGACAACTTGGGTTTCTTGCCAAACCACAGTTCATAAGGTGTCGTCTCAACGAATTTAGATGGTGCCCTATTTAACGTGAATGCAGCCGTCTCTAAATCATAACCCCAAAATGATAGCGGTAAATCAGTAAGAGACATCATAGATCGCACCATATCTAATAAAGTGCGGTTACGACGTTCGGACACACCATTACGTTGTGGTGTTCTGGGTGGCGTCAGCTGCGAAACTATTCCGCATTGTTTCAAATGAAGACCAAACTCGTAACTCAAATATTCTCCTCCACGATGAAACTATATTTTCTTGTTATGATGATTTTCCACTTCACTATGAAATTCTTTGAACTTTTCAAATGTTTCAGACTTATGTTTCATCAAGTAGATATATCCATATCTGCTCAAATCATCTGTGAAGGTGAGAAAATAACGATACCCGCCGTGAGCCTCAATATTCATTGGACCACATACATCAGTATGTTTGATTTCCAACAAATCTGTTGCTCGCTCCATTGTTCCAGAGAACGAAGTTTTAGTCATCTTGCCCATGAGGCATGGTTCGCAAGTACCAAGTGATTCATAATCAAGTGATTCCAAAAGTCCATCAGAATGGAGTTTCTTCATGCGCTTTACACCAATATGACCCAAACGGCAGTGCCACAAATAAGTTGCACTATCATTATCAACTCTACATCTTTTGGCTTCAATATTATGAATATGTGTGTCATTACTATCGAGATTCAACAAAAGTAGACCACTCTTCAAGGGTGCATGACCATAAAGGATATTACTCATATAAATAGAACAACCATTCTTCTCAGATTTAAATGAATAACCGTCCCGCATCAAACAAGATCCAGATAAAATGTTCATGCTCAACGCTGGTACCAAATAACAATTATTCAGGTCTAAAACTAATCCCAAAGGTAGATGTAGAGGTAGCGTGCCGACGGCGATCACATCGACTTTGGAACCATTTCCCACGCGCATCGTCACCTCGTCCTTAGCCAATCTTCGCTTAATCTGTAGTCCCTGTTTCGAGTCCCAAATATTAGCAAAAGAACCAGTATCAAATACCCAGGCACTACTGTGAGCATTAGTAAGGTGCACATCAATAACATGTATATCACATATACCTTTGTTCACCTTGCCATCCTTCTTATCCGCCAAATACTTGGGGTAGTTCGGCTCCCAGTGACCAGTCCCTTTTTGCAGTAGAAGCACTCAGTCTCAGGCTTAGGTCTAGACTTGGGCTTCTTCACTTGAGCAACAACTTGCTTGCCGTTCTTCTTGAAGTTCCCCTTCTTCCCTTTACCCTTTTTCTTGAAACTGGTGGTCTTGTTGACCATCAACACTTGATGCTCCTTCTTGATTTCTACTTCCGCAGCCTTTAGCATTGCGAAGAGCTCGGGAATTGTCTTGTTTATCCCTTGCATATTATAGTTCATCACGAAGCTCTTGTAGCTTGGTGGCAGTGATTGAAGAATTCTGTCAATGACACTATCATCAGGAAGATTAACTCCCAGTTGAATCAAGTGATTGTATACCCAGACATTTTGAGCATATGCTCACTGACAGAACTATTCTCCTCCATCTTGCAGCTGTAGAACTTATTGGAGACTTCATATCTCTCAATCCGGGCATTTGCTTGAAATATTAACTTCAACTCCTGGAACATCTCATATGCTCCATGACGTTCAAAACGTCGTTGAAGTCCCGGTTCTAAGCCGTAAAGCATGGCACACTGAACTATCGAGTAGTCATCAGCTTTGCTTTGCCAGACGTTCACAACGTCCGGTGTTGCTCCTGCAGCGGGTTTTGCACCTAGTGGTGCTTCCAGGATGTAATTCTTCTGTGCAGCAATGAGGATAATCCTCAAGTTACGGACCCAGTCCGTGTAGTTGCTACCATCATCTTTCAACTTAGCTTTCTCCAGGAACGCATTAAAATTCAATGGAACAACAGCACATGCCATCTATCTACAACAACATAGACATGCAAAATACTATCAGGTACTAAGTTCATGATAAATTAAAGTTCAATTAATCATATTACTTAAGAACTCCCACTTAGATAGACATCCCTCTAATCATCTAAGTGATCACGTGATCCAAATCAACTAAACCATGTCCGATCATCACGTGAGATGGAGTAGTTTTCAATGGTGAACATCACTATGTTGATCATATCTACTATATGATTCACGCTCAACCTTTCGGTCTCAGTGTTCCGAGGCCATATCTACATACGCTAGGCTCGTCAAGTTTAACCCGAGTATTCTGCGTGTGCAAAACTGGCTTGCACCCGTTGTATGTGAACGTAGAGCTTATCACACCCGATCATCACGTGGTGTCTCGGCACGACGAACTTTCGCAACGGTGCATACTCAGGGAGAACACTTGTACCTTGAAATTTAGTGAGAGATAATCTTATAATGCTACCGTCAATCAAAGCAAAATAAGATGCATAAAGGACAAACATCACATGCAATCAATATAAGTGATATGATATGGCCATCATCATCTTGTGCCTTTGATCTCCATCTCCAAAGCACCGTCATGATCACCATCGTCACCGGCGTGACACCTTGATCTCCATCGTAGCATCGTTGTCGTCTCGCCAACTATTGTTTCTACGACTATCGCTACCGGTTAGTGATAAAGTAAAAACAATTACAGGGCGATTGCATTGCATACAATAAAGCGACAACCATATGGCTCCTGCCAGTTGCCGATAACTCCGTCACAAACATGATCATCTCATACAATAAAATTTAGCATCATGTCTTGACCATATCACATCACAACATGCCCTGCAAAAACAAGTTAGACGTCCTCTACTTGTTGTTGCAAGTTTTACGTGGCTGCTATGGGCTAAGCAAGAACCATTCTTACCTACGCATCAAAACCACAACGATTTTTCGTCAAGTGTGCTGTTTTAACCTTCAACAAGGACCGGGCGTAGCCATACTCGATTCAACAAAAGTTGGAGAAACTGTCACCCGCCAGCCACCTGTGTGCGAAGCACGTCGGTAGAACCAGTCTCGCGTAAGCGTACGCGTAATGTCGGTCCGGGCCGCTTCATCCAACAATACCGCCAAATCAAAGTATGACATGATGGTAAGCAGTATGACTATTATCGCCCACAACTCATTTGTGTTCTACTCGTGCATATAACATCTACGCATAAACCTGGCTCGGATGCCACCGTTGGGGAACGCAGTAATTTCAAAAAAATTCCTACGATCACGCAAGATCTATGTGATGCATAGCAACAAGCGGGAGAGTGTAGTCCACGTACCGTCGTAGACCGTAAGCGGAAGCGTTATGACAACGCGGTTGATGTAGTCGTATGTTTTCACGATCCGACCGACCCTAGTACCGAAAGTACGGCACCTCCACGATCTGCACACGTTCAGCTCGGTGACGTCCCACGAACTCTCGATCCAGCTGAGTGTCGAGGGAGAGCTTCGTCAGCACGACGGCGTGATGACGGTGATGATGAAGTTACCAGCGTAGGGCTTCGCCTAAGCACTACGACGATATGAACGAGGTGGATTATGGTTGAGGGGGGCACCGCACACGGCTAAGACAGTTGTCTGTTGTGTGTTCTAGGGTGCCCCCTTGCCCCCGTATATAAAGGAGCAAGGGGAGGCCGGCCGGCCCTAGGGCACGACAAGGAGGGGAGGAATCCTCCTAGTAGGAGTAGGATTCCTCCTTTCCTAGTCCTACTAGGAGGGGGAAGGAAGGAGTAGGAGAGGGGAAGGAAAAAGGGGGGCGCCGGCCCCCTCCTAGTCCAATTCAGACTCAATGGGGAGGGGGCGCGTGGACTGCCCTTGCCGCCCCTCTCTCTCTCCACTAAGGCCCATCTAGGCCCACTAGTTCCCCGGGGGGGCTCTGGTAACCCTCCGGCACTCCGGTTTTCTCCGAAATCACCCGGAACACTTCCGGTGTCCAAATATAGCCGTCCAATATATCAATCTTTACGTCTCGACCATTTCGAGACTCCTCGTCATGTCCGTGATCATATCCGAGACTCTGAACAACCTTCGGTACATCAAAACACATAAACTCATAATACCGATCGTCACCTAACGTTAAGGTGCGGATCCTACGGGTTCGAGAACTATGTAGACATGACTGAGACACGTCTTCGGTCAATAACCAATAGCGGAACCTGGATGCTCATATTGGCTCCCACATATTCTACGAAGATCTTTATCGGTCAAACCGCATAACAACATATGTTGTTCCCTTTGTCATCGGTATGTTACTTGCCCGAGATTCGATCGTCGGTATCTCAATACCTAGTTCAATCTCGTTACCGGTAAGTCTCTTTACTCATTCCGTAATGCATCATCCCGCAGCTAACTCATTAGTCACATTGCTTGCAAGGCTTATAGTGATGTGCATTACCGAGAGGGCCCAGAGATACCTCTCCGACAATTGGAGTGACAAATCCTAATCTCGATCTATGCCAACTCAACAAACACCATCGGAGACACCTGTAGAGCATCTTTATAATCACCCAGTTACGTTGTGATGTTTTATAGCACACAAAGTGTTCCTCCGGTATTCGGGAGTTGCGTAATCTCATAGTCATAGGAACATGTATAAGTCATGAAGAAAGCAATAGCAACATACTAAATGATCAAGTGCTAAGCTAACGGAATGGGTCAAGTCAATCACATCATTCTCTAATGATGTGATCCCGTTCGTCAAATGATAACTCATGTCCATGGCTAGGAAACTTAACCATCTTTGATTAACGAGCTAGTCAAGTAGAGGCATACTAGTGACACTCTGTTTGTCTATGTATTCACACATGTACTAAGTTTCGGGTTAATACAATTCTAGCATGAATAATAAACATTTATCATGATATAAGGAAATATAAATAACAACTTTATTATTGCCTCTAGGGCATATTTCCTTCATACTCTACCCTAAAAAACTGTTGTGATCCCCTACACTTGTGGGTTATCAAGACCTTTTTCAAGCACCGTTGCCGGGGAGCATAGCTATATTTGTTGAGTCACTTGGGATTGTTATCAATTTATCACTATGAAGAATCTGAAGGATGCTAAGACTAAGATTTATCCCTCTAAGATGAGGGGAGGTAAGGAACTACCATCTAGCTCTGCTTGAGATTCACCTTCTATTATAAGTAAACTTGTAACACCACCACATGCTATTAATCCTGATATGTCACAAGTTATTGATGATGCTACTTTTGCTATGAATGATACTTATGATGATGTTAGTACCTTGCTTGATGATGATGATGATGATGTGCCACTAGGTGACTTTCTTGATGAACAAATTGCTAGAGTAAGACAACATGATATTGTTGAAACTGATGATGAGCTTGAAACTGAAAATCTTGAAACACCTACTAGAACTAGCCCTCCTAGATATGAATTGCCTAAGGTACCGAAAGGTTATGTTATGAATGAGGAGACAACTAGAGATATTCTTGCTTGTAACGATAGAGATGATCTAGAGAAATTATTATGCAAGTATAAAGAAAAATCCTTGAATGCTAGAATGCAATATGATACTAAGTTTGCTACTTCACCTATCTTTATTGATGATAAGGATTATGAATTCTCTGTCGACCCAGAGTTAATTACTTTGGTTGAATCTCATCCTTTCCATGGTTATGAAACTGAAACTATTGTGGCACATCTTACTAAGTTGAATGACATAGCCAACCTTTTTACTCATGATGAGAAAACTCGCTATTACTATATTCTCAAATTATTTCCGTTCTCATTAGAGGGTGATGCTAAAGCTTGGTAAAATACTCTTGCTCCTAGTTGTGTGCGTAGTCCCCAGGATATGATTTATTACTTCTTTGAAAAATATTTCCCTGCTCATAAGAAACAAGCTGCCTTACAGGAAATATTTAACTTTGTGCAAATTAAAGAAGAGAGTCTCCCACAAGCTTGGGGAGGCTTTTCCAATTGCTTAATGCTTTGCCTGATCATCCTCTTAAGAAAAATGAAATAGTTGATATCTTCTATAATGGACTAACTGATGCTTCTAGGGATTTCCTAGATAGTTGTGCTGGTTATGTTTTCAGGGAACAAACTATTTGGCAAGCTGAAGAATTATTGAATAACATATTGAAAAATTATGATGATTGTACTCTTCCTGAACCACCGCTTAAACCCACTCCAAAGAAGAGGGGTATCTTATATCTCAGTCTTGAAGATATGCAAGAGGCAAAGAAATCTATGAAGGAAAAAGGTATTAAAGCTGAGGATGTCGAAAATTTACCTCCTATTGAAGAAATACATGGGCTTGATACATCATCACCACCTAAGGTGGTAGAGGTAAATTCTCTAATGAAATTCAATGATAATGACAATCCTCACAATATGCACCCTAACCAATGCCTTTATGAGTTTGAAAACTACATTAGAAAACAAGATCACTTCAATGCAAATATTATGAAACAATTGAAATACAATTCTGATATGATTGCTCGCTTGAGTGACTTGTTATTTAGAATCTCAAATGATGTTAGAGGTGTGGGAAAGCATGCTTCTATGGTTCAAACTCAGTTAGAACATGTTGCTAAATCTCAAAGAGAGTTTCTTGATGAAATGAATAATAATATAAGTGACTTTGCTATTAGAGTAGCAACTAGAGGAGGTAAAATGACTCAGGAACCACTTTATCCTGAGGGACACCCAAAAAGAATTGAACAAGACTCTCAAAGAGTTAACACCGATGCACGTAGTCCTTCTAAAAATAAAATAAATAAAAATGATAGGACTTTGCATGCCTCTAGTGAACCTGAAGTAGAAAAACCTCCTGATAATGATAATGAAATTTCTATCTCTGATGCTAAAACTCAGTCTGGTAATGAACACTCACCTTCTGGTAATGAAAAAGATAATGATGAGGTTCATGAAAATACTCAAACAAATAGTAAAGAACCAGACAATGATGTTGAGATAGAACCTGCAGTTGATCTTGATAACCCACAACCCAGGAATAAAAGATATGATAAAAGAGACTTTGTTGCTAGAAAACACGGTAAAGAAAGAGAACCGTGAGTTCAAAAACCTATGCCCTTTCCACCTAAGTCAACTAAAAAGAAAGATGATGAAGAATTTGAATGCTTTGCTGAAATGCTGAGGCAAGTCTTTTTGTGTACTCGCTTGACTAATATCTTAAAAATGCCTTCTTATGCAAAGTACATGAAAGACATCATCACCAATAAGAGAAAAATACCGGAAGCTGAAATCTCCACCATGCTTGCTAATTATACTTTTAAAGATGGAGTACCTAAAAAACTTGGAGATCCGGGAATACCAACTATACCTTGCTCCATCAATAGAGATTATGTGAAAACTGCTTTATGTGATTTAGGAGCTGGTGTTAGTGTTATGCATTTCTCTTTATATAAAAGACTTGATTTGAATAAACTCACACATACTGAAATATCTTTGCAAATGGCTGACAAATCAACTGCCATACCTATCGGTATTTGTGAGGATGTGCCCGTTGTTGTTGCTAATGCTATTATTTTGACTGACTTTGTTATACTTGAGATGCCCGAGCACGACATCATGTCGATTATCCTTGGTAGACCATTGTTGAATACTGCAGGGGGTGTTATTGATTGCAATAAAAGCAAGGTCACTTTTCATATCAATGGTAATGAGCATATGGTGCACTCTCCGAAGAAACAATCCCAAGTGAATGGTATTAATGTTATTGAAAAATCTCCGACAATTACTATTGGAGGTCTTGAATTTCCTCTTCCTACTGCCAAAAAAGAAATATGATATTCTTATTGTTGGGGAAATGCATATCCCCGTTGAGGTAACCTAGTGTTATTCGAAAATTCTCCGATTTCATGTCATTCGGAAGAAGTTTGTTAATAAGACTTGATCAACCTTGTTAATTGATTCCTTTTGATTAGCATGAGATGGATGCATTTAGAAGGCACAAACCTCTGTAACCATCTTATACTTCCTGTTATTTAGATTAAATAAAGCAAAAATAGTATTTTCTGAATTATCCGTGCAATAAAAAATGTCCCGAAAATAAAAGTTATCCAAATGCCCTGAAAATTTAGTATGATTTTTTATAGAATATTTGAGAATTTTTGGCACTAAGAACACACCAGAGGGCCTCACCAGCTGGCCACGGGGGTGGAGGGCGCTCCCCATGTCCTTGTGGGCCCCGCGAGGCCCCCCTCCATTTATTCCAGCACCCATCCGCTCCTTCTTCCTCCAGAAAAAAAATCACTCCATAGCTCAAACTCGTGTTCTTGCTCATTGCTGCCATTTTTGATCTCCTTGCTCAAAGCTCCATTCACAAAACTGCTTTGGAGGATTGTTCTTCGGTATGTGACTCCTCCAATGGTCCAATTAGTTTTTGTTCTAGTGCTTTATTCATTGCAAATTTTTGCTGCTGTGGTGACCCTATTCTTGAGCTTGCATGTCAAATTTTTATGGTCCAAAGTAGTTTTTGTTGGGAAACGTAGCATGCAATTTCAAAAACAATCCTACGCTCACGCAAGATCTATCTAGGAGATGCATAGCAATGGGAAGGGGAGAGTTTGTCTACATACACTCATAGACCGAAAGCGGAAGCGTTTGACAACGCGGTTGATGTGGTCGAACTTCTTCTTGTTTCGACTGATCAAGCACCGAACGTACGACACCTCCGAGTTCTGCACACGTTCAGCTCGATGACGTCCCTCAAACTCTTGATCCAGAAAAGTGTCAAGGGAGAGTTCTGTCAGCACGACGGCGTGGTGATGGTGATTGTGAAGTGTGATGTCTACTACGCAACCTTCTTCTTGTAGACGTTGTTGGGCCTCCAAGTGCAGAGGTTTGTAGGACAGTAGCAAATTTCCCTCAAGTGGATGACCTAAGGTTTATCAATCCGTGGGAGGCGTAGGATGAAGATGGTCTCTCTCAAGCAACCCTGCAACCAAATAACATTGAGTCTCTTGTGTCCCCAACACACCCAATACAATGGTAAATTGTATAGGTGCACTAGTTCGGCGAAGAGATGGTGATACAAGTGCAATATGGATGGTAGATATAGGTTTTTGTAATATGAAAATATAAAAACAGCAAGGTAACTAATGATAAAAGTGAGCGTAAACGGTATTGCAATGCTAGGAAACAAGGCCTAGGGTTCATACTTTCACTAGTGCAAGTTCTCTCAACAATAATAACATAATTGGATCATATAACTATCCCTCAACATGCAACAAAGAGTCACTCCAAAGTCACTAATAGCGGAGAACAAACGAAGAGATTATGGTAGGGTACGAAACCACCTCAAAGGTATTCTTTCCGATCAATCCGTTGGGCTATTCCTATAAGTGTCACAAACAGCCCTAGAGTTCGTAGTAAAATAACACCTTAAGACACACATCAACCAAAACCCTAATGTCACCTAGATACTCCAATGTCACCTCAAGTATCCGTGGGTATGATTATACGATATGCATCACACAATCTCAGGTTCATCTATTCAACCAACACATAGAACCTCAAAGAGTGCCCCAAAGTTTCTACCGGAGATTCAAGACGAAAACGTGTGCCAACCCCTATGCATAGGTTCATGGGCGGAACCTGCAAGTTGATCACCAAAACATACATCAAGTGAATCAATAGAATAACCCATTGTCACCACGGTTATCCCACGCAAGACATACATCAAGTGTTCTCAAATCATTAAAGACTCAATCCGATAAGATAACTTCAAAGGGAAAACTCAATCCATTATAAGAGAGTAGAGGGGGAGAAACATCATAATATCCAACTATAGTAGCAAAGCTCGCGATACATCAAGATCGTGCCGAATTAAGAACACGAGATAGAGAGATCAAACACATAGCTACTGGTACATACCCTCAGCCCCGAGGGTGAACTACTCCCTCCTCATCATGGAGAGCGCCGGGATGATGAAGATGGCCACCGGTGAGGGATCCCCCCCTCCGGCAGGGTGCTGGAACAGGGTCCCGATTGGTTTTTGGTGGCTACAAAGGCTTGCGGCGGCGGAAATCCCGATCTATTATGTTTCCCGAATGTTTTAGGGTATATGGGAATATATAGGCGAAAGAAGTCGGTAAGGGGAGCCACGAGGGGCCCACGAGGGTGGAGGGCACGCCAGGGGGGTGGGCGCGCCCCCCTGCCTCGTGCCTTCCTCGTTGATCCCCTGACGTGCACTCCAAGTCTCCCGGATTGCTTTCTTTCCAAAAATAACTTTTCCGAAGGTTTCATTCCGTTAGGACTCCGTTTGATATTCCTTTTCTGCGAAACACTGAAACAAGGGAAAAAGCAGAAACTGGCACTAGGCTCTGGGTCAATAGGTTAGTCCCAAAAGTAATATAAAAGTGCATAGTAAATCCCATAAAACATCCAAGATGGATAATATAATAGCATGAATACTTCATAAATTATAGATATGTTGGAGACGTATCAGCATCCCCAAGCTTAATTCCTGCTCGTCCTCGAGTAGCTAAATGATAAAAGAAAGAATTTATGAAGTGTGAATGCTAGCAGGTGCATAAGTTTGATCAATGATAACTTCAATCACCTTTTCTAGCATCATTATATGTCATAACAGTAGCTCAACTCATAGAACTTTGCATGATCAAGTAACAAACTATTCACATGTTAAAGTATAGATCATAAACTTTCTTGAAAACTAACAAACTATGTTCTCAGTCATCAAACAATTACAATTCATCTTATTTTCAGGAAGAGTCTATGTCAGAGCTTTGATTCAGCAAACTTCACATACTCAACTATCATTTAGTCTTCCATGATTGTTACCACTCAAAGCATATTTTTAGAACAAATGGTATTCATCGAACACAGAGAAAGATAGGGGCTTAATGTTTCGCCTCCCAACCTTTTACCTGAAGGGTAATGTCAACAGTAATAATTAATGCTCAAATATATTTGAACGGCCATATATGCTTAGATCTTTCTATCACATGATGCTTGCCAACTAAAGAGTAGGTTGGAAAGAGAAGCAATACTACTGACTCTTGCATAAAAGTAAAAGATAGGCCCTTCACAGAGGGAAGCAGGGATTTGAAGAGGTGCCAGAGCTCGAAGCAAAAACAGAGATGAAAATAATTTTGAGAGGTATGCTTTCATTGTCAACATAACGACCAAGAGTTCCCAATATCTTCCATACTACATACATTATAGGCGGTTCCCAAACAGAAAGGTAAAGATTTTTACTCCCCCTCCACCAACAATCATCAATCCATGGCTTGCCCGAAACAACGGGTGCCTCCAACTAACATCAATCATGGGGGAGTTTTGTTTGCAATCATTTTTTTATTTGATTTCGATCTTTTGATCATGGGACTGGGCATCCCAGTTACCAGCCATTTTCTCGTGAATGATGAGCGGAGTCCACTCATCGTGAGAATAACCAACCTAGCATGGAAGATACTGCTAGCCCCTAGCCGCTACATGAGCGATTCGGGCATACAAAACAGATTATTATTTGAAGGTTTAGAGTTCGGCACATGCAAATTTACTTGGAACGGCAGGTAAATACCGCATATAGGTAGATATGGTGGACACTCATAGAAGAAACTTGGTTCAAGGATTTTGGATGCACAAGCAGTATTCCCGCTTAGTACAGATATTTTGGCTAGCAAAGGATTCTAAATAGAAAGCACCACATGTTAGAGGATCCATAACAATATAACTTCTATACAAATATACCCAAGCACAACTCATTATGTTGTCTTCCTTGTCCAACTTCAACTAATTTGCTCAGGTTTGAAAATAATAAATGGGGATCACAATCATAGAAGATGTCCAAGATAGTATATTTATATGTGAAATCTCTCTTCCTTCAATATTCTTTCATGAATTGTTCAAGTGACCAATACAATGTTTGCTAACCTTCAATAAATTTACCACCTCTACTTCTTATATGTGAAGGCATTACTCCCCATGGGAAAGGCATATGAAACATATAGAATTTCAGATTTATGACATTCAAATCATTCAACGATTTACTCGTAGGATATAAGTGAAGCACACGAGTAAATGACAAACTACTCCAAAAAGATATAAGTGAAGATCAATGAGTAGTTAAATAATTATTTAGCTATGTGAAGACTCTCCCATTTAATAATTTCAGATCTTGGTATTTTATTCATACAGCAAGCAAAACAAAATAAAATAAAATGACGCTCCAAGCAAAACACATATCATGTGGTGAATAAAAATATAGCTCCAAGTAAAGTTACCGATGAACGAAGACGAAAGAGGGGATGCCTTCCGGGGCATCCCCAAGCTTAGACACTTGGTTATCCTTGAATATTGCCTTGGGGTGCCTTGGGCATCCCCAAGCTTAGGCTCTTGCCACTCCTTATTCCATAGTCCATCGAATCTTTACCCAAAACTTGAAAACTTCACAACACAAAACTTAACAGAAAATCTCGTGAGCTCCGTTAGCGAAAGAAAACAAAACACCACTTCAAGGTACTGTAATGAACTCATTCTTTATTTGTATTGGTGTTAAATCTACTTTATTCCAACTTCTCTATGGTTTATAAACTATTTTACTAGCCATAGATTCATCAAAATAAGCAAACAACACATGCAAAACAGAATCTGTCAAAAACAGAACAGTCGGAGGTAATCTGTATCAAACGTATACTTCTGGACCTCCAAAAATTCTAAAATAAATTGTTGGACCTGAGGAATTTGTATAGTAATCATATGCAGAAAGAATCAACTAAATAGCACTCTCCAGTAAAAAGTTTTAGCTAATCTCGTGAGCGCTAAAGTTTCTGTTTTTTACAGCATGATCATAAAGACTTCACTCAAGTCTTCCAAAAGGTTCTACTTGGCACAACACTAATTAAAACACAAAAACACATCTAAACAGAAGCTAGATGGATTATTTATTCCTAAACAGAACCAAAAAGCAAGAAACTAAAATAAAATTGGGTTGCCTCCCAACAAGCGCTAACGTTTAACGCCCCTAGCTAGGCATGATGATTTCAATGATGCTCACATAAAAGATAAGAATTGAAACATAAAAGAGAGCATCATGAAGAATATGACTAGCACATTTAAGTCTAACCCACTTCCTATGCATAGGGATTTTGTGAGCAAACAACTGATGGGAACAATAATCAACTAGCATAGGAAGGCAAAACAAGCATAACTTCAAAACTTTAAGCACATAGAGAGGAAACTTGGTATTATTGCAATTCCTACAAGCATATATTCCTCACTAATAATAATTTTCAGTACCATCATGAATGAATTCAACAATATAACCAGCACCTAAAGCATTCTTTTCATGATCTACAAGCTTATAAATTTTATTACTCTCCACATAAGCAAAATTCTTCTCATTCGGAATAGTGGGAGTATCATAAGAGACTCAAATACTATAAATTGTTTCCACATTAAAAGAGTAATGTTCAGAAAAAGGGTAATCATAATCATGACAAGTTTTATAAATATAATCATCACTACTTTTCATAGCATAAGTTTCATCACAATAATCATCATAAGTAGCAACTTTGTTCTCATCATAATCGATTGAAACCTCTTCCGAAATAGTGGATACATCACTAAATAAAGTCATGACCTCTCCAAATCCACTTTCATAAATATTATAAGATTCAACATCCTCCAAAATAGTGGGATCATTACTTCCTAAAGTTGACACTCTTCCAAACCCACTTTCATCAATGTAATTATCATAGGTAGAAGGCATGCTATCATCATAACAACTTTGCATATCAAAACTTGGGAGGCTAAAAATATCATCTTCATTAAATGTAGCATCCCCAAGCTTGGGACAAACATTAATTTCAGCAAATATATTCTCAAATATGTCATTCTCATTAAACATAGCTTCCCCAAGCTTGGGCCTTTTCAAATCATAAGCATAATCACTCTCATCATTAATAGTATGGATAGCACCAATAGTATAGCAATTATCATATTCTTCCAAGCAAGTGCCAAAAAGATTTTCAAGATCATAAGAAGTATTATTATCTTCCCAATCATAATCATCACAACAAGCAATAGGAATAACGAGATCATCATCAAGTGCATCATCTTCCACAATTATTTTTGATTCATTTTCATGAGGCACAACAATAATAGGAGCAACATTATTTGGGAGAGATATCTTTTTACCTCTCTTCCTTTTTCTTTTCTTCTTCTTCACCACATCATGTGTGGGTTCGATCCTCTTTTTGGAGCTCCTTATTAATGAGATTGGTTGAATAGAAGGCTCCTCCTCGTTACCTGATTCATCATAAGAAATAATAGGAGGATATTGGGAAGTCTCTTCCCTTTCATTAGTATTTTCTTCATCTTCTATTTGTTTTCTTTTCTTTATGTAGTTGGCAATATAAGGATTTTCAATGCAATTCACCGCACAATACACATAAATTTCTTCTAGTTCAAAATGAAGAACTCTATCAAGGACAAATTCTGGAATGACCTTAGTTTTACGTTTCATTTCTTCATAACCCAAGAGCAAACTAAGTTCATTATGATGTGCAAGGGAAATCAAGTCATCACAATTTTTGGACACGATATGATCATGAAACAATTTGCATTGGGTACTGAAATGATCATGTTCATTGCAAAGTTCACAAGTACGGCTAAGAAAATTTAAATTTTTAGCACAAACATCTAGCCTTTCTTGCAACAATTTAGTTTCTAAATGCTTATGCCTCTTGCAATATCTATCTTCCTTATTTGGTGTGTACTTGCAAACCCAATACACTCCACAAAAATCGACATGCTTATAAGAGATATTTTCATCATGACTAGTGCAATCATCATTAGTACTATGGATATTCAAGGAGTTCATACTAACAACATTGCAATCATGCTCATCATTCAAAGATTTAGTGCCAAACATTTTAATGCATTCTTCTTCTAACACTTTGGCACAATTTTCCTTTCCACCATACTCATGAAAGATATTAAAAAGATGAAGCGTATGAGGCAAACTCAATTCAATTTTTTTAGTTTTCTTTTATATACTAAACTAGTGATAAAACAAGAAACTAAAAGATTCGATTGCAAGATCTAAAGATATACCTTCAAGCACTCACCTTCCCGGCAACGACGCCAGAAACTAGCTTGATGTCTACTACGCAACCTTCTTCTTGTAGACGTCGTTGGGCCTCCAAGTGCAGAGGTTTGTAGGACAGTAGCAAATTTCCCTCAAGTGGATGACCTAAGGTTTATAAATCCGTGCGAGGCGTAGGATGAAGATGGTCTCTCTCAAGCAAACCTGCAACCAAATAACAAAGAGTCTCTTGTGTCCCCAACACACCCAATACAATGGTAAATTGTATAGGTGCACTAGTTCGGCGAAGAGATGGTGATACAAGTGCAATATGGATATAGGTTTTTGTAATCTGAAAATATAAAAACAGCAAGGTAACTAATGATAAAAGTGAGCGTAAACGGTATTGCAATGCTAGGAAACAAGGCCTAGGGTTCATACTTTCACCAGTGCAAGTTCTCTCAACAATAATAACATAATTGGATCATATAACTATCCCTCAACATGCAACAAAGAGTCACTCCAAAGTCACTAATAGAGGAGAACAAACGAAGAGATTATGGTAGGGTACGAAACCACCTCAAAGTTATTCTTTCCGATCAATCCATTGGGCTATTCCTATAAGTGTCACAAACAGCCCTAGAGTTCGTAGTATAATAACACCTTAAGACACACATCAGCCAAAACCCTAATGTCACCTAGATACTCCAATGTCACCTCAAGTATCCGTGGGTATGATTATACGATATGCATCACACAATCTCAGATTCATCTATTCAACCAACACATAGAACCTCAAAGAGTGCCCCAAAGTTTCTACCGGAGAGTCAAGACGAAAACGTGTGCCAACCCCTATGCATAGGTTCATGGGCGGAACCCGCAAGTTGATCACCAAAACATACATCAAGTGAATCAATGGAATAACCCATTGTCACCACGGTTATCCCACGCAAGACATACATCAAGTGTTCTCAAATCATTAAAGACTCAATCTGATAAGATAACTTCAAAGGGAAAACTCAATCCATTACAAGAGAGTAGAGGGGGAGAAACATCATCAGATCCAACTATAGTAGCAAAGCTCGCGATACATCAAGATCGTGCCGAATCAAGAACACGAGAGAGAGAGAGAGAGATCAAACACATAGCTACTGGTACATACCCTCAGCCCCGAGGGTGAACTACTCCCTCCTCGTCATGGAGAGCGCCGGGATGATGAAGATGGACACCGGTGAAGGATCCCCCCTCCGGCAGGGTGCCGGAACAGGGTCCCGATTGGTTTTTGGTGGCTACAGAGGCTTGCGGCGGCGGAACTCCCGATCTATTCTGTTTCCCGAAGGTTTTAGGGTATATGGGAATATATAGGCGAAAGAAGTCAGTAAGGGGAGCCACGAGGGGCCCACGAGGGTGGAGGGCGCGCCAGGGGGGTGGGCGCGCCCCCTGCCTCGTGCCTTCCTCGTTGATCCCCTGACGTGCACTCCAAGTCTCCCGGATTGCTTTCTTTCAAAAAATAACTTTTCCGAAGGTTTCATTCCGTTTGGACTCCGTTTGATATTCCTTTTCTGCGAAACACTGAAGCGAGGGAAAAAGCAGAAACTGGCACTGGGCTCTGGGTCAATAGGTTAGTCCCAAAAGTAATTTAAAAGTGCATAGTAAAGCCCATAAAACATCCAAGATGGATAATATAATAGCATGAATACTTCATAAATTATAGATACGTTGGAGACGTATCAAAGTGATCCGCGCAGGGCTTCGCCTAAGCACTACGTGAATATGACCGGAGGCGTAAACTGTGGAGGGGGCGCCGCACACGGCTAGGAATCAATGTTGTGTGTTCTAGCGGTGCCTCCCCTAATATATATAGGTTGGAGGGGAGGAGAGGCAGCCAAGGGGGTGCCCCAAGTTGGAGGAATCCTACTTGGGCGCCTCCTAATTCGGGCTCCCCCTTCCATATTCATTTGGAGGGGGAGGAAGGAGAGAAGGAAGGGGGAGGTCGAATCCCTCCCCTTCCTTTCTCTCTTCTCCTCTTTTGTCTGTCCCCTTCTTGGCCCATTAGGCCCATGTAGTTGCCGGGGGGATGCCCGGAACCCCTTCCAGTGACCCAATATGTGCCCGGTACCCCCAGAACACTTCCGGTGTCCGAATATCATTGTCCTATATAATCTTTACCTCTCGACCATTTCGAGACTCCTTGTCATGTCCGTGATCTCGTCCGGGACTCCGAACAACATTCGGTCACCAAATCACATAACTCATATAATACAAATTCATCATCGAACGTTAAGCGTGCGGACCCTACGGGTTCGAGAACTATGTAGACATGACCGAGACACCTCTCCGGTCAATAACCAACAGCGGAACCTGGATGCTCATATTGGTTCCCACATACACTACGAAGATCTTTATCGGTCGTACCGTAATGACAACATACGTTATTCCCTTTGTCATCGGTATGTTACTTGCCCGAGATTCGATCGTCGGTATCTTCATACCAAGTTCAATCTCATTACCAGCAAGTCTCTTTACTCGTTCCGTAATACATCATCCCACAACTAACTCATTAGTCACATTGCTTGCAAGGCTTATCATGATGTGTATTACCGAGAGGGCCCAAAGATAGCTCTCCGATACTCGGAGTGACAAATCCTAATCTCGATCTATGCCAACCCAACAAACACCTTCGGAGATACCTGTAGAGCATCTTTATAATCACCCAGTTACGTTGTGACGTTTGATAGCACACAAGGTATTCCTCCGGTATCCGGGAGTTGCATAATCTCATAGTCAAAGGAATATGTGTATGACATGAAGAAAGCAATAGCAATAAAACTTAATGATCATTATGCTAAGCTAACGGATGGGTCTTGTCCATCACATCATTCTCCTAATGATGTGATCCCGTTCATAAAATGACAACTCATGTCTATGGTTAGGAAACTTAACCATCTTTGATCAACGAAGTGTCTAGTAGAGGCCCATTAGGGACACTGTGTTTTGTCTATGTATCCACACATGTATCAAGTTTCCGGTTAATAAAATTCTAGCATGAATAATAAACATTTGTCATGATATAAGGAAATATAAATAACAATTTTATTATTGCCTCTAGTGCATATTTCCTTCAGTTTTAATGCATTATATGGCCTCTAGGCACTTGTAGGAGTAGTTGCTACCAATTTTGTTGAGTTTGGTTCACTTTTATTTCGAGTCACTAAAAATTTCAGTAATTTTTCAGAGAAAGAAAAATGTCTAGGAGAATGTACCAAGGTGGTTCTTCAAGGAAGGAAGCACCGAGGCGTGCAATACATGAACTGGACCCTGAACTGTTGGGGAACGTAGTATGTCAAAAAAATTCCTACGATCATGCATGATCTATCTAGGAGAAGCATAGCAACGAGTGGGGAGAGTGTGTCCACGTACCCTCATAGACCGAATGTGGAAGCGTTTAGTAACGCGGTTGATGTAGTCGAACGTCTTCGTGATCCAACCGATCAAGTACCGAACGCACGGCACCTCCGCGATCTGCACACGTTCAGCTCGGTGACGTCCCTCGAACTCTAGATCCAGCTGAGGTTGAGGGAGAGTTTTTCCAGCACGACGGCGTGGTGACGGTGATGATGAAGTTACCGACGCAGGGCTTTGCCTAAGCACTACGATAATATGACCGAGGTGGAAAACTGTGGAGGGGGGCACCGCACACGGCTAAAGATCAACTTGTGTGTCTATGGGGTGCCCCCGTCCCCCGTATATAAAGGAGGGGAGGAGGAGGCCGGCCGGCCACAAGGGGCGCGCCAAGGGGGGAGGAATCCTACTCCTAGTAGGAGTAGGTTTCCCCCTTTCCTAGTCCTAGTAGGAGAAGGGGGGAAGGAGGAGGAGGAGAGAAGGAAGGAGGGGGGCGCCGCCCCCTCCCCTTGTCTAATTCGGATTGGGGCAGGGGGGGGGGGGCGCCACCTCCTGGCCAGCCCTCTCTCTTGTCCACTAAGGCCCATGTGGCCCAATAGCTTCCCAGGGGTTCCGGTAACCACCGGTACTCCGAAACTTATCCGATACGACCCGAACCATTCCGGTGTCCGAATATAACCTTCCAATATATGAATCTTTATGTCTTGACCATTTCGAGACGCCTCGTCATGTCCGTGATCTCATCCGGGACAACGAACAACCTTTGGTCATCAAATCACAAAAACTCATAATACAATTCGTCATCGAACGTTAAGCGTGTAGACCCTACGGGTTCGAGAACTACGTAGACATGACCGAGACACATCTCCGGTCAATAACCAATAGCGGAACCTGGATGCTCATGTTGGCTCCTACATATTCTACGAAGATCTTTATCGGTCAAACCGCACAACAACATACGTTGTTCCCTTTGTCATCGGTATGTTACTTGCCCGAGATTCGATCGTCGGTATCATCATACCTAGTTCAATCTCGTTATCGGCAAGTCTCTTTACTCGTTCCATAATGCATCATCCCGCAACTAACTCATTAGTCACATTGCTTGCAAGGCTTATAGTGATGTGCATTACCGAGAGGGCCCAGAGATACCTCTCCGACAATCGGAGTGACAAATCCTAATCCCGATCTATGCCAATTCAACAAACACTATCGGAGACACCTGTAGAGCATCTTTATAATCACCCAGTTATGTTGTGACGTTTGATAGCACACTAAGTGTTCCTTCGGTATTCAGGAGTTGCATAATCTCATAGTCATAGGAACAAGTATAAGTCATGAAGAAAGCAATAGCATTAAACTAAACGATTGAAAGGACCACGATGTCGCCTAGAGGGGGGTGAATAGGCGTTTTAAAATCTTTTACGGATTTGGCTATATCCTAATGCAGAAATAAACTAAGAGGATACTTTTCAAGCACAAATCCTAAATATACTAGGCTCACTAAGTGCACCAACAACTTAGGATAAACAAGATGAGAACAACGAGGATATGAGTAAGCACAAGTAAGTCACACAAACTTACTCAATGTATATCACGAGATATGGAAATGAATAATACCCACAAGGCCACAACCACAAGTAAGCAATACAAGCTTACAGAAATTGTATCACAATATATGGAATTGAATGATACAAGCAAACTCAAGTAAGCACTACAAGCTTACACAAGTTATGTCACAAGATATGGAAATGAATGTTACAAGCTAGCAATTCACACTAAGCATAAGATAGAACAATAGTAGAAAGTATGAATTGTGAATATAAAGTGTAGTCCTAAATAATCTCTTCAAGGGAATGGCCAACACAATATAATGAGGACAACAAGATATAGTGAATGCACGGTTAAGTGACCAAAGTAAACCACAAGTAAGGAGTTAGGGTTAGGGATAACCAAAGTCACGGAGACGAGGATGTATCCCGATGTTCACTTCCTTGGAGGGAAGCTAGTCACCGTTAGAGAGGTGGATGTTACCACAAAGGCACACCAACACCATGAAGGCTCACCCTATTCTCCTTGAGATATCACCACGAAGGCGATTCTCAACCACTAGTGGTAGACCTTGAGGCGGCCTCCAAACCTTCACAAACTTTCTGGGGGACAAATCACAAGCTGATTCCTCACCGGAGCACTCCTACCGCCTAGGAGTCTCCAACCTCCAAGAGTAACAAGAACAAAGGGTAAATGCTCAAGGCTTGCTCAAATCACGAATTCCTTTGGTCAAGAGAGGGAGAGGGAGTGGATCTATCACTTGATTGGAAAAACTCCCAAGAACTCTCACGAATCTCTCCGGGATCTAAGATTTGGTGTAGGAGAAGTGAGAGGGAGCCACTTGTGTTCTTGGGGCGATTTGGGATGAAGTGGTCAACCCTCTACCGGATGGGTAGAGGGATATATATAGTGGTAGTGCAAATATGGCCGTTGGAGTGTAAGTGGCTGTGCCGGGCCGGACATCCGGGCCTGGGGCCGGACATCCGGCTGCTGTGAAGTGTGCACACACGTACGCAGAAAAACAGGTTACAGGGCCCAGACATCTGGCCGAAGGCCGGACATCTGGCCAAACTTGGGGCCCCGGACATCCGGCCAAGTGCCGGACATCCGGCGCATACAAACAACATTTCGGTAAGGTTTCTGGACATCTACGGCCGGACATCCGGGGCAGGGGCCGGACATTCGGCGATTTCACACAAATCAGACGCCCTCTGGATAGCAGTGGCCGGACATTCGAGGAAAAGCCCGGACATCCGGCCAACACAAAAACTGCAGCCGCCCCAAAAGTAAAACATGCATAACTTTCACATCCGGACTCCGATTTTGATGATCTTGGGATCGTTTTGAAGCTATGGAAAAGCTCCAGGTCCTCACATAGAGAACCACCTGAGGGAGTCCTGGATTAGGGGGTCCTCGGACAGCCGGACTATATCCTTTGGCCGGACTGTTGGACTATGAAGATACAAGATTGAAGACCTCGTCCCGTGTCCGGATGGGACTCTCCTTGGCGTGGAAGGCAAGCTTGGAAATACGGATATGTAGATCTCCTCCGTTGTAACCGACTCTGTGTAACCCTAGCCCCCTCCAGTGTCTATATAAACCGGAGGGTTTAGTCCGTAGGACAACAACAACAATCATACCATAGGCTAGCTTCTAGGGTTTAGCCTCTACGATCTCGTGGTAGATCAACTCTTGTAATACTCATATCATCAAGATCAATCAAGCAGGAAGTAGGGTATTACCTCCATCGAGAGGGCCCGAACCTAGGTAAACATCGTGTCCCCCGCCTCCTGTTACCATCCGCCTTAGACGTACAGTTCGGGACCCCCTACCCGAGATCCGCCGGTTTTGACACCGACTTTGGTGCTTTCATTGAGAGTTCCACTGTGCCGTCATCACAAGACTGGATGGCTCACCTCGTTGTCAAGGACAACATCACTTCTGGGGGAGCCCTGACTGTAGGCCAAACTCTCCGACTAGGCGGTTTCGTCATGATCGCCTATTCGGCCGCTGCGCCGACGATGACTTCTCGGGTCATCGAAAACAGCCTCCACGTCAGCTCGGGACTCGCCGAGCAGTTGGATCCAATAGAACTCTCTTGTTTGAACGAGCTCTTGGATCGCATTGCCGCTTTGGGAGTCGCTACAGACTATGATCAGATCGGGCTTAAACCCGACATGATTCAGACATGCCTGGAAAAACAGACCGGCAAAACAGTGGAGGCATACGTAGACGATGTGGTCGTTAAAACCAGACATGTCGAATCCTTAATAGATGACTTGAGGCTCACGTTCGACAATCTCCAAACATACGACATCAAGCTCAATCCGGAAAAATGCGTTTTTGGCATGCCCACCGGAAAGCTCCTGGGCTTCATCGTCTCCAGTAGAGGAATTGAAGCAAATCCGGCTAAAATCCGAGCTCTGTCACAGTTGGCTATCCCAACTGACCTCAAGCAAATCCAGAAATTAACTGGATGCGTGGCAGCCTTAAGCCGCTTTATCTCCCGATTAGGAGAAAAGGCACTACCCCTTTATCGCCTTCTTCGGCGCACCGAACACTTCGAGTGGACGGATGCGGCCACGGCCGGATTGGAAGAAATAAAAGCCATCCTGGCCACCAACCCAATCTTGGCCGCGCCAAATGCCGGCGAACCAATGCTGTTATATATAGCGGCAACTCACCAAGTTGTAAGCGCAGTGCTCGTCGTTGAACGAGAGACGGACGGACATAAATTCCCACTTCAAAAGCCGGTATACTATGTATCCACTGTTCTCACTCCATGCAAATCACGGTACCCACATTATCAAAAGATAGCATACGCGGTATTTATGGCATCCCGGAAATTACGACACTACTTTCAAGAGTGTTCAATTATGGTGGCCTCGGAAGTACCACTCAACGACATAATAAACAACCGCGATGCCACGGGCCAGATTGCCAAATGGGCTATCGAGCTCCTCCCGTTCGACATAACATATAGACCACGGCGAGCCATTAAGTCGCAAGTACTGGCCGATTTTGTCGCCGAGTGGACAGAAGCCGAACTCCATAAAGAATACGGCGCGTACTCCAGTTGGATCATGCACTTCGACGGCTCTAAAATGCTGGCTGGTCTGGGGGCTGGCGTCGTCCTGACGTCCCCCACCGGAGATACAGTCCAATACGTACTCCAAAGACTATACACAGACTCCAACAACACAGCTGAATACGAGGCCCTGTTACATGGTCTCTGGATGGCAGTTTCCATGGGCATTCAACACCTGGAGGTGCGTGGGGACTCGAACCTCGCAATATCCCAAATAAATGGAGACTTCGATGCAAGGATCCGAAAATGGCGGCTTATCGCAACGCCGTCCTGAAAATGTCAGCTCGGTTCGAGGGGCTTGAATTCCACCATGTGGCTCGGGAAAACAATCAGGCGGCGGATATCCTCGCCCGTATCGGCGCTAAGCGCGACTCTGTCCCACCTAACATCTTCTTGGAAAGGCTGTTTAAGCCATCTGTGGTATGGGAAGGGGACACCGGTAACAATCGTCCGGACCCGACCACAACACCAGATACCGAACACTCTGACGCAATCGGAGGCTCTGCCACCGAAATAACACCTTCAGCCCATGTGATAATGGCCGTCATCGCCCCGTGGACAGAACCATTCCTGGCCTACCTAACTAGGCAGGAACTACCCGAGGACCGAAATGAGGCACGCTGCATAGTGCAGTGGTCTAAAGCCTACAAGGTCCACGAGGGAGAGCTTTATAAGAAAAGCACTACCGGAGTCCTTCAAAGGTGCATCTCCAAAGAGGAAGGGCGGAAGCTTTTGGCAGAAATCCATGCCGGACTCGGCGGCCACCACGCTGCAGCCCAGGCCCTTGTAAGCAAGGCCTTCCGTACAGGTTTCTATTGGCCGACAGCCCGAGCAGACGCACAGGACCTTGTTCAACGTTGCGTCGGTTGCCAGCTTTTTGCAAACCAAAGCCATATGCCGCCTACCGCTCTCGAAACAATCCTCATTACCTGGCCCTTTGCGGTCTGGGGGCTTGATATGGTCGGACCCCTCAAAGGGGGAACCCATAAGAAAAAATACCTATTGGTCATGGTGGACAAATTCACCAAATGGATAGAAGCCAAACCAGTCAAAACGGCTGAATCCGGACCAGTGATAGACTTCATATCTGGGGTTGTACACCGTTATGGCACCCCCCACAGCATCATCACCGACAACGGCTCGAACTTTACACCCAACGAGGTAAAACTGTGGTGCAGCAACATGGGCATCAAGCTCGATTATGCTTCTGTCTATCACCCGCAAACTAACGGTCAAGTCGAGCGAGCAAATGGTCTTATCATGAGCGGCATTAAACCCAGATTAGTGCGGTCCTTAAAGGAATCAAAAACGCACTGGGTAGAGGAGCTCGACTCCGTACTATGGGGGCTGCGGACCACGCCGAATCGCACTACCGGATACACACCGTTTTTATGGTGTACGGCGCAGAGGCGGTACTGCCCTTGCGACATAATTCATGACTCACCTCGAGTGCGCATGTATGAAGAAAAAGAGGCCGAGCTCGATCGGCAGGACAGTTTGGACGCCCTGGAGGAGGAGCGTGACGTGGCAAAAGCCCGTTCCACATTCTATCAGCAACAGGCTCGAAGGTATCAAAGCAGAGAAGTACGGCCAAAACCTATAACGTTGGCGAACTCGTTCTACGCCTACGGAGAAGAAAAAGAACAAGCTCAAGCCCAAATGGGAAGGTCCCTTCATTATTGACCAGGTTCTGACCGGTGGAGCGTACCGTCTGCGGGATGCATCGGATAATCGACTCGAGCCAAACCCATGGAACGCAGCCAGACTCCAAAGGTTCTACGCCTAGTGCCGGACTCTATGTTCGTCTCCTTACCCCCATCAATTTTTTACATATCCGTTATCTGTCTTTTCTCTCTTTCCTTTTTCCTTTTCTTCAAGGCCTTAAAAGGCTAAATTGTGTCTTGACCACACAATCTTGACGCGCTAACCGCGCTCATTATACCTGGGGGCTTCTTATACAGAAGCTTAATATAACTATTTTCCGGGCTTTATGCCCCACACATGTGTTATCCTTCCACATGTACCTTTTTTCGCCATTATATGCATCGATATGACTTAAGTTTTGGCCAAGCTGGGTTGCCTGGCTCTTGTGTTTATGCCCTACGTTCTCGTTAATTCGGCTAGGGCATAAGGGGAGCACCTCTGCGATTGTTACTGCCGGGTCAGCCGGATGTGTACCTCAGACTGGGTGAAGCCGAAAGCTAGCGTTCTTAAGGGAATACTCGGTTGGTGAACAAAAGATGACTTTTATTTATTTTAATACATGCCCCCAGATGTTTATAGCCTGCGTCTCTTTTCGCAGTTCAGAAATGCACATTAGGGCATGCGTACCCAGGGAAAGGAACCCTTAACGGAACTATTTTCCCTGGAAGATGTTTCTTACTATCCATGTAATATAACATAGCTAGTTGGGTACTTGTCTGGTCAAGCACTTATGACCCCTATGACTGGTCTCCACGCGTACCCCGGTTTTTACATAACTGAGCGGGTATTCGGATACACTCCGGACTATTGGGTCCAGAGGTCGAAGCGAAAAGGTCCGCCATGAAAAATGATTTACAATCCGGCTAGGGACAGTATATGTCACTTGAAGTACACAGTCACTTAGACTGACTAAATTCTTCTTCTACACCATCCAACAGGCTATCTAGCCTACAATCCTGCTGGGAATACTTTGCGGCTAATTCTACTTGGTCATACACCAAACTGACGGGGATCTCCTTCCCGTCAGGCCCCACAGGTCCGACCTCGGCCATGTGGTTAGGGTCAACCTTGGTATACCGCGTCTTCACCATGGCCCAGGCTTCCCTCTCGGCAGGCTGATATCTTCCATAATCGGAAGCGCCGCCGCGCTCCCTTGAGCTTCTCTACCAGCTCCCCCATGCCCCCTGGCAGGGAGACGGATGGCCACAAGGCTTGGGCAATGCCCTGCATCACCTGCCGAACTTGTTCGTGCAGTTGTGAGAGCTCTGGCAGAAGATCACCCGCGGACCCGGGCATCTCCTCCTCGTGACGACCCGTCAGCATACCTGCAGATATGAATCTGTTAGCCGGTTTCTTCGCCGAACTCTTTAAAAGTTCGTTCAAGCACTTAGTGAAAATGCCGCGTCGAAGCCTCTTATTCTCCTTTACGGAGTCAGCAAGCTGGGCCCGAACATCCTTCAGTTCCACGCCCAGCTGGATATTGGCATCTTGGAGATTATTTTTCTCCTGCCTAACCTTTTTAAGCACGCGCTCACCAGCCTTTAGCTGTCGTTGGGCATGCGGCTCATTCCCTATCACGACCTCCGGATTCGCTCCGGAGTCATCTGCAGAATCTATTGTTAGATTTGCATGCATGCCGCATACTCTCTGGTACCTGTCATTCTTTACAATAGAGACAAGTGTTACCAGAGGGGGCCTTCTCGGACTCCTTCAACGCAGCAACTGCGACCCGTAGCTGGGCTTTGCACTCTTCCAGCTCTTGAGACAATTGGGTATTCTTCTCTGTAAGAACCTGCACAAATAATGATCCTTAAATCAGTTGTGTCAACTGTTTCAAGTCTCAGGGGCTACTGATATATATATAATCATCAGATTTTCTTACCCGTATATCCTTTACATACTGGTCCGTGGCTCTGGCAAGACCATTTTGAGCAGCACGGATGTATGCGTCTCCTGAGTTGAAGGCATCAAACGCCTCTTGGGAGAACCAAGCGTCACGGAGTACGGCCCGGCGACGCCTGTGATTCATGGCGCTCTCCACTTCGGAATTTGTAGCGGATAGTCTATCCGCATCCTCTGTAGGAGGAGCCTCCGGCGTTCGCCCCGTGTTAGCTTCCGCCTCTATGTCCGGCCCTGGAGCCCGACTGGTGGAGGCGTGATCGACAACCTCTCCGGATATAGTCCGGCGAGCGTTTTTCCTACTAGGAAACGTGGACGTTATTATATTTTAAAAGACGACAACCATGGAGCGAGGTTCTGTATCATACCTTTGCGATGGCGTCTCAGTCCTGACCGCCTTCCTTTTTAGCCTACCCGGCTTCGGTGCCCCTTGTTGGCGAGTCACTGCGGGTTCGGCATGGCGTCCCGAGGGCCTTCCCTGTAAGACACCATATGTGTACGGTAGGTGAAGTGCATAAAAGGGGATCCTTCTCAGAAGTTGGGACTCTGGTTTTACTTACATGCGATGCAGGGAGTAGCCCAGGATAGTCGGCTATGATGGCCACCATGGCATCATCGCAGCTCAATTGATAGAATATCCCGTCGATCAGCTCCACAAATATGACTAGATCCTCTTCGAGTCCGGGATCGAGGGCCCGGTCAGGGTCCTTCGGTTGTGGAGGCGGGCTGTGGACCTCCCTTACAGTTTCGCAGTTCCTGCCATGAAACGGCAAGGTAAGTACTTATGACGAAGAATGCGGGAAGGTTGGGAGTAAAAGGTGACAGCTCACCCAGCTCGGAGGGTTGTACATGGAGAATCCATCCCGTGGCTTAATGCGGATGAACTCCTCTTCCTCTCCCTTGTACAAATCGGACAGGATTTTTGCTAGAGCAGCAACTAAGTCCGGTCCCTTACACCCGCAGCGGGTGGCATCATCTTCCCCGTTAAAGTGCCACATGGGGTGTCCTCAATATTGAAGTGGCTGCACTCCCCGCATTATACATATTGACATAACCTCGATTATTGTCAATCCTGATTGAGCCAGCATTTTTATCCGGCCCATCAGGTAAAGGACTTCTCCGTTATCTTCGTCTCGAGGGCTCCGAGGGCGCCAACTGCGGCGTTTCTTCAGGGGAGCGTTGTCGAACTCAGGGAGGCCCATCCGAATAGGGTCCGGAAGGGGGACGTCCTCCATATAAAACCACTCCAAAGGCCAGTCCTCGGATGTCTTCTTCGGAGTACCGGACAGGTATCCGGTCCCGGCGATGCGCCATATTTCGGCTCCACCCACTTGGTACAGTGACCCCTCCTGTGTACGGGGTACGAGGCAGAATAGCCTCTTCCATAGCTCGAAATGAGCTTCGCAGCCTAGAAACAGCTCGCAAAGGGCAACATAGCCAGCAATGTGTAATATGGAGGCGGGAGTGAAATTATGCAGCTGGAGGCCATAGAACTCCAGGTGCCCGCGGAGGAACGGATCAATTGGAAATCCGAGCCCTCTTAATAAGTAAGGGACGAGGCATACCGCTCCCCCATGGATGGGCTGGGAAAGATCTCCGCTTGCTCCCCGCCGTTATAGGTGGCAAGCCCGGCTCGAACGGGGACCATATACGCTGGAGGGAGAAACCCCTGGGTCTATAACTCTACTAATTGGCTGTGGGGGACGAAACACTTCTTCCAATTGCCGGGCTTAGGGCTACGGGAGCGAGAGGAGGAGCTGCGATGACCGGCCATGTTGGAATGGATTTTTTCCGGGCGTGCTCCGATGGATACTCGTTGTGGGAGGATGGTGTGATCTGGATATGAGAATCCCCGTCTCTTTAATAGACGATTTACCCACATGGCTAGGGTGGCAATTGTAAAAATGCCCCGACTTCACGCATTCTCTCGACGCGTGGAGAATACCCATTATTAGGCGCGGAAGCCAAGGAGTGCAACATTTATGGGAAGCCGGACACTACTCAAACAAGTATTCAGAATTTGGAGAAGAACCCGCCTTGCAATGCCGAAGACAATCTGCGCGCCGGACTCATCGCCATTGAAGCCTGGTTCGGGGGCTACTGAGGGAGTCCTGGATTAGGGGGTCCTCTGACAGCCGGACTATATCCTTTGGCCGGACTGTTGGACTATGAAGATACAAGATTGAAGACCTCGTCTCGTGTCCGGATGGGACTCTCCTTGGCGTGGAAGGCAAGCTTGGCAATACGGATATGTAGATCTCCTCCCTTGTAACCGACTCTGTGTAACCCTAGCCCCCTCCGGTGTCTATATAAACCGGAGGGTTTAGTCCATAGGACAACAACAACAATCATACCATAGGCTAGCTTCTAGGGTTTAGCCTCTACGATCTCGTGGTAGATCAACTCTTGTAATACTCATATCATCAAGATCAATCAAGCAGGAAGTAGGGTATTACCTCCATCGTGAGGGCCCGAACCTGGGTAAACATCGTGTCCCCCGCCTCCTGTTACCATCTGCCTTAGACGCACAGTTCGGGACCCCCTACCCGAGATCCGCCGGTTTTGACACCGACACCACCCAAGATAAACCAAAATGGAGGGTGCAAAGTACGGAAAGGTAAGATCATATACTTTGGGGAACCTATTTGGCTATGGATTTACTTATGTAGATCGATGTATAGGCATATTGTATTTGTATTGGATAGGAGTGAAATATGCCTATGTTGGAATATGATGTGAGGAAGTAGAAATAGAAGATGTTGACTTGAGCAAATCTATCACTAGCCCCTTTGATCCCCTCTTAAAAGTGCGGGATCCCTATAACTCAAGAATCATAAAAGAACTATACTAGATAGCTTCCGGAAACTCATTCTTGAGCATATATCCTTTTCGACGGTCATCGATCCTCACAACTAAAGCCAAAGGAACTAATACCTTTGACTAAAGCATTCCAATTGAGCTTGATGTTGACGTTTATGCTTGGCTCAAGTCAGAACGATGATCTTGATCATGACACTTGGTGAAGGCTTCAAATAGCTCCCCCATAAGCCATGCGGGGAGCATTGCATTGTATTCATCTTCATACGTTCGTCATGTGATCATCCACAAGCTTCAAGCATGTAATCCTTCAGGATGGCTATCTTGAACTTGCCCTCGTCAACCATGATTATCAACACTTGATGTCATCTTCTCATGGACACTTGAGATCTCTCTCTCTCTCTCTCTCTCTCTCTCTCTCTCTCTCTCTCTCGATGCGAGCCCATGAGAATCACCTAACCCTCAAAAACATAGACAACACATAGTATGGGTTAGTACACAGAGTGCAATTGATAATTTCTTATCATACCACAAAGATCCTATGGGGTGCATCGTTTGCGCTCGTGTGTTGACCATTTAGAGTTCGATCTCGGAGCTTCATCTTGGTCAACCGATATCTCTACTCCATGTTTAATCTTGACATCATGAAGGGTATATTGAATTCTTCACTTGAATAGCTTGTTCAATCATGACTCAACACATGAGTCCATTATGATCATATCTTTGAGCCAATCCTAGAATTCATCATACAAATCATCCTTTTAAGCTCTTGATCCATTATGGCTCAAACCATAGCTCTAAGCATGGCAACCCTTAAGATACTCCACTGAACTCCATTTTGATCATCTCGATGTAATTGTTGCTTCAAAGGAGTTGTCTTCCATTATTCTTCAATCATTTTTCAATGGGACTAACCTTCAAATGTATATCTCAATGCAAACATTAGTCCTATAGGATTGTTATTTAATTACCAAATCCACACATGGGGACTACATGTACTTTCAATCTCCCCCATTTTGGTAATTGATGGCAATCTCAACAAGAGGGTTTATAAAATGAATTTTTAAACAAGCATGCAATTTATCTGAGGATAAACTGTAAACTTGGGATTGTTGTACTATCATCAAGACACTACACAAGCATTTGATGATAGTACACCCATAGTATATAGAGCAAACTCCCCCACAATACATGCATGTGTGAATGAACTTTGAACGTCATTGCATATATTGGTTGACATAAACTAGGAGAAGATTTATCTATATACAATACTCATCCATGCAACAAGAATATATAACAAGGGTAGATATGCATGAGTGACAACAAGCACTACAAAAATACTTGTCTTAAACCCTCTAAACTTCTCCCTCGTTGGCAACAAATGCCAAAATGGATGGAAAAATCTAGAAGACTAATATAGTATGAGTTCCTCCTTAATGTGTGCATATCGTGAAAATGTGAGTGAAATCAAATGCACATATTCAATGATGAAAAATTTGAGGAGCTCAACCCATATTTAGGATCTAGAATGCAACAAGATAGTATGATATGAAAATAATATTAAACATGGGAGGAAGACATTCAAAAGATCCAAAGGACATATTTTGGACAAGATAAAATAGGTATATCTAATGTGATCATTATGTCAAGTATGGGTCCAAAATACATCCAAAACACATGAGTGCGCAAGGATATATGCAATGCATACAAGCACTCACGACACAACCTCTTACCGAAGCCACTATACGAATAAAAGCAACACACAAAGTGGCCGGCAAGGAATAAATGATATCAAGGAAAGATATGAACTTTATTATGTATAAAAATTTCTAAGTGGCCAATAATAATCATGATATGTATCCACATGTGAATCCACTATTATACAACTTTGAGCCTAGCATAAGAGAAAGGTGCATGTCACAAAGCACATGGCACAAATTGATCTCATTTGCATAACACAAAGTGACGCAAGCAATCAAAAGATCCGATGAGACAGAAGGATAAAATAATATTATGATTTGAGCAAAGGAGTGTTCTAAGGAAAATAGAAAAGCTCCCCATGATTTGTGCACTATTTAGATTTTTTTATTTGGATACAAGTGCCCAAAATAGGATCATCACTCCCCCAAAATCAATAGGAACACAAAACAATTGCAAGCAAGCATAGATAAGAAAAGAAGCCTAGCAATTTCAACAAACATATGGTTGAGCGACATGTAAATGAGGCAACCTAATAATAGGCACAACCAAAACGATGTGTGTGAGTCATGTCAAAGCACTTGAGAAGACTAATAAGGATGATAATTAAGCATCAACATAGTCTTGAGTAAATGAGATACAAGGTGCCAGACATATCCTTCCCACACACACAAAGTTAAGCAGGTCACACACACATCAAGCAACTGGGTTCACAAGCTCACTAATAGCAAATTAAAAATCAAAGCTTGTGACAACCCATGGTGAAGATAGGAAATAATAGGCTTGTCAAGACAAGCACGAGGACAACAAACTTCACCAAACATGAGTACACTAAGATGCAAAGAGGTAAGACACGCACTCAAACAACGAATGCTTCCACGGAGCCACCAAAGATATAAAAAGAGAATGAAACGGTGGACATGAAAGAATAGGGATATCAACTAGAGATGTAACTTCTCTCACGTGTATAAGATTCTAGGTAGATGACAATCATGGTGATATATACCACAAAGAAGGATGTACACATGAAATGGTTACAAAAGGAAAGAATAAGATATCCAAACAGGAGTCATAAAATATACCAATGAGATCTTTGCTTGAAAGCATAGCACATGGCTTAATATTATCTTATTGTATATTAATGAACTCCAAACACACAACCATCAAAGAAATCACAACTAGCAACAGGAGATCATTGTTTGGATGCTTTGAGAAAGGAAACAAGTATCACAGGAACGAGTCAAGAAATTCATGCCATGATGCAACCTACACAAGGTTGACCCCATTTATATATATATGCATGAAGTAAATACTTGTTACCGAGATAGCATTGGTACGAAGTCATAGATCAATAAAATGTACAAGCTTGGCTCTAATTTCCTCATAGTGCCGCCACCTTCATGAATAAGCCAAGCACCCAATGCTTCTCAAATGTACCTAAAGCATTTTAAGTACAATATGGTGCCCAAACTTATTGGGTCCGAAGTAGTTAGCATAACTACAACACATAGGGTAAAACCACTTAAGTATGTGCATATCGATATGAATTTGAATTTCATGCACATATTAGCTTTTAAGAATTTGATGGATTTACCATATATATGGGATCAAATAAAGCAAACAAGGCATGTGAATTTACACATAGTAACTATGCATGCACATGCCTACCAAAATCCAGGGAGATACAAAATGGACAAATGAACACATAACCATTAATACTTCCAGTAACATCACTAGTCATTCATGTTGTCCAAAATAAATCAAAGTGACAAAATCAACATATGATAGAACACAAAGTTCAACATATGAACCAAGGAAAACCAATGAGCCTATAAGATATGCATTGCACACACACTCATAGGAATATCTCACTCAAGTAGATATAGGATACTATAAACAATGACATAACAAACTCCCATAACTCCATACAAACCAATAAGATGAACTCGAACAAAATGGTATTCCGAGTTATCATTCGGCGTTGAAGCGACATAAGTACATGATCATCTATACTAACACAAGCATAACATTAAAGTTTAGAAATAAACACAATGCTTGGATAGTATATTATTAACATTCCAATTAGATAGATCATCATGCAAAGCAACAATTCGAATAGCTTTGATCAAACGATTTTCCGAATATGATTTTGAAGATAGCCATGGGCAAAACTGCACAATAATGCCATATGTAAACAAGGCATTGCATGCCACAGAGATATAAGATAATCTCAAATATATTCTAAGTGGCATCCCATAATTGTACACATTTAACAAGGATTGTGATATGCACAAAGCATATCACTCCCCCATAATGTGGTGATCCATTAATATCTCAAAAGAGCCCAATAAGATGCAACTAAAATGCAATGAAGGCTCGAGACTACACACACAAATATATGACTTGCATTGCAACCTACACATGCTAGATAACATAAATCAAGCATATTAGGAGATACAACCTATACAAGCACATTCTAGGTACAAAACCTAAACATGCATGGGGCTAGTAACTTTCAATGTAGACAATATAAATACAAGTTACCGCCACGGGGTGCATTGGAATGACAAATATGATGATAATTCACTTGACTTGGTTTGAACCATAATGAATGGTGAGAATAATTTTTCTTCATGAACTAGCCAAGTCTCCAATGCCCTCCACACACCTATTGATCAAGTTTGAGCTCGATGGTCCCCAACCACGTTGGGTCCTAAGAAGTTCGCAACAATAGGCTTGGCAACCCAAATGGTCTTATCCACTTTTCAAACCCCTTTGGGCACGAACATACTTGGCAAACATATTACCATCAATATCCTTCCTAAGTGAATAATGATCATTGATAATTGGAGGCTTAGAGATGTTACCGTTGGGACATGATGAAGCTATGTGTCCCTTCTTACGGCAAATATAGCAACATGTACTCCCCCTTCTCTTCTTCTTTACTTTCTCAACTTGGGAAGTAATAACATGGTTCATCATGGATAGTGGCCATTCTTCAACTTGAGGTTGAACTTGAGATTGAGCTTGAGGCCGCTTCCCATGTAGCTTCCCTTTATAAGCCATTTTCTTCAATGAACAAGATCTCACGTGATGCCCAACCTTTTTGCACTTAAAGCAAGAAATGTTGGACTTGTTCTTGTCTTGGTCTTGCCCCCTTTTCTTGTTCATGGACTTCTTCTTGTTGGAGTGAAAACTATGTCCATCATCGCACTTTTCCAACTCTTTCTTCAAACTAGTGATTTGGGCCTTGAGCTCATTAATTTCCTCTACATGGTTAGTTTCAAGACTAGAAACAAGAGGACTAGTGGAAGTAGAAACTTCATGGTTAGAGCAACAAGACAAGGTGAGCAATTCATCATGAGGTGTATCAATATCATGTAGAGAGGAATTGCAAGGACTAGCACATGGCAATAAGGCATTTTGAGTAGAAGATGTGCTAATATCCACATGAGACTCACACGATTTTACCTTGGTGCACATAGCCTCATGAGCTAACTTTATCCCATCATGAGAGATTAGAAGATCCTCATGAGTGCCCGAGAGATTTTCATAACTTTCTTCCAATTTCCCATAATTGCTAGTTAGCAAATCAAGTTGAGTCCTAAGCTTAGCATTTTCTTTCAACATCGGTGCTTCACACAAGATAGAGTTAGTAGCACAAGCATCATTATAAATATGAGAGGAGCATGTAGAAACTAGAAACTCCGCATGAGTAGCTTGAAGTTCCTCATGGGACTTAGAGAGTTTGGTGAGCTCTCCTTTGACATTCTTGTAGCCAAGGTCAAGGTGCTCAAAATCCTCTTTAAGTTTACAATGAGTAACTTCAATCTCTTCTTTTAAAGACCTCAAGTCACTAAGACATTGATGAGCCTTAGCAAGTTCATGTTCAAGTTGTTCACTTTTCTCTTGCTCATTAAGAAATAAGTCATTATGTTTTTTAAAGCAAGCAAGAACATCTTGGAACCTTTTATAAGTGTTATTTTTAGCTCTGTGAAGAGTTTTCCCAATCTCATAGAGATTTTGAGCCAAGTCATCATCATCATCTTCATTACAACTATCATCATTATCGCTAAGAGAAGATGATACCTCGTCATTACCTCTTGCCATGAGGCACATGTGAACAAAGGGGGTTGATGATGATTCTTTTGGAGAAGAGGGTTCTTCATCAATCAAGCATGCCTCATTTTTCTTGATTTCCTCTACATGGTTAGTCATAGAATAACTAGAGGAAACCAAAGCATTTCTATCATGGCAACATGGGAGAGAAAGCATATCATCACAAACGAGCTTAACATCATCATCACAAGATATTTCCTCACTCACCATGTCATTACCTTGTGGCACACCACAAAGTGTGCAAGTAATCGGAGGTGGAAGCAATAGAGAGCTCTTCATGATTTAAAAATGTGGAGAACTCCTCCATCAACTCCCCCAACAGAAAATATCTTCATCAAGATTGGACCCACCATATATATCTTCAAGTTTGGTCCAAGTCTCATGAGCCGACTTGCAAGTCATGACTACCTTAAACACTTCAAAGGTTAAAGTTTGATGAATGATAAGAGAAGTATCACAATCAAGATACATATCCTCAATAGATGGAGAAAGTCCATCCTTTGGAATAGAAATTCCTACAAGGACAATTCGCAAAGCATTTGGACCCATGGCCCGAAAGTGACAAAGCATGTGAATTCTCCATAGGTGATAATTTGTGCCATCCAAATAAAAAGTGTTGTTGTGCACTAAATCATTAGTCGAAATCGATACTCTCTAGGCGTTGAAGCCTAAAAAGGAGAGACCTTGCTCTGATACCAATTGAAAGGACCACGATGTCAAGACGACAGCCCTCGATCGCTTTCAAGACGACGGCCTGGGTGGACGGCTGCGATCGACCACACTGATCTGGAGGATTTTCATTAAAAATGTATGTATCTTACCAACATTTTCCTATAGGTCTTTCTGCTATCTATTTCATTTTTACATCTCTTTCCCACCCTATTTTGGAGCCAAATTCGGTTTGGCTTGTGCGGCACGGGAAATGCTTGTGGAAATGCAATACACAAAGATTTAGAAGAAAAGAACATAAGGATACTCATCTGCGCTCACGGGTTATGAATAACACACTGCTAATGATGGTGTCAGCTAACCGCTTGAAGTTGACAAGACAATCAGTGGTTTGTTGAAGATCCACGTGACGACGAACTTCTATACCTATATGTGAATAAACATGGTCATTTAAGGCAACTTATCATCTATTGGTTTTCTTAATCTTACAAATTGAAAGCTCATTGGATTAGAGGTCCTTACGGAAAACTATCAAGAAGGTATCACAATCTTACAAATTGGAAATCTCACTGGGTTAGAGGTATTAAACTTCTATGACATTGTCTGAACTTACATTGTCGTGCAGGGAAGAAGTTAACAACCTTTGAGTCCATTAGAAATCAAATTATTGATAATTGGATCTGGACGAGTCACATGTTTTCCGCGGTTGTCTGTTCTTTTGATGTTTCACTCCATCTTAGAAGACCAACGTGACAACGGGTATATCGTCAAAGTCTCCTTCGAGTTTACTTTCCACTCCATAAAACATTGCATCATATGGATGATGTAGCAAAAGCCATGAGGATTTTTATGGAGTGTGTCTGAACTACTAAAGATTGTCCAAAAAAATCAAGAAGCACCCTAGCCACTCTCTAAGTTATTTTGCACATTTTTCACGCCTACATTAAAATGCCTCAAATACGTTAATGAAACCATCTGCACCAACACCAATAAAAAAATGAAATACATCGTGGTCTCTAGGGATGATCGTCTTCTTCCACCCCACCAACCCGATAGAGCGTCGCGCTCTCTTTGTCGCTGTAGCCAACCAGCCGTCATTGATCATGGAAGGGTTCATCATAGCAATAGTCCTTCCAAACTAACGCCATGTACATGAACCAACCAAGAGTCGTTGCCTTGAGAGATCCACATATTCAAGATCCCAACCTGCAAAAAGCACTACAAAAAAGACACATCCGTGACATTTTGGGCCGAACGAATTTTTTTCCTGTCATACATATGACACTTCTATGACGATAATTGTGACAAAACCCGGTATCATCATAGATGTGGTGGGCTCCTACTTCTATGACAAAAAATCATGACAAAAAATGGGTTTTCGTCCTGGGCGGGCCGGAGACGCAGCTGCATGACATTCTTTGGGCCGTCCATGACGGAAAAAACCGTGGTAGAAGCGAGGGCGAGGAAAATTTTGGGGAGTTCCCGGTTACGGTGGGAGGTCAGGGGACGAGCGATGCACGTTTCTCTCGTACACGTACGCGCGTGTGTGCGAGGCGTTGGCTCTAACTGAACCCGAGCGAGGCGTTGGGCTCTAACTGAACCCGAGCGATTGCACTGCAGGCTACGCGTTACTGAACCCGAGCGATCGATCGATGGCTGTTAACTGAACCCGATCGAGCGATTCCTTCGCTACTGCTGCTAACTGAAGCCGATCGATGCTGCCTCTGGGATGAACAGTGAGCGTTG